>NC_092768.1:25621488-25946131 GCF_047496795.1 Chiloscyllium punctatum | reverse complement strand
TCCGTCTTCTCATGTGGATTCAAGAACAGCATGCAATTCTCTAATTGCGACCTAACCAACACTTTCTCCAGTTCCAGCATCACCACTCTGCTCTCAAATACTATGCCTTGACAAATTAATACAACTATCTCATATGCCTTCTTAAACATCTTTTCCATGTGTGCAATACCTAACAGTGCTAATGGACATGCACACCAAGGTCCCTCTGATCCTCCGTGCTTCCAGGGTCCTACCATTCTTCAGGTACTCAACTGCCTTGTTTACCCTGCACAAGGACGTCATGTCACACTTTCCCAGATTGAATTCCATTTGTCACTCATTAACCCACCTGACCAGCCAATAATCCAAGCTATCCTTGTCACTACTTAACACCCAAGCAATTTTTGCATTATCCATGAACTACTGGTTACTTTCTCCTTTGGAGTCTAAACCATTTATATGTACCACAAACAGCAAGTGCCATAGCACTGACTCATTGAACACAGGCTTCGAAACAAATCATGCTCCCCAAAACCATCACTTTCTGATATCTGCCACTCAACCAATTCTGGATCCATTCAGCTAAATTTCCTTGAAATTTCCCTTCCCTTGTTTAACACTTTCCTCTGAATGACGTTATCAAAGGCCTTGCTCAAGTCTAAGTAGCCTCAAGTCAAATGTGTTGCCCTCATTTGGACACTGATGCACTTATTTGGAAAAATTCAATCCAGTTTGTCAGACATGACGCCCTGAACAAAGGCATGCTGACTTCTCTTGATTATTTCTGCCTATTGAAGTGCAGATTATTTCTGTCCTTCAATCCTTACAATAGTTTCCACCCCACTGATGTTACACTGATTGGCCTTCAGTTTGGAGAAAGTGAGGACTGCAGATGCGAGAGATCAGAGTTGAGAGTATGGTGCTGGAAAAGCACAGGAGGTCAGCAGCAACTGAGGAGCAGGAGGATCGACGTTTCAGGCATAAACTCTTCATTAGGAAAGAAAAAAACTCTGGCCTTTGTTTTCCTGGTTTATCTCTTGTTCCATTCGTGAATAGCAGTGTCACACTGAGTGCCCTGCAGTCCTCTGGAGGAGGTCAGAGAGGAATCAAAAATTATTGCCAGCACACTGCTATTTCCAGCTTTGCCTCATTCAAAAGCCTGGAATATAATGGAGGCACGATGGCTCAGTGGTTAGCATGCACAGTGCCAGTGAACGGGTTTGAGTTCACCCTTCAGCAATTCTCATTGTGGAATTTGCACGTTCATCCTGTGTCTGCATGGCTTTTCTCTGTGTGTGCAGGGTACGTGGATCGGCCATGCTAAATTGCTGCACAGTGTCCAGACATGTGCAGAGTATATGGATTAATCAGAAGAAATGCCACAGAATTGTTGTGGGTCTGAGTGGTATGCTTTTCGAATTTTCAGTATGGACATAATAGGATAGATGGCCTGATTCCATACTGTCGTTGCCATACTATAATTTCTGGTGATTTATCGACTTTTTACCCTGTCAGACCAGACAGATCCTCCTTTCTGACTATTCTAATTTATTTTGAAAGATATGTTACAGTTCCTCTCCCTGATTTCATAATCCACATCATCACTCTCACTCATGAAATCAGACACAAAGCGTTCATTTCAAATTATATCTCCACCCTCTGGCTCCATGCACAAATTATTACTGTGGGTTTGAATGGATGCCACACTGTCCCTCATTATTCTTTCATCCTTCAACCAGTGATCTATTCTAAACTAATGTATCAGCACACTACCCATATCATTGTGTGCTCTGGTGTTTCAAGTGTTCATCCACATAGTTCTTAAATATTTTGAGTGTTCTCACCTCTATCACCCTTTTAGGCACCTAGTTCCAGATACTCATAACACATATCTGGACGTCCAGTTCCTTACATTAAATCTCTGGCACCTGGGTAGTAACACCTCTACACCTGGGGGGGGAGAAATCCTCTCCACATCTACTCTATGTATGCCCCTGAACTTTGAATATCTCAATCAGAACCCTTCCTCAAGTCTTCCGAAAACAACACCAATCTGTCAAGTCTCCCATTATCGCTGAATTGCTCCTGCCTAGGCAACATCCTGGTGAATCTCTTCTGCACTCCCTCCCATACAATCACATCCTTCCTACAGTATTGCGACAAGGACCACACAAAATAATCCAGCTGTGGCCAACTAATATCTTAATCAGCACCAGCAAAACTTCACTTGTATTCAATGTCTCAATAAAGAAAGAACCCAAATTCATAGCTGCCTTATCTACCTGTCCTACTGCCTTCAGATATTGACGGGCATCCACACCAATGTCCCTCTAATATTCTGTACTTCCCAGGATACCTATCATTTAAGGTGCACTTTCTTGCCTTATTAGTCGTACCAAAACGTGTCAACTCACATTTTAAGAATTAAATTTGATTTGTCATTGCACAGTCAATCTGACCTGTCCCTCGAGTCTATCCTGTTGTCTAACACTTTCTTCCTCATGATTTGCCACACCACTGACTTCTGTGTCTTTTCTTGTAACCGACTTTCTTGAAGAATGAGACCACATTAGCTGCCCTCTAGTGCTGTAGAACCACTGTTACGGGCAGGGAAGATTTGAAAATTAACATCACATCCACTGTCATTTCCTCCTTGCTTGTCAGGTCCACACCCCCCACCAACCCAACCTCCAACACTGGCACCTTCCCCTGCAAGTGCAAAACTTGCGCCCATACCGCCCCCCCCCCCCACCTCCCTCCAAGGTCCAAAGGGATCCTTCCATATCTGTCGTAAATTCACCTGCACCTCCACACACATCAGTTACTGTATCTGTTGCATCCGATGTGGTCTCCTCTGCATTGGGGAGACAGACCTCGTTCGTTTCAGGGAACACCTCTGGGACACCCGCACCAACCAACCCAACCGGCCCGTGGATAAACACTTTAACTCCCCCTCCCACTCCGCCAAGGACATGCAGGTCCTTGGCCTCCTCCATCGCCAGACCCTAGCCACACGACGCCTGGAGGAAGAGCACCTCATCTTCTGCCTAGGAATCCTCCAAACACATAGGATGAATATAGATTACTCCAGCTTCCTCATTTCCCCTCCCCCCACCTTCCCTCCGTCCCCACCCCCAGATTCAGCACCGCCCTCTTGACCTACAATCTTCTTCTCGACCTCTCCGCCCCCACCCCCTCTCCGGCCTATCACCCTCATCCTCACCTCCTTCCACCTATCGTATTCCATTTTTCAACTCTGGTCTCCAGCATCTGCAGTCCTCACTTTCTCCTGAGATATTGTCGCCTATCTGGAGTGTTTATCCATTTACAAGTCTGCTAAAATCACTCATACATCCTCCCTGTCAATGTTAATCAATTCAAATATATCGCAGTTACTCTGTATGATTTGAAGACCTATAAAAGTCATTCTCTACAGTAAAGAATGATGTAAAGTACTCATTTAAAATCATACCTATCTTCCAGCTGTAGACACAGGTTGACATTTTGGTGCTTAATGGGCTCTCACCTTTCCTTGGTAATTATTGTGCTCCTAAAAAATTAGAAAACTCCTTTGGGGCCCTCTTGTGATGCGGTGGCAGTGTCCCTACCCCTGTATAGGGTGGGCTGGGTTCAGGTCCCAGCTGTTCTGCAGGTATTTAGATTAGATTGCTTACAGTGTGGAAACAGGCCTTCAGCCCAAAAAGTCCACATTGATCTGCGGAGGCACAACCAAACTAGACCCATTCCCCTCACTCTACGGGCAAATTAGCATAGCCAATTCACCTAACCTGCACATTTTTGGATTGTGGGAGGAAACCCACGCAGAATGGGGAGAATGTGCAAACTCCATTCAGAGAGTCACCTGAGATGAGAATTGAAACCACGTCTCTGGTACTGTGAAGCAGCAGTGCTAACCACTGTGCCACCGTGCCAACTTTGCAATATCATCTCTGAACAGATTGGTTAGAAAAAGTTTTTTTACAATAAAAAATAACTCTTTTGGATCTTGCTTAAAGTTGGCCATCAGTTCTTTTTCATGTCAGCTCTTTGCTCTCCGAGTTTCTTTTTAAACCAACCCCTATACCTTGGAGGTGTCTGCTCTTTTCAAGTATCAGTATCTTACTATTAGCTTCCTTTGTTTTTGTAAACAATCCTGTATATCCTGTGACATCTTGAGTCTCTGTCCTGTTTGTCCAACCATTCACCTTTAGAGGGATATGTTGGCCTTGTTAGATTAGTGTCAGAATATAAAGAACTCTCCTGCAGTATTGTAGCTGAAGTCAAGATGCCTGTAAATAATATGAGCAGGTTCCAGGCTCGAAGTAATCACTGATCTAATTTAGTCTGTTTGTGTGACTGTAGCCTTCCTCCTGTTCCTGAGGCAGTCGCTTGGCCTAGGTTTGGCCATCCATGTTTGGAGTCAGGCTGGCCCATCGAGCCTGGGCAGCCTCAACTGTTTCACTGGGCAAGGAAAGCCAATGATTCATCTTTGGGGAAAGATGTTCCTCCTCAACGCAATCCTAAATCTTCTCCCCCTTATTTGAAGCTATGCCCGCAAGTTCGAGTTTCACCCATCAGTGGAAACAACCTCCCTGCTTCTATCTTCGTCATCGAGTCAGAGATGTACAGCATGGAACTTGACCCTTCGGTTCAACTCGTCCATGCCAATCTAGTCCCAACTGCCAGCATCCAGCCCATATCCCTCCAAACCCTTCCTATTCATATGCCCATCCAAATGCCTTTCAAATGTTGCAATTGTACCAGCGTCCACCACTTCCTCTGGATACACGTACCACCCTCTGTGTGAAAATGTTTTCCCTTAGGTCTCTTTTATATCTTTCCCCTCTCACCATAAACCTATGTCCTCTGGTTCAGGACTCCACAACCCCAGGGAAAAGACGTTGTCTATTTATCCGAGCCATGCCCCTCCAAAGCATCCACATCTTTCCTATAATAGATCAACCATAACTGGACAGAGTATTCCAAGTGCGGTCTAACCAAAGTTTTATAGAGCTGCAACAAGATCTCATGTCTCTAAAACTTAAGCCCCCGTTAGTAAAAGCCAAAACACCATATGCTTTCTGAACAACCCTGTCCACCTGGGTGGCAATTTTAAGGGATCTATGTACCTGCACACCAAGATCCCGCTGTTCCTCCACACTGCCAAGAATCTTGTCTTTAATCCTGTACTCAACTTCCAAGTTCGACTTTCCAAAATGCATCATTTCGTATTTATCCAGGTTGAACTCCATCTGCAACCTCTCAGCCTATCTGTGCATACTGTCAATGTCATGCTGCAGCCTACAACAGTCCTCTATACGATCAACGACACCTCCAACCTTTGTGTCGTCTGCAAACTTGCTAACACATCATTCAATCTCCTCATCCAAGTCATAAATAAAAATTACAAAGATTAGAGGACCAAGAACGGAGCCCTGTGGAACACCACTCACCACTGATTTCCAGGCAGAACATTTTCCTGCCACTACCACTCGCTGTCTTCTGTCGACCAGCCAATTCTGCATCCAGACAGCTAATTTCCCTGCATCCCATTCCTCCTGAACTTCTGAATGAGCCTACCGTGGGAAACCTTATCAAATGCCTCACTGAAGTCCATATACACAACATCCACCACTCAACGCTCATCAACTTGTCTCGTAACATCCTCAAAGAACTCAATAAGATTTGTGAGGCATGACCTGCCCCTCACAAAGCCATGCTGACTGCCTTTAATCAAGCCATGCTCTTCCAGATGGTCTTACACCCTATCCCTCAGAACCCTTTCTAACATCTTGCAGACAACAGACGTGAGACTGACTGGTCTGTAATTGCCGGGGATTTCCCTATTTATATGGCAATTCTAGTAGAGTTGCAATAGCTATCCCCAGGATATCGATAATAAGAAATTCAGTGACAGTACATTATTGAATGTGAGGTGGTGGTGATGGTATTGTTTCTTACAGGAGATGATCAATGCCTGGTATTTGTATGGCACAAATGTTCCTTTCTGCTTTTCTGCCCAAATCTGCATATTGTCCAGATCTTGTTGCAGATTACCAGGCCCTATACTTGCAGGCCCTTTCGCCACCACTCCCTTACATCCAAATTATCTAGTTCCATCTCTTACTGTGATAATGACTTTCTTGAATTCCTCTCCCTGCATTGCCATCCAATCCCTAAACCATTGTTCAAAACGTGCATCAGGATAAACCTGAGAAGCTACAGGGCAGTAAATGTAACCTGTGTAACATGAAAGTTTATTGTTCAGGTCTGAATTACAACATAATACTTGAACAAATAAACCCTATATCTGACAAGACAAAACCAGAAATTGCTGTGGAAACTCATCAGGGCTGGTAACATTTGTGGTGAGAAAGCAATGTTAACATTTCATATCCTTACTCAGAAACCTCGAAGTCATTCCTAATTATGGGCATGATTCAAAAGGTGTCCAGATCAGTAAAAGAAAATAACCAATATAGTCGTGTGCCAAGTTGCTGATGCTAGGGGAGCTACTAAATTCAAGGAATAACAGAATTTCACTTGATGTAAGAGGAAGATATCGAATGACATTGTGACAGGGGTCAGTACCAGGTTTTCTGTAGTTAATTCATTAGGCATACAGAGTATAAATGAGAACATGTAACGGTTGAGATAAATTATGAAAGCATTAATAGTGTGGGCTGAGATGGAAATAAGATCAGGCTGGGTAAAAATACAGCAAAGGTACAGCTGGGTTGGGTGGCTGTCATGTGCTAAATCAATCAATCAATCAATCAATCACTTACCTTATAGAGATTTATAGAATCATGAGGGGTACAGAGAGGGTAAATAGTAAAGGTCTTTTCCCTGGGTTGGGGAATCCAGAACTAGAGGGCCGAGGTTTAGTGTGAGAAGGGAAAGATTTAAAAGGGACTTCAGGGACAGCTTTTACATTCAAAGGGTGCTGTGTATAAGGAATGCTCCAAGAACTCGTGGAGGCTGGTCCAATTACTATATTTAAATGGCCTGTGGATGGGCACATGAGTAGGTAGGTTTTAGAGGGATATTGTCCAATTGCTGGCAGTTGGAACTACATCAGTTTAGGATATACGGTCGGTAAGGATGAGTTGGACCAAAAGTTCTGTTTCCATGCTATACATTTCTATGACTCTATGACTTCATCAACAGAGAACAAGAGGATGACACAAATGGATTCTGAATCGTGGATGAAGGATGACATAACTTTGGCCAGATCCAAAGTGGGAGAGATACCCATCACTGGTGCAATTGATCCAATCTGAGACGATACTAGAACACAGTAATTTCGAACAAGAGTTTATATGTGAATTTAATAGCATGAATGGGCATATATTAGAAATAACACATGGCCTGCTATAACACTCAATCAGAATAAAAGAAAGGTATAGAATTGTAGGGTCAACAAGGCCTAGTTTGCTTTTGCCATTTTTAATTCCTTCATCAATGTTAACAGTTACATTCTTTTGCACTCCTTTTTGAGACTTTAGAATGGTTGTTACGACAGAGTAATTGGGCCAATTTCAGAAATCACATTAAAGTCAATCACATTTTTATGGGATTGAAGTTGCATGTCAACCAGACCAAGCAAGGATAATTGATTTTTCACCCTGAAGGATGCTGGTGAACCAGATCAACTTGACCGAGAAAACTGTCAATTGACTATGGCTCATGCTTATTTTTAGTCATTTTCATTTCAATTTTATTTTTGAAAAATGCTATCCAGTTTTCACCATTTGCTGCAGTGAGATTTAAATTGTATTCCCAGAATGGCACCTTATTGAATACCATTCACCCTCACCTCCACACGTCATGACACACTAAACGAGCCTAGAATTTGAATTAATTACTTAAACGAGTGAGAAAATACCTGATAAATAAAACGTATTGTTGGAATATGTAAACTTGTCGACTTTAGTGGAGGAAAAGAATATTGTTTCGAACAACATAGAGCATAAAACTGCATAGGAATGGGGCCTTCAGCCCATGATGTTATTCCGAACATCACACCAAATGAAATTAATTCCTTCTGCCTACCATTGCTCCATATTACCCCACTTTGTGCATATTCATGTGCTTATCTAAAAATCCGTTAAATGTGTCTTGTATCTGCCTCCATCACCACCCCTGGCCCAGCCGTTTTGGCTCGAAACTGTTTTGGCGCTCATTACTTTGGCGCCAATTCAGAATAAAAAACGTCTTGTTTGGTTAAAGAAGAGAGGATGACTAATGACTCGCTCGTTTTGTAATATTCATAAGCACCTGAAACACCTTGGGCTCCAACATTTATACAATAATGATCCTGACTTCGCATTAAAAGCTAAAATGATCATCGCGTTATGTTTTATACCAGTTTCACACGTCCATACTTTGTGGGAAGACTGACCTGATGAACCTCAGCCATTAATAAATTGGTTCGAAAATAGTTATGTTGGGAGGCCAATGAGATGAGGCAAGGGCGACGTTCGCCACCTTTTCCTACAGAAATGGGGAATCTGTACAGTCTGTATGTCTGAAATACATTAGGACCAATGAATGCATTTTGAACATCGTTTGATTCACGGGATGTGCTGGACTATTTGCGTGGCTTGGCCTTCAACTATGAAATGCATTAAATTATTTGAAATCATTTTATTTGTTGAATAATTTTAAAAGCATTGTAAGAAATTCGTTTTTATTGCATTCCAAGAAGTAAATCTAATTCTTTTTAATCAATATTTTAAAACTATTCATTCCAATCTTATCAATTTATTCAAGGTATGACAAAGGCGCCAAAACAACTCGGCGCCAAAGTAATGAGCGCCAAAACAATTGAGTGGCAAAACGGCGGTGCCAAATGATGGCGCCCAAAGGGCGGCGCCAAAACGTACCCGACCCAACTAAAGGAGGAAATCATACAGTGAATGGCAGAACACTTCAGTGTATTGATATGCAGAGGGACGTGAGGGTGCAGGTCAACAGACCACTGAATGTAGTAGCAAAGGTAGATAATGTCGTAGAAAAAAGGCCTATGACATGCTTGTCTTAATTGGGTATAAGTATAAGCAAGTTATGATGCAGCTTTGTAGAGAATGAGTTCAGCCACAGTTGGAATATTGCATACAGTTCTGGTCACCAAAATAGCAGAAGGATGTGGATGCTTATGAGACGGCACAGTAAAGTTTACTAGACTGTTGCCTGGAAAATGGAATTTTAGTTATGAAGAAGGGTTTGATCGGTTGAGTTTGTTTCCACTGGAATGAAGGAGGCTGAGGGCAAACTGATAGAAAATTATAAGATTGCGAAAGGCATGGATAGAGCTGAAAGAATACAGTTTTTTTCCCAGAGTCAAGGGGTCAATTACTAAGTGACACAGGTTCAAGATGCGGGGTTGGGGGAATGGGAGATGGGGGAATTTAAAAGAGATGTGTGAGACAAGCTTTTTACTCAAAGGGTGATGAATGCCTGGAAAGCACTGCCAGAGGAGATGGTGGAAGCACACACAGTGGTAGCATTCAAGAAACACCTGGATGAATATATAATAGGAAGGGAACGGAGGGATACGGATCTTGTAAGTGAAGACAGTTTTCGTATAGAAAGGCAAAATGTGTCGGCATGGGTTTGGATTGATGAAGCGCCTGTTCCTGTGCTGCATTGTTCTTTGTTGTTTGTAACATGCAAGATTGGTGTGATAAGTGACAATCAATGTATATGCCATATATTTATTAATGGCAATAACCATCTTGAACAGACAAGAATAAAACTATCTGCCCTTGAACTATTGCAGTATCAAGGCTGAATCGCCGACGATGAATTTCTTAAGCATTTCATTGACAATAGGTGATATCCAGCAGTTGTAAAAAAAATACACTGGCTGAAAGAACAAGTTAGATTCTCAGAGATCTGTGGCAAAACTTATCCCCTGCCTCCCCAACAGAAATCCACCATGTCTGTAATCAGGAGTCTGGTGGAACACTTTACACTTATCTGAAATGTCGCAGCTCCAAAAACATTCAATAAGTTTGCAGTAAAACAACGAGCTGCAGATGCTGGAGATCTGAATCGAAAACATATTTCGAACGAGGCTCGGCAAGTATTGCAGTATCTGTGACAATAAAGCACAGTGAAAGTTTCGGTTCCAGTGATTCTTTATCAGATTTATCAGTAAGTGTGACTCCATTTAGAGAAAACGCAACGTATTTTATTGTCACCTTATCAGCGGATTGGAAGACTTGTGTGCCAACCACCTTCCACATTTGCACGGCCTAATACCCGGAAAGGCAAAGGGCGGAAACTGCATGCGGACAACAACATCTGCATGTTGCCAATTAAGCTGTGCCAATCTGACTTGAGACTACGTGGTTGGTAGTGCACAGTCTCCTTCGTGAATATCGTTGGACTCCATCAGGAACAGCATTGTCTGTGTCTCTGATTCCCGAACACTACAAAAGTTCAAGTTTAGTTTGGTCTAGACTACTGTACAATAAAATCCCGATCCCTGCCCACTTCATCCGCCTCTCCCTCTCTTTGCCTCATCCAGCCCAACACTCCACGGACTTTAGATTCTGGTCAGAGTTCAGTTCCCCTCCACGCACTAACTCTGAACGTCCTTCAAAATCTTAAACCTTTGTTACTCTACCAGTGAAACTAGTCCATATAACAAAAATTGTTTGTAATAATAATTAGTTGAGCGTTGGATCGGGATTTAATCGGAAAATTGCGGATCTGAAGCTGTTCTGCAGTGTACGAGAATCCAAGTCAGTTTGGATTAGGAAGTGCAAAGCGCGAACATGGCTTCCAAGCAGAAGGAAGAGAACTGGACCGAAGAGATCATTTGTCCAATTTGCCATGATTCCTTCACTAATCCGACTTCGCTGGACTGTGGTCACAGCTTTTGCCGCTCTTGCGTCTCCAAGAGTCGGGAAAAGAAGGAGATAAACTCCTGCCCGGAATGTAGAGAGAGGTTTCCACACAGAGACCTCAGGATAAATCATCTCTTATCTAACCTGGCCGAGAAAGCGCAACAGGCAAAACAGGTGCCAACAGTCAAGGAAGATCAACTTATTTGTGACGACCACAGGGAAGAATTGAAGTGGGTTTGTCAAACTGAAAAGAAATTGATCCGTGAAACTTGCAAAGATTCGCCTGAACACAGACAGCACCCAGAGCTGCCGATTGAGGAAGCCTTTGAAATCGACAAGGTACAATAGAAGATATTTTATGAATTGTTCATCTAATCACTTTCTCACCTCAACATTTTTAATCTCTGATTTATTTATTTCTCGAATTCCAGAAACTGGTGAAATCTTCCCTAGATTCTCTCACAGAGAAACAGTCGGTTGATCAAGAATCCGGAAAGAAGCTGAAACAGGAGATTTCTGATCTTAAGATGAGGTCTCCCTCTGCAGGATTCCTGGCATTGCAGCGAATTTTGTTCAGTTAATCGAGGGATATTTATGCTGTCGACGGCGAGGAGCAAAGACGGTGATATTTATGGAGACAGAAAAATTACACTTTTAACCTGTTTCAGTTGTAGTATTATCAATTTAATATTAATTTACTCAATATTTTACCATTTAAGTAACGTATTCGGTAATTTATTCTTTCATCCAAGACGGCGCCGAAACGTTGCGACTTTATCCACTTTTAAATCTAATGCTGTTTCACATTTCATTTGGTAGGAACAGGCGAGCAGTCTACAGACCCACATCACATCCGAGTTCACTAAAATGCACCAGATTCTCACTGAGAAAAAGCAACGTTTAAATAGCGGTCTCAGGGCAGTAAAGGAGAAGATTCTAGAACAAATGGAGAGAAACCTTCAAATGATTCAGGAGAGATTAGTTTCTATTGAGGGAAATCGCTCAAATTTGCAGACTCTCATTGAGCAAAACGACGTGCTGACATTTCTGAAGGTGAGGGAAAACATTCCAGATAAGTTCAGTAAAACTTTGCAGAATTATAGAACAACTGATGGCAACCATGCAATTATTTTGGTATTCACTGAAAGGAAAGAAGCTGAATTCAGAGGTATTCTCTGAAACGTTTCCCGCACCAACCAACCCAACCGCCCCGTGGCTGAACACTTTAACTCCCCCTCCCACTCCGCCAAGGACATGCAGGTCCTTGGCCTCCTCCATCGCCAGACCATGGCAACATGAAGCCTGGAGGAAGAGCGCCTCATCTTCCGCCGAAGAACCCTCCAACCACAAGGGATGAATGCTGATTTCTCCAGCTTCCTCATTTCCCCTCCCCCCACCTTATCTCAGTCCCAACACTCGGACTCAGCACCACCTTCTTGACCTGTAATCTTCTTCCCGACCTCTCCGCCCCACCCCCTCTCCGGCCTATCACCCTCACCTTAACCTCCTTACACCTCTCGCATTCCCAACACCCCTCCCCAAGTCCCTCCTCCCTACATTTTATCTTAGCCTGCTTGGCACACTTTCCTCATTCCTGAAGAAGGGCTTATGCACGAAACGTCGATTCTCCTGCTCCTTGGATGCTGCCTGACCTGCTGCACTTTTTGCAAGATGTCACTATATCTATTCCTGCATTCGACATCATCCATATCCTTTTCAACAATAAACACTGGTGCAAAATACTCACTTAATATCTCCCCTATCTTCTGCGGCTCCACAGAAAGACTGCCTCGCTGATCTTTGAGGGACCCTATTCACTCCCTCGTTATCCTTTTGTCCTTAATGTATTTGCAATAACCCTTTGCATTCTCCTTAATCTATTTTCCAAAGCTATCTCATGTTCCCTTTTTGCCCTCCTGATTTCCCTCTTAAGTATAGTCCTACTTCCAAGGATTCACTCGATCTATCCTGTCTATACCTGACATATGCTTCCTACTTTTCTTAACCAAACTCTCAATTTCTTTCATCATTCAGCTTCTCTATACTTACCAGCCCTTCCTTCCACCTTAACAGGAATATACTGTCTCTGCACTCTTGTGATCTCATTTCTGAAGGCTTCCCATTTTCCAGCCATCCCTTTACCTGCGAACATCTGCCTCCCAATCAGCTTTTGAAAGTTCTGGCCCATTACCATCAAAATTGACCTTTTGCCAAATTAGAACGTCAACTTTTAGACCTGGTCTATCTTTTTCCATCACTATGTTGAAACGAGTAGAATTATGGTCGCTGGCCCCAAAGTGCTCCCCCACTGACACCTCAGTCACCTGCCTTGCCTTATTTTCCAAGGGGAGGTCAAGTTTTGCATCTTCTCTAGGAGGTACATCCACAGACTGAATTAGAAAATTTTCTTTCACAGTCTTAACAAATTCCTCTCCAATTAAATCCTTAACACTATGCCAGTCCCAGTTTATGTTTGAAAAGTTGAAATCCCCTACCATAACCACCTTATTATTCTTACAGATAACTGAGATCGCCTTACAATTTTGTTTCTCAATTTTCCTCAGACTATTAGGGGGTCTATAATACAATCCCAATAAGGTGACCATCCCTTTCTTATTTCTCATTTCAACCCAAATAACTTCCCTGGATGTATTTCCAGGAATTTCCTCCCTCAGTACAGCTTTAATGCCATCCCTTATCAAAAAACGCCACGCCCCCTCCTCTCTTGCCTCCCTTTCTGTCCTTCCTGTAGCATTTGCATCCTGGAACATTAAGCCCCAGTCCTGGCCATCCCTGAGCCATGTTTCTGTAATTGCTATGGTATCCCAGTCCCATGTTCCTCACCATGTCCTGAGTTCAGCTGCCTTCCCTGTTAGTCCCCTTGCATTGAAATAAATGCAGTTTAACTTATCAGTCCTACCTTGTTCTCTGCTTTGTCCCTGCCTGTGGACTGTTGGACTCGCTTCTTTTCTCAACTTTACCAATCTCAGATTGATTTCTTTTCTCACTATCTCCCTGGGTCCCACCCAGTACGCCCCTCCCCCGCACCTCCCATATGTGAATTCTTCTTCCATATACCAGCTCCTCAGCCATGCATTCATCTGCTTTATCCTCCTATTCCTACCCTCACCGTTTCTCATAGCACTAGGAGTAATCCAGATATTACTACTCTCAAGGACCTCCTTTTTAAATTCCTACATAACTCTCTGTATTCTCCCTTCAGAATCTCAACCTTTTCCCTTCCTATGTTGTCGATTCCAATGTGGACAATGACCTCCTGCTGAGCCATCCCTCCCTTGACAACATTCTGCACACTCTCTGAGATATCCTTGACCCTCGCACCAGGGAAGCAACACATCATTCTGATTTTTTTTGCTGCTGGCCACAGAAACATTTGTCTGTGCCTTGGACTAGCGAGTCCCCTATTACAATCAATTTCCTGGAACCCAATGTAACCCTCATTGCATTAGAGCCAATCCCAATACCAGAAAATTGGCTGTTCATGCTACGTTCGTCTGAAAATCCATCCACTCTACATTATCCAAGACAGCATAATTGTTTGAAATGTGGATAGCTACAGAAGCCTCCTGCATTACCTGCCTACCTTTCATACCTTTCCTGGAGTTACCTCTCCATGTGACTGTATCTGTGACTTTTGTGCCTGTCATCCAGCACAACCCCTTGCTCTCGTAAATTCCTCATTGCCTCTAACTTCTATTCCAAACGTTTGATTCGTTCTGTTAGGATTCATGAACAACGACCTTTATTGCAGATATAATCCTCAATAACACATAAACTCTCCCCAAACTCCCACATCCGACAAGAACATATCATTCTGCTAAGGGAAATTTTTGCTTCCTCCAATCTGCAGACCCAGAAAATAACCCCGTCTTATTCCTTTACAAAACACTGCGCTAGGCTAACTTAATACATAACTTTATATTTATAAGTTTAATCAAGAGCCATACCTCAATAAAACATACAATCAACAAAGAACCCTCTCTAACACTGTTGCAGACTCCCAAAGGCCACACATAAAACTATTCACTTTTCAATCGCTGTGCTGTGACCTCTCCCAAACAGGTTACTCATGATCAGTTGTGAATTTCACTGTTTGTCAATTTTCCTAGATGCACTCGTGTCCAGTGATACATGAATTACACAGCAAAGGCAGTAACTGTGCAGGTTCACAGCTGTGTCAGGGAGCAGTGTGAGTTTCTTTCTCTCTCTCTCTCTAACACTGACCTCACCATGTGCTGCCTTTGTCTGTTCCTCTCCCTTTTAAAAGTGCTGTTGTTTTGACTCTTTTTTTCTCCAAAGTTCCAAAACAATGCAATAGCATGTAAAACAGTAATTGCTGCTCCTGGAATTTGAGTGCATTTAATTTCTCACATCTAACCGCTATGACTCACTGACATAGCATACATTGAAATCAAGTCACACCTTTCCCGGTGACATCACAAAACTTAAGGATTTTAAAGTAAATTGAAAAATATGCCCCCAATTGCCAGATTATCAGTCCTAGGTTGATAGAAAACTTGGACGAGGTTGCTGTACGAGACAAGTTATTACTGATTAAAAATAATTAGATTCTGGCTACATAGATGAAGTTGTAAACTGTCATAAAACATTATAGGGCAGTACAGGCCCTTCAGTCCTTGATGTTGCACCAATCTGTGGAACCAATCTGAAGCCTATCTATCCTGCACTGTTCCATTTTCAACCATATGTTCATCCAATGACCATTTAAATTCCCTTAAAGTTGGCGAGTCTACTACTGTTGCAAGCAGTGCTATCCACGCCACTCTTACTCGCTGAGTAAAGAAACTACCTCTGCCAGCTGTCCTATATCTGTCACCCCTCAATTTAAGGTATGTCCCCTCCTGCTAGCCATCACCATCTGAGGAAAATGGCTCTCACTGTCCACCCTATCTAACCTTTTGATTATATGTCTCAATTAAGTCACCTCTAAACCTTCTTCTCTCTAATGAAAACAGTGTCAAGTTCCATAGCTTTTCCTCAAAAGACCTTCCCTCCATATAAGGCAACATCCTAATAAATTTCCTCTGAACTCTTTCCAAGCTTCCACATACTTCCTATAATACGGTGACTAGAACTGTATGCAAACTTCCAAATGCGGCTGCACTAGAGTTTTGTACAGCTGCAGCATGACCTCGTAGATCCGAAACTCAATCCCTCTACCAATAAAAGCTAACACACAATGTGCCTTCTTAACAATGCATGCGATAGTACAAACAGATACTCACAACTTATGAAATGAGCCTAATACACACATGCGCGCGCACACGCACACACACGCGCGTGAAAATATATGGGCATAGAGAAAACCGCAAAAGAAATTAATTTATCTTTGCTCACAGACTGTTTTGTTGGCCTTTACTGATCAGACGTTTTCTTTTTGAACGTCCTTGAACACTTCCAATGGTTTGCAAGATTGAGATGGGATGTGATTCATTTATAAGAGGTGTCTGAAGAATCAAGTAAGATCCAACACTTACAGTAACAGCTGACAAAAAGGTAACTTGACTTTTCAGGTCTAAACTGGTTTTGACTGCAGTCAAAACCAGTTGAGTGCTCATGATTTGGTGGAAATATGATCACTTCTCCCTATCAAACTTTGAGCCACAATCTGTTCAGTTACCTGAGAATCAATTGTCTGGTTGTTCTCAAGGAAATGACCATAGAACAACCAACACTATTCTGCAACGAGAACTCCATGTGAGTCCAGAAACCCAAGGTTCCAGTTCCTCTGCAACATAAACTTCAATTGCTGCATTTTCCGACAACTGTTAAAGGATCCTTGCTGCAACTGTCAGTTTACTTGCCCTTCAAAACATACAGCATCCTTGTTCCAACAATTATGCTTCTCCCTTTCGCACTTCTGGCCTCTGATGCCAACTCTTATCATCCCTTTGCTGTTTTTTTCCTAATCTCCTTTGCTTTGACTCCATTTTCTTCTGCCTTTTCTGTTACCCTCCCCATCCACTCACTCTTCTTTCAGTGTGTTACAACGCAGGGATACCAAGCCAAACCAAAGTTAAATCATGAGCATTTGAAATCGCAACACAGTGAAATTAAACAGGGCACTGAGGTAAGGTTTGAGTTGGATAGTGAAGAAACAGATAGTATAAAGAATCAGGGGATATCCAAAGCAGACATAGGTGAGAATATTCAGTATGTAAAAAGTAAGAAGATTAGAAGAGATGTACAGGGAGAAAATTAATCATGGGTGAAGGTCGATGCAGAGATGATGGGAGATAGAAAGTGGTACAACTCACCAGAAAACACAAGTGTGTGAGAGAGAGAGACAGAGAAAGAGAGAGAGAGAGAGAATGAATGCGGATTATTAGGAAAGAGAAAATGAGAGGTAGAGTTATACTACATGGAAACAAACCCTTCTGTCTAATTTGTCCACGTCGACCAGATATCCTAAATTAATGTAGCCTAAAAATTTCCCTCTTGTGCCTCAAGAGACCTTATACATAACAGGTATCAGACACCAAGAGTGTAAGATCAGTAAAGATTTACAAGGATGCTGTTTGCTTTGGAGGGTTTGAGCTATAAGGAGATGCAGGTGCTATTTTTATCTGGCGTATCAGAGGCTCGAGTCGGGGGAGCGGAGGAGAGAGATCTTCTGGAAGTTTATACACTCATGAGAGGCATGAATAGGATGAATAGCCAAGGTCTTTTTTCCAAGAACAAGGAAGTCCAAAACTAGAGAGGTTAGGTTTAAGCTGAGAAGGGTAAGATTTAAACAGGACCTCAGGGGCAAACTTTTCATGCAGAAGGTGGTGGATTGAAAGAATGAACTGTCAGAGACTATAGTGGAGTCAGGGGCATCAAGGGTACAGAGTAGGAAGGGTTTAGAGGGATATAAGCCAAATATTCGCAAACGGGGCTACATTAATTTCGGATATCTGGTCGACGTGGACAAATTAGACAGAAGGGTTTGTTTCCATGTAGTATAACTCTACCTCTCATTTTCTCTTTCCTTATAATCCGCATTCATTCTCTCTCTCTCTCTCTCTCTCTCTCTCTCTCTCTCTCTCTCTCTCTCTTTCTCTCTCTCTCTCACACACACTTGTGTTTTCTGGTGAGTTGTACCACTTTCTACCTTCCATCATCTCTGCATCGACCTTCACCCATGATTAGTTTTCTCCCTGCACATCTCTTCTAATCGTCTTACTCTTTACATAATGAACATTCTCACCTATTTCTGTTTTGGATATCCCCTGATTCTTTATACTATCGGTTTCTGCACTATCCAACTCAAACCTTACCTCAGTGCCCTGTTTACCTTCTTCATTATCTGCTCTACTTCCTCAGTGCCCTGTTTCCCTTCTTCATTATCTGCTCTACTTCAATCATCTAAACAATGCTCTACCTCCCTTCAAATCGCATTGGCTTTCTTTTCTCCTACTTGCTGTTTCTCCCAACCAATTTTCTTTTCTTCTCTCCCTTCTCCTCACCATCTTCTGCTCTCTCTCTCTGCTTGTCTTCTCAACTTTATCGTCGTTTCATTCTGTATTTCCTCTTCACGTATCCTCTGGGTCTTTCTGCTTCCTGATTTCATGTGCTTCCTTTACCTCTTCCTCAAATGTTGTCACTCTCCATGTCACTTTTATTATTTCTTGCTTCCTCATCATTGCATCATGCTCGTTAGATCTCTGTCTTGCAATTTTCACATCTGACCCAAACTTTCTCCCACTATCACCCCTCTTCCTGTGCTTCCTCCAATCTGGCACACTTTCAAGCAGCCAGTATTGTGTGTTCTAATTCTCTCCCCACTCCCATGCACCGAGCCTTCATCCTACACTTCCACCTCTTTAATTTTCTTCCAAATTCATGCCACCTCTTTTGGTACTTGCACTCTCACAAGTATGCTCTGTCTCTCCATTACTCCCATCTTCCTTTTTTTTTCCCTTCTACCGTCCTGCCTATTGTCTCACCTCTCCCTTTTTTCTCTTTCAACATCCAATCACAAACTTTCACATTCCGCACACTTCTTGCCCTCTTCGCCAGTTCTGCCTCTTGATGTTTTAATCAACCTGTTCAGGCATGCTGTTACACATCTGGAACTGGTGAGGCCAGAACCCAGGCCTGCTGTTTCAGAAGAAGGGACATTACCATTGTACCAAAAGAACCAACTCAGTTCTCCCTCTATTCACACCCAATCGACTGACAACAGGCCTCAATTTCTCAGTGTCCAATTCCTTCCTATGGTCTTTATCCTGCATTTCTCTTAGTACCATGCATTATTTTCTTTATCCTCTCTTGTTTCACTTTCCACCTTTCTCATTTCTTGACCTTATTTTCTTCATCCACTCTTGATTCCCCTTCCTGCTCCTAGCACTAGTCCTGCTCCTACTTACCCCTCCTTGTTCACTCATTCTCCATTGCTCCCCTCCATTGCTCTCTTTAAATCACCCACAGTCATTGAGAGTGCTATTTCAAAATGCTCTTTTTTCAGCTCCAGCTGCTCTGACTTTGGATCCAAACACAAAACATCCCCGGCTCCTCCTGTCTGAGGGACACATCAGTGTGAACTCGGAGATGAAGATCAGGAGCTTCCATGCACCAATGAGAGATTTCACAACTGGTTTGGTGCCCTGCGATCGGGAGCATTCACATCAGGGAGACATTACTGGGAAGTGGAGGTTAGGACAAGACTGAGTGGGAGATTGGAGTGATTCGAGAGAAGGCTAGGAGAAAAGGGAAAATAGATTCCTGCCCTGTGAGTGGTTACTGGACAGTGTGGCCGAGAACAAAGAAAATATATCATACAATCTCATCTCGCTCTGACACCCTGAATCCCCAAACGATCGGGGTTTTCCTGGACTATGAGGATGGACAGGTGTCATTTTACAATGCTGACACCATTTCCCATATCCACACTTTCACCCAAACTCTCACTGACAGGATACGTTCATTCTTTTGTACAGGATCAAATCCCAATGGAGAAAATAATGCACCGCTTGTAACCTGTGGCCTTAGAAGCTGCTAAAAGATCCACCCATAATATCTCCCTACCAATTTCAAATTAAAAGAGTCGGACACTTTCGTCGGTGGAGAGAGAGGAAAGTTAGCAATTTTTGAGAACATTTGTCGCTCAGGTTGATGATAAGTATATAAGTTAGCACGCTGAGCTGGAAGAATTATTTTCAGTCATTTTATCACCATACTATGTAACATCATCAGTGAGAGTCTCCAGTGAAGCGCTGGTGGTGTATCCCACCTCTCGATTTATAGCTCTTGGTTTCTTAAGGTGGGTAATGTAATTTCCAGTTCTGTCTTTCAAGAGAAGATAGATAGAATCTAAATCGATGTGTTTATTGATGGAGTTCTGGTTAGAATGCCTTGCCTCTAAGAATTCTCATGTATGTCTTTGTTTCACCTGTTCTAGGATGTGTGTGTTGTCCCAGTCAAAGTGGTGTCCTTCTTTGTCTGTATGTATGGCAACTAGTGATAGTGAGCCCTGTCTTTTTGAGGCTAGTTAGTGTTCGTGTATCCTGGTGGTAAGTTTAACAGTCCAAAAATAAACTCGATCTGAGAACTGTAAGCTCAGAAGGAGCTCTGTCAGACAAGGGATAGTGGGTGGCGGGGGGGGGGTGGGATGGGGGAGTGGGGAGGGTTGGGGGGTAAGGTGACGAGATGCAAAAGTAGAATTGGGTATTGTTATTGGATACATTTTGGTTTCAAAATTCAAATCAAATATCCCACATTGCACACAATTCCATGTTTGAACACATTTGTAATTAAACCCCAGATGTGCTAAGAATAATATAAATGACAAATTTGACTGTCCGTCACCTCACAGATAGATGCATATTCTATTGTGATATTCTATAACACTAAACACATGTAAACAAATGAACTGAAAGTCACCATGCCCCATGTGAGTGGCAAGAATTAGAAGGTGAGGAGATAATGTCGAGCACAGCCAGCAAAGGAAATAAATTTGGACTATTTTCCTTAATTTTCATCATAGGTGCACTTATTCAGTCAACTTGATAAAGTGAACAGGAACATTAATGAGGCAGGGTGGCAGACATAGTCTATATGGATTTCAGTAAGGCCTTCGACAAGGTTCCACATGGTGGGCTGTTTTGGAAGGTTAAATCACACAGAATCTGGGGAGCTGGCAAGCTGGATTCAAATTTTGCTTGATGGCAGGAAGCAGAAGGTAATAGTAGAAAGATGCTTGTCGGACTGGAGACCTGTGTCTAGTGAAGTGCCTCAGGGGACACTGCTGGGCCCATTGTTGTTGTTAACTATATCAATGATTTGGATGAGAATGTACAAGGCATGATTAGAAAGTTTGCAGATGAGAGCAAACTCATGTTATCATTTTCACTGAGGAAGGTTATCAGAATTTGTATGAGGACCTTGATCAGCTGGGGAACTAGGCTGAGAAATGGCAATTGGAATTTAATATCGATGACCGTGAGATCTTGCATTTTGGAAAGTCAAATCAAGGTACGAGTTTCATGGTGAATGGTGGGGCCTTAAGGAGTGTAGCGGAACAAAGCAACCTTGGAGTTCAGGTGCATTGTTCTCCGAAAATTGAGTCACTGATAGACAGAGTAGAAAAGAAGGCTTTGGCATACTTGCCTTCGTCATTCAGAAGTACTGAGTGTAGAATTTGGGAAGTTATGTTGCAGCGATAAAGAATGTTGGTGAAGTCACACTTCGAGTATTGTGTTCAGTTTTTGGTCACTTTGTTAGAAGTAGGATGTTATTAAACTGGAAAGACTGCAGAAGAAATTTACAAGGATGCTACCTGGACTCAATGGTCTGAATTAGAGGCAAAGGTTGGACAAGCAAGGACTTTTTCTTTTGGGCATAGGAGATTGAAGGCAAATCTTATAGAAGTGTGTAAGATCATGAGAGACATGGATAGGGTGAATGAACTCAGCCTTTTTCCCAGGGTTTGTGATTTGAGGAGTAGAGGGGATCAGTTTAAAGTTAGAGGGGAAAGAATAAAAGAAAACCTGAGGGGCAACTTCTTTACACAGAGTGTTGTACACCTCTGGAATGAGCTGCCAGTGGAAGTGGTTGAGGTAGATGCAGTAACAACCTTTAAGAGGCATTTGGACAAATTCATAGAGAGGAAAGAATTAGAAGTGTATGGGGCAAGTGCAGGGAAATCAGTTTAACATGGGTGGACATTTTGATCGGCATTGACCAGTTTGAACCAAAGGGCCTGAATTCAGGATGTAGAACTCCATGGCTCTACAATTCTAATTTAGACCACGAGCCAATATAATGGCATGAAGGCACAGTTAGTGAAATTAGGTTGAAAATGTATATATAACAACGGATTGTAACAAAATAATCACAGATAGTTTGAGAGTCATTCAATAAGACTCAGTAAAAATAGACTGCAGTTAGAAAGGCAGACATTTTGAGAATGATGCATCGTCCATGGCTATGTTGGGATCCATCATCTATCTCTCACCACGCCATCTGCCTGTAGCCACACATTTATGTTTTATGTTACAAAATGGTTCTGCATATGCTATTGATATTCTTATCGCCATGCGGACAGGCGAGCTGACAAACTGAGTGCTGAAACATGCAAACCAGGATTTGGTAGATATAAGTAAATCCTGAGCTACGAGAATCATTACGAAGGTCCAAGGACGGTTAATAAGGTGTCTGATGAGCATTGGCCAGTTGTGCTACTGTCCACAAGCTAATTGTATAGACGCTTGATGCCTAATTATTGACTGGATATGTTTGTAAGCAATTGACATTGTGTTTGGTCTGTAATCAACGAGGATGGTCTGATGTAAAAATCTAAGAAACGTATGATTTCCTTTGATCAACAGAGCATTGCATGGTGAGAGCAGTGATTTATTTGCCACTGATGTAAAATAAATTGGAATGGACCTGAGTGTTGAGTAATTTGTCTTCAGTCATTCATTCTAAATGAATTGGTGGTACGAGCAGGCTGTCAAAGACCATCTCTCAATGACAGAGAATTGAGTTAGTATATTTTTCTCCTAACTGATCAGGATTAAAACTGATCGCAGGACCAGTCAGTACTCAGTACTCAGAACCGGATCGGCTTTCAAAAAAAAAGGACACAATTGAACACTGCCTTGTATCACAAAGGTTCTTCGGATTCAGCAAAATATAGTAAAAAGAAGGCTCAATAACATAAACTTATTAAGTAAATAAAAAATGAGAAAGAAAGGAGAAAATAGCAATACGCTTCATGCCCTTCACCAGTCAGGGATTTTTCAATTGATGCCTAGCCTGGAGCTTAGGTTTGTTCCGAAGACCATTCGTGTTCGCACTCAGAGGGGACGTCAAACAAGTCAGCATGCTCTCTCTCTCTTATATCGTTTTGAACCGCAAGTACAGAAAAGAAAGTTGATTGTGCCATTGTCAGCATGTACAGAAATGTTCGTCACCTATCACAGGACTTATTCAATGTCAAATATCATCATCAATTTTAACCCATTCCATAGAAACATCAAATGGTTGCAGATAGTTCATTTAGACCTTAAGAAATGCTATCATGCATTGTTTTGCAGATATGACATTACACTGTGACCAGGATTGTGACCAATAGTCAATGAAATGATTTCCTTCAAGTCAGGCAGGACAGTTAAGCTGGCAACTGAGTAGATCGGACTCTAACAGAAAGAAACAAGTTGCTACAGGCTCAAAAAATTCCATCAGTCTCCGGGAGCCAACTGGATTCAATGGTTTGCTACAACTCCTGAAGCAGGTCTCAGCATCGATCTCACGACACCAACACTATGCAAGTACAGCCTGTGAAAAAAGTAGAGATTCAGTGGGTCAAGTGTTTGAGCTCCAGAGAACAACTGAATACACTGGGGCTATTTTTCCTGGAACATTAGAGGCTGAGGAGTGACCTGGTAGAGTTTTATAAAATCAGGAGGCACATGCAAAGGGTAAATAGATACGGTCATTTCCTTTTGATGGTGGAGTCCAAAACTAGAGGCAGATTTAATCAAAAGAGGAAAGATTTAAAATGACGTAAGGGGCAACTTACACTTGGTCATAGGTAAATTGATGGAGGTTGCTACCAACAGTGCTAGGAAGCAGCACATGCTCACTGACCCCAAGTTTGGTATCCAGCAGGGCCATTCAACTCCTGATGTAAGTTCTTTCAGATGAGACAATAATGTGTCATATTGTTCAAGGTTCTATCCCACACACTTCACTTGAATAATTACTCATCCCGAATTGATGGGCAATGCAACCTGAAATGTGAATCTCTGGGCTTGATATCCCTGATGCAGGGAGATGTAGAGATGTATTCTATTTCTGACAAAAAATGACAATTCCTCAAACATTTCCCACCAGACTCCAAGATCATAAGATATAAGGGCAGAAATAAGTTCCTTAATCCAGCGAATCTGCTCCATGATTCAGTCATAGCTGATACGTTTCTCAAAAACCCAAAATGTCGACTTTCCTGCCCATGGATACTGCCTGACCTGCTGTGCTTTTCCAGCACCACATTCTCAACTCTGATCGTCTATCTGATACGTTCCTCAACCCCATTCTTCCGCCTTTTCTCCATGATCCTTGACAGGAATTGATCATCCTCCATCTGAAACTCCATCACCTGGCTTCCACAGCCTTCTGTGGCTGTGAATTCCATAGATTCACCATTGAGTCATAGAGATATACAGCACAGAAACAGACCCTTCGGTCCAACCCGTCCATGCCAATCAGATAACCCAACCCAATCTAGTCCACCTGGCAACACCTGGCCCATATCCCTCCTAACCCTTTCTATTCATATTCACGTCCAGATGCCTTTTAAATGTTTCAATTGTACCAGCCTCCACCACTTCCTCTGGCAGCTCATTCCATACACGTACCACCCTCCGTGTGAAAAAGTTGCCTCTTAGGTCTCCCCTCTCACCCTAAACCTATGCCCTCTAGTTCTAGACCCCAGGGAAAAGACTTTGTCTATTTATCCTATCCATGAGCCCCTCATGATTTTGTAAACCTCTCTCAGGTCACCCCTCAACCCCCGACACTCCAGGGAAAACAGCCCTAGCCTATTCAATCTCTCCCTCTAGCTCAAATCCTCCAACCCTAGCAACAACCTTGTAAATCTTTTTTGAACCTTTTCAAGTTACACAACATCTTTCCGATAGAAAGGAGACCAGAATTCCATGCAATATTCCAACAGTGGCCTAACCAATGTCCTCTACAGCCACAATATGACCTCCCAACTCCTGTACTCAATACTCCGACCAATAAAAGAAAGCATTCCAAACGTCTTCTTCACTATCCTATCTACCTACGACTCCAATTTCAAGAAGCTATGAACCTGCACTCCAACGTCTCTTGGTTCAACAACATTCCCGAGGACTTTACCATTAAGTGTATAAGTCCTGCTAAGATTTGCTTCCACAAAATGCAGCACCTCGCATTTATCTAAAAATTAAACTCGATTTGCCATTTCTCAGCCCATTGGTCCATCTGATCAAGATCCCATTGTAATCTGGTTATCTTCTTTGCTGTCCACGACACCTCCAATTTTTGTGTCATCGGCAAACTTACTAAATGTACCTCTTATGATCACATCCAAACAATTTGTATAAACGATGAAAAGTCGTGGACCCAGCACCGTTCCTTGTGGCATTCCACTGGTCACACAGCTCCAGTCTGAAAAACAACCTTCAACCACCACCCTCTGTCTTCGACCTTTGAGCCAGTTCTGTATCCAAATGGCTCGTTCTCCCTGCATTTCATGCGATCTAAACTTGATCACCAATGTCCAAAGGGGAATCTTGTCATAGCCTTACTGAAATCCAAATGGATCACATCTACCACTCTGCCCTTATCAATCATCACTTGCTGGCTGAAGGAGTTTCTCCTTATCTCCGTTCTAAATGGTCTTCCCTATACGCTCTGTTTCCATTTGTAGGACCTGGGGGAACCTTCTTCCCAATATCCACTCTGTCATGCCTTTCAGTATTTTGTAAGTTTCAATTAGATTCCGCCTCATCCTTCTAAACTCCGTCGACTATACACCCAGAGTCCTCAAACGTTCCTTGTATGTTAAGCTTTTCATTCCTGGGACTATTCTTGTGAACCTCTTCTGAACACACTCCAGAGCCAGTACATCCTTCCTGAGATATGCGCAAAATTCACCAAACGTGGTCTGACCAGAACTTATAGAGCTGCAGAAGTACATCCCTGCATTTATGTTCATATCCTCTCAAAATAAATGTCAACATTCCATTTGCCTTCCTAACTACCGATTCAACCTGCAAGTTTACCTTGAAAAATACGGATTAGAACTCCCAAGTCTCTTTGCACTTCAGTCTTCAGGTAGAAGTCTTTAGATAGAGTTGTAGTTGGTAAAGAGAAATATAAATGTAATTCATCCTGCTTTGCAAATACCATTGAACCAAACCCAGTCAGAACTTTTATTTTTGGCGCTGTCATCTAAACTGTCTTTTTCCTGTTTATACGTACTACGTGGCTCTCTCATTTAGAAAATAGTTCGTGCTATTATTCTTCTTACCAATGTGATTAATTTCAGACTTTTCCATGTTACATTCCATTTTCAATTGAACAACCAAATGCATTTTGTATTATTAACTGCCTTTATCAATTTCCCAATCGCCAATTTCATAATCTGTCCACATGGAAACAAGTTCTACATCCTCACCACTATCTGAAAGGAGAGATTCCTCTGTAGGAAAGGGAACAATCCAAAGCCTCTAAACATCATTTGTTTTTATTTCCAGTGCCAGCATTCTTAGAATGGTCTAAGTCTCTATTATGAGGTTCATAGAAGGCACAATGCATCAACAGAAAATCAATTGCTTAATCATTAGAGATGGGATCGGCACAGAAGGAATCTTTTGATCATGAGTACCATCTCTCCTGCAGGAATACATGTGAATTAGTGGTCGTGTTCATGCTTCGAATGAAGATACATAAGAAAAATAATTCCAATTGATACAATCGATACAGATATTTTCCAACTGTAGTGAGGGAGTGACTGAGTGTGTGAAGTAAGTTGTCTTCAATGAGACTTAAATTAACCATAGGTTGCATTCCCAATTGCATGGTATAATTCTTGCCTGAACATGAACTGGTGTTTTAGAATTAAACTTGTCACTTACCCAACATTTGTAAACCAATTCTTCAGATCACTGATTTCATTGGTGCATTGATGGTCACTCCTGAAATACCTTGCATTCCTTAGATATAACAGCGAGCAGCCATCACTGATAATTTCCACTTTAGATAGAACTTGAGATTGGAAAGGAGCAATATAATTGCAATCCATTGTGCCTTACAAATAGCATTGAATTCCATAGGACCAAACCAGTCAGGATTTTTCTTTTATTTTTAGTGCTGTCTTCCAAACTGTCTCTTTCTTCTTTATAAATACTTTATAATTGACATTGAGTAGCTGCAATCGTGAATGCAGTGCAGTTCTGGACAGGGATCTGACACCATATTTCACGAGTGGGTATGTATTCATATTTGGCAGTGTGTTCAGTCTGCAGCAAAGGACAAAAGAATATCAATACACACCTATTTGCATCTCACCATGTCTTCTTCTTACTGCCCTCTTTTTCCTTCTAAATTAGCGTTGAATTCTTTCACATGATCAGGACATCTGATCTTTGACGTTGTTCGTTGTCTAGATTTCGTTTCTTTGCATTATCATATCAACATGACCAAAATAAGCACTGCAGATTATTATTTTACTTTGTGTTGACACTTGCTTTTGCAAACATGATGTAATTGGTGGCATGTTGATGTTGCAATATGAAAATAGGAATTCTTTCCCAGTGCTGGAATTTGCATCTCTTCTTGAAACAACAACAGTTTCTCTGTTAACTGGTTTAACTACTATACTCAATGTACCTGATGTATTCCTCACTGCACAATAGTCAATGTATTTTGAAAATGCTTCTGTTTTCCAGAATCTAGGCAGTTGTTTGCTCAGTGGCATTTTCAAATATTTGGATACTTGTGCAGTCACAGGTGGCACGGTGGCACAGTGGTTAGCACTGCTGCCTCACAGCGCCAGAGACCCGGGGTCAATTCCCACCTCAGGCGACTGACTGTGTGGAGTTTGTACGTTCTCCCCATGTCTGCGTGGGTTTCCTCCGGATGCTCCGGTTTCCTCCCACTGTCCAAAGATGTGCTGGGACAGGTGAATTGGCCATACTAAATTGCACGTAGTGCTAGGTAAGGGGTAAATGTAGGGTATGGTAGCTGGAGGGATGGATCGTGGGGAGGCAGGAGGATGCCCTGGAAAGGGAGTCGGGGGAAAGGAATGGAGGCTAATCATTTGGTGTGCTTCATGTGTATTCATGAGTTGTTGGATATCCCCATTCATCCCTGGCCAGTTTAAAGATTCATGTGCTCACATTCTCTGTGTTCAATACTCATTATTGTTGGTGTAACATGGTCATAATATCTTGTTGTAATGCCTTTGATATTATCACTTTCTTTCTCTTGAAAATTACTTGGTGTGAAATGCCAAGTTAACCAACTCTGTCTGGCCAAAATGAAGTATTTTCTTAGGAACATCCTTAATAATGTCAGGCTACCCTTAGTTGGTTTTGGCAACTCTTCTTGGTGTAGGCAGTTGCCGACTGCAGCAGTACAAGTGACTCCAGCCAAAATACTTGATTGGCTGCATTTTGGAGTATTATATGCAGTTTTGGTACCCACTCTACCAGCAGGTTGTGGAAACTTTGGAAAGAGTGCAGAGAAGGTGCACCAGGATGTTGCCTGGTCTCAGGGCATTGGCAATGAGAACATATTAAGAAGACTAGGATTAATTTCCCTGGAAAGATGACGGCTAAGAGAAAGCTAATACAGGTCTACACAAGCATGAGAGGCATAGCTAGGATATACAGTCAGAGGCATTTTTCCAGAGTTAAAATATCTATTACAAGGGGGCTCAGATTCAAGATGAGAGGGGAAAGTTTAAGGGAGATGAGTGGAGAAATTTTAAATACAGACAGTGATCGGTGCCTGGAACACGTTGCCATAAGAGGTGGTGGAAGCAGACACATTGGTGAGACATCTGGATAGTAACATGAATAGGGAGGGAATAGAGAAATACAGACTGAATAAGGGCTGGAGGTTTGTTTTAGATTAGCTCGGGTATGATGATTTGCAAAGGCTTGGAAGGCGTAAAGGACTGTTCCTCTGCTGTATATCACTATGTTCTTGGTAACAGGTCAACCTTGAGAAATCCAGAACATCCATGAACTTCTTGCCGATTAAGTAGATATGAAATTTCAATTTGATATGATTCATTATTGCCACGTGTAACAACACACTGTAAAAGTATTGTCGTGCATGCTGTCCAGGCAAATCATACCTTTGCAGTTACTAGAGGTGTTCCACAAGGATCTGTTTTGGGACCATTGCTGTTTGTCATTTTTATAAATGACCTGGAGGAGGAGCTTGAAGGCTAGGTGAGCAAGTTTGCAAATGACACGAGAGTCGGTGGAGTTGTGGACAGCAAAGAAGGATGTGGCAGGTTACAGCGGGATATAGATAAGTTGCAAAGCTGGGCAGTAAGGTGGAAAATGGAATTCAATGTAGCTAAGTGTGAAGTCATTCACTTTGGTAGGAGTAACAAGAAGATGGATTACTGGGCTAATGGTAGACTACTTGGTAGTGTGATGAGCAGAGGGATCTTGGTGTCCATCACAGATCTTTGAAAGTTAGTACCCAGGTAAATAGTGCTGTGAAGAAGGCATATGGTGTACTGGGCTTTATTGGTAGAGGAATTGAGTTCTGGAGTCCTGAGGTCATGTTGCAGTTGTATAAGACTCTGGTGCGGCCTCATCTGGAGTATTGTGTGCAGTTTTGTTCGCCATACTATAGGAAGGATGTGGAGGCATTGGAACGAGTGCAGAAGAGGTTTACCAGGATGTTGTCTGGCATGGTAGGAAGATCGTATGAGGAAAGGCTGAGGCACTTGGGACTTTTCTCATTGGAGAAAAGAAGGTTTAGGGGAGATTTGATAGAGGTGTACAAGATGATTAGGGGTTTAGATAGGGTTGACAGTGAGAACCTTTTCCCGCGTATGGAGTCAGCTGTTACTAGGGGACTTTAAATTAAGGGGTGGTAGGTATAGGACAGATGTTAGGTGTAGATTTTTTACTCAGCGGGTTGTGAGTTCATGGAATGCCCTGCCAGTAGCAGTGGTGGACTCTCCCTCTTTATGGTCATTTAACCGGCATTGGACAAGCATATGGAGGTTATTGGGCGAGTGTAGGTTAGGTAGGCTTCGGTCGGCGCAACATCGAGGGCCGAAGGGCCTGTACTGCGCTGTATTTTTCTATGTTCTATGTTCTATAAGAAGTACATCAGGGTAATAGAAAAGAATGCCGAATATAATCCTATAGCTGCAGAGAAGGTGCAGGGAAAGATCGACACTAATATATGAGAGGTCTGTACCAGTGCTAAAATCGAATGTTTTCGACTGAAATAATTCTCTCTAAACAAAAGCAATAAGATTTTTGTGTTGCATATAACAATGTTATATACAGTGCCATCATAACCTTGAATCAATTTATTATTTTCACATGTACCTACATACAGTGGAAAGTATTGTTTTGCATACTATATAGACAAATCCAGACCTCTTTGTTCTTGTATTCAGTGCCTTGAGTAATAGAAATAGATGGTAAACTGATATACCATCTTGATCACCTCCTAACTGCCCTGCTGTCTTCAATGAGCTATGGAGATGTACATCAAGATCCCTTTGATCCTCTGGACTGACTGGGTCCTACCGTTAACCATTGGCTTTGTTGGTTCTCCGACAATGCATCACTTCATAATTTTCAGGATTAAATTCCATTTGCCACCATTCATATATTGTCAGGACCGAACGCGGCCTCCACTATCCAGAAGAGACTTGCATTTTCTGCCGTCACTCCTCTTGACCGAGGAGCCTGGATCCACTGAACCGGTTAGTTGCCTGTTCACACATACTCTCCAAAGTCTGTGTGTCCTCCCGCGAACAAACTGATCAAAATCCTGCTCATGTGTCCGATCACATGGACAAACTCGGGCTCACTTCCTGAGATCCGTGCTCCCTTCCTGCGTTTCTCCAGACCCCTTCACTGTTAATAAACACAGTGCTGGGAACTTCAGTCACTTACTCAGAGGAAACCACAGAAACAAAATATGAAAAGGCATTAACAGCCGGCAACATGAGTATTTAATACGAGGCCTTGGGCCCCCTGAATCCTTTCAGAGCAGGATTTATCAGCAGAATTATTACCAGAGCTTTACTGGAGTTATCTATCATTGCTCTCCACTCTGTGTACGTGCCTTTAAACTTTCTGACAGGCAGGGGGCTATCAGCTACTGAGATCATTGTCACTCAGTCTGTAATTATTGAACAGTCGACAGAATGAATTTGTTTTTGCTCGAATATTTAAAAATTGATTTCACTGCTCACTATCCCAGCATTATCCCCCCGACAGACTCGGCATTAACCAGGAAACAAATCCTCATCAGCAGTTTCACTGAACTGCTTTTCAGTAAAGAGCGTGTCATTCGCTTTCCACAAACTTCCTCCTGAACTAACTCCAAACAGAAATAGTGAGCCTGACAGTTACAGACCCACGGGAAGTTGTGGTGAAATGAGCGGAGCCAGGACAGATGGGAATGAACAGGGGAATGGAAATGGATGCACTTTGGAAGGAAGGTTGAGGAGTGGCAAGAGAAACTGAAACTTAACACGAGTCCCCAGTTACGTTGATAGCGACTGTAACACACCCACTGTATCAGGGAGGAGAAAGTGAGGGCTGTAGATGCTGGAGATCAGAGTCGAGAGTGTGGTGCTGGAAAAGCACAGCAGGTAAGGATGCATACGAGGAGCAGAAGAAACGCTGTTTCAGGCAAAAGCGAAATGTCGATTCTCCTGCTCCTCGGATGCTGCTTGACTTGCTGTGCTTTTCCAGCACCACACACGCGATACTGCATCAACTCTGTAGGTTTTACAGTGTCATTCTCATACTGGGTTACATAAGAATATCAGATACACATTGGGTTGTTATGAGAATTTCAAACATATATCGGTTTATAGAAGCATACAGTGATACAGCATGGAAACATACCATTTACTCCACCTCGTCCATGCCGACCATGTTCGCAAACTAAACTAGTCCCACTTGCCTGCGTTTGGCCCATATCCCGAGTTGTATTCATGAAGTTGGCCAAATGCCTTTAAATGCTGTAATTGTACCTGCATCTACCACTTTCTCTCGCAGTTCATTCCACACACGAACCACTCTGTGAGTAAAAAAAGTAGTTGCCCCTCACGTCCTTTATAAATCTTTCTCCTCTCACCTTAAAATAGTTTTGAACTCCCCACTCCAGGGAAAATAGCTATTCTCCTTATCATTGGCCTTTTTGATTTTATAAACCGCGGTAAGGTCACCCATAAACCTCCTACATTTCCGTGAAAAAATTCCCAGCTCATTTGAATGACTCAAACCCTTCATTCCTGGCAATATCCTGGTAAATATCTTCTGAACCCTCTCCAATTTCAGAATATCATGCAGGGCGACTAGAACTGCTCACAGTATTCCAGAAGAAACCTCGAAGATTGTAGGCAACAACCACTTTTGTTAATGTCTCACCTTTAACTGACTCTCACTATCCCAGGACACAGCCCTGTATTCTAAAACAAAACCCGGCAGCCAGGGCCGTTTGGAGCTGGAAGGTCATGTGACCAAATGCCTGGTCGAGGAGGGATGTTTGAAGGGAGAAGGGTGAAAGCGAAGTCGAGGGGCAAGGGGGAAGGAGTTCAACCCAGAGATTGGGGCCCAGGCAACCAGAGGACAGAGCCACCTGTGAGAGACTCAAATCGAAGGTGCTCCCATTGAACAGAGTTACAGGAGTGCAGATATCCCAGAGGGGTTTGCACTGGAGCTGATATGGTAAGCATAGAGAGGGCAGAGAGATTATGGATTTCAAAGTAAGAGGGAGAATATTAAAACCAGATTCTACTTCGCCAGGAGTCTAGGGAGCTCACTGAGTCCGGGGGTGGAGGGGGTTAGTGCTGAGTGCATAGGACACGGGTGAGATTCAGGCAAAAGCCCTTCATCAATTCTGACTGGAATAGGATGGGACTGTCGAGATTGAGATTTCTGAACTGGTTTTGACTCGATGGGCCAAATGTTTCCCTTCTGTGCTATAAATCCGTCTCAGACTCAATATTCTAAACTTGGGGATCACGGAAAGAATGACAACCCAAAAAAGCTCATGCAGTATTTCTGAGATTTCACAGACAGTGGGCGAGTGCGGGAATTCGATGAAAACAAATCACACAGCCTCCCCCTAAAAAACACAAAACCGTTTAATTTTGTTCCTGCTTTCCAGTAAAAGTGCAGCCATGCAATTCACTCAAAGAGTCGGTGGCTATTCGGGCTATTAACCATCAAAGGCATTGCTCACTTTTTGTGGGTCTGAAGGAGGGTGACCGAACCTGAAACGTTAATTCTGATTTCTCTCCACAGTTGCTGCCAGACCTGCTGTCCTTTTCTTCTTTCTGATGGACAGCATCCACAGTTCTTTGGATTTTCTCTTTTCAGTGAACGGTGTCTTCCTGCAGTTTTGAGGTTCTGTCAGCAGATGGCAGCCGTGCAGTGTAACAAAGAGAGTCCGGCACCTCAACCCGTCGCAGCCTCAGGGAATTAGGGAAATGGAGCAGCCAATACAGACAAAGTACGGTCTTGAAAAGCACAATTAGGAAATAAAATGATTCGTTGGTTAATATCGCTTGGAAGGTTTGGTTGTCTGAAAATTGTTCGTCTCGTATCGATATCGGGAGAACAGCCCGGCTCCTCATTACAGTGGGATCTGAAACCTCTGGTCCACGGAGTCTGTACTTACCTATCTACACTCGTTCACTTTCCAGCAATTGATCCATAATTGTGAATATTTTGGTAGCACAAGAGTTTTTCCAGGACTTTTTAAATCTCATGAGATTTCCTGCCTGAACTACTATCCCAAGCAATGCATTCCAGAGTCCCATCGCACAGAGGGAAAAACATTTTCCTGAAATCCCCTCTGACCAATGAACAAAGAAAATTTACAGCCCAGGAACAGGCCCTTCGGCCCTCCAAGCCTGAGCCGATCCAAATCCACTGTCTAAAACTGTCGCCCAATTCCCAAGCATCTGTATCCCTCTGCTCCCCATCCAACTCATGCATCTGTCCAATCGCACCTTAAATGAATCTACCGTGCCTGCCCTTACTACCTCTGCTGGCAACGCGTTCCAGGCACCTACCACCCTCTGTGTAAAGTACTTGCTACGTATAGCTCTCTTAAACTTTTCACCTCTCACCTTGAACGCATGTCCTCTTGTTATCTACCCAGTCGATACCCTTAATGATTTTGTCCACCTCAATAAGGACCGCCTCAATCTCCTTTTTTCTGAAGAATACAACCCAACCTACTCAACCTCTCTTCATAACTAGCACCTTCCATACCAGGCAACATCCTCGTAAAACTTCTCTGCCCCCTCTCCAAAGTGTCCACATCCTTTTAGTAATGTGATGACCAGAACTGCACACAGTATTCTAAACGTGGCCGATCCAAAGTCTTGCAAAATTTAACATGAGTTGCCAGCTCTTATACTCAATAATCCTGTCCAATGAAGGCAAGCATACCATTTACCTTCTTGACCACTCTATTCACCTGCGCAGCCACCTTCAGGGGACAATGGACCTGAACTCACAGATCTTTCTGCTCATCAACATTTCCCAAGGCTCTTCTGTTTACAGTATAGTTCGCTCTAGAATTAGACTTCCCAAAATGCATCACCTCACATTTGTCTGGAGTGAACTCAATCTGCCACTTCTCCATCCAACTCTCCAATCGATCTACATTCTCCTGTATTCTTTGACAGCCCCCAATGGTTTCTGCTCCTCCAGCAATCTTCGTGTCATTTGCAAATTGACTGATCAGACCCACAATACCCTCTTCCAGATCATTCATGTGTATGTTTTTATTTTAAACCTCCTGCTATTCATCTTAAAACTAAAGCCCTCGATAATGACCCTTCAACCCTCTGACTAATAGGAACAGCTCATCTCTGTCCAGTCTCTCCGTGCCCTTTGTAATCGTATGATGGCACCAGCAAGCAAGACGTTGGTTCGAAATGTGTCTACTTCAACGCCAGTAGCACCCAGAATAAGGTGGGTGAACTTGCAGCATGGGTTGATGCCTGGGACTTCGATGTTGTGGCCATTTTGGAGACATGGATAGAGCAGGGACAGGAATGGTTGTTGCAGGTTCCAGGATTTAGATGTTTCAGTGAGAACAGAGAAGATGCTAAGGGGGGGGGAGGGGGGGGGGGTGGAGGTGGGGGGGTTGGAGGTGGGGGGGGGGGGCGGGCGGGGGCAGGTGACATTTTTGGCCAAGGACAGTATTACAGTAGCAGAAAGGATGTTTGGGGACTCGTCAACTGAGGTAATATGGGCTGAGATTGGAAACAGGAAAGGAGAGGTCACCCTGTTGGGAGTTTTCTGTAGGCCTCTGATTACTTCCACAGATGTAGAGGAAAGGATAGCAAAGATGATTCTCAATAGGAGTGAGAGAGACAGGGTAGTTTTCATGGGGCACTTCAACTTTCCAAATATTGACTGGGAACACTATAGTACGAGTATTATAGATGGGTCAGTTTTTGTCCATTGTGTGCAGGAGGGCTTCCTGACACAGTATATAGATAGGCCAACAAAGAGCGAAGCCACATTAGATTTGGTACTGGGTAATGAGCCTGGCCAGGTGTTAGACTTGGAAGTAGGTGAGCGCTTTGGTGATAGAGATCACAATTCTGTTATGTTTAGTTTAGTGATAGAAAGGGATAGGTGTATACCACTAGGCAAGAGTTACAGCTGGGGGAAAGGCAATTACGATGCGATTAGGCAAGATTTAGGAAGCAGAGGATGGGGAAGGAAACTGCAGGGGATAGGCACATTAGAAATGTGGAGCTTATTCAAGGAAAAGCTCCTGTGTGTCCTAGATAGGTATGTATCTGTCAGGCAGGGAGGGAGCTGTAGAGCGCAGAAGCCTTGGTTTACGAAGGAAGTGGAATCACTGGTCAAGAGAAAGAAGGTGGCTTATGTTAAGATGAGATGTGAAGGCTCAGCTAGGGAGTTTGAAGCTTACAAGGTAGACAGGAAAGAACTAAAGAGAGAGCTCAGAAGAGCCAGGAGAGACATGAGAAGTTGGCGGATCGGATCGGGGTAAACCTTAAGGCTTTCTATAGGTATTTAAGGAATAAAAGAATGACGAGAGTAAGATAAGGGCCAATCAAGGATAGTAGTATGAAGTTGTGTGTGGAGTCAGAGGAGATGGGGAAGCACTTAATGAATATTTTTCGACAGTATTCACTCTAGAAAAGGTTGTAAGAGATAGGATTTATAATCATCTATAAAATAATAATTTGATTAGAGAGAGTCAGCACGATTTTGTGAAGGGTTGGTCGTGCCTCACAAACCTTATTGAGTTCTTTGAGAAGGTGACGAAACAGGTAGATCAGAGTAAACTAGTTGATGTGGTGTATATGGATTTCAGCAAGGCATTTGATAAGGTTCCCCACAGTAGGCTATTGTACCAAATGCGGAAGAATGGGATTGTGGGTGATATAGCAGATTGGATGAGTTATTAGCTTGCTGAAAGAAGACAGAGGGTGGTGGTGGATGGGAAATGCTCATCCTGGAGTCCACTTACCAGTGGTGCACCTGCAAGATAGGGTGGACACGGAGAGCCTTTTTCCAAGTATGGTGATGGTGAGCACGAGGGGGCATAGCTTTAAATTGAGGGGTGATAGATATAGGACAGATGTCAGAGGTAGTTTCTTTACTCAGAGAGGAGTAAGGGTATGAATGCCTTGCCTGAAACGGAGGCGGAGTCACCAACTTTAAGTACATTTAAGCTGTCATTGGACAAGCATATGGACGCAAGTGGGTCCACTGTTGTTCGAAGGGTGGGTTAGTAAATTTGCAGACAACACTAAGGTCGGTAGAGTTGTGGATAGTGACGAAGGATGTTGTAGGTTACAGAGAGACATAGATAAGCTGCAGAGCTGGCCTGAAAGGTGGCAAACGGAGTTTAATGTGGACAAGTCTGAGTTGATTCACTTTGGTCAGAGTAACCGGAATGCAAAGTATTGGGCTAATGGTAAGATTCTTGGTAGTGCAGATGAGCAAAGAGATCTTGGTGTCCAGGTATACAGATCCTTGAATGTTGCCACCCAGGTTGACAGAGTTGTTAAGAAGACAAACAGTGTTTTAGCTTTTATTAATAGAGGGATCGAGTCCGGGAATCATGAGGTTATGCTACAGCTGTACAAAACTCTGGTGCAACCGCACTTGGACTATCGTGTGCAGTTCTGGTCACCACACGTTAAGAAGGATGTGGAAGCTTTGGAAAGGGTGCAGAGGCGATTTACTAGGATGTTGCCTGGTATTTCGAGGAAAGGCTGAGGGACTTGAGGCTGTTTTCGTTAGAGAGAAGAAGGTTGAGATGTGACTTAATAGAGACATATAATATAATCGGAGGGTTAGATAGAGTGGACAGGGAGAGCCTTTTTCCAAGTATGGTGACGGTTAGCACGAGGGGGCATAGCTTTAAATTGAGGGGTGATAGATATAGGACAGATGTCAGAGGTAGTTTCTTTACTCAGAGAGTAGTAAGGGTATGGAATGCTTTGCCTGAAACAGAGGCGGATTCGTCAACTTTAAGTACATTTAAGGCGTCATTGGACAAGCATATGGACGTACATGGAATAGTGTAGGTTAGATGGGCTGCAAATTGGTATGACAGGTCAGCGCAACATCGAGGGCCGAAGGGCCTGTACTGCGCTGTTATGTTCAATGTTCTATGTTCCTCAATCAGGCCCCCTGTCATCCTTGTCTGGTCTAAAGAACACAACCCAAGCCTATCCTGCTTCCCTTCAGAGCAAAGCTGCTCCATCCTGTGAACCTGGGCTGCACCTCCTTCCGCGATAGAGGTAACAACACTAACTCAGATTCCAGAAAATCAGCACAGGGAATGTCGTAAATCTTGTGCTTTCCTTCTTTTATTTGCCGTTTACAAAACAGCCGCTTCTTCTCTCTGGAAGATTTTGAAGATTCCAAACGAACCTCGGGTTTGGAGAATCAATCACAGAAGGAAACGGATGACCTGTATTACCTCTAGCGGGGGAAGACTAGATCAAGGAGAAAGTGAGGACTGCAGATGCTGGAGATCAGAGCTGAAAATGTGTTGCTGGAAACGCGAAGGAGGTCAGGCAGCATCCAAGGAGCAGGAGAATCGACGTTTCGGGCATGAGCCCTTCTTCAGGAACTTCAGAAGACTAGATCAAGCCCATCTTGAGCTTTTTTGCCCTTGTGGATCTCAACAGCTTCATTGAACAGCAGGAAACTCCGAGTCTGCTGTCTGAACTAAAACCAGAAATTGCTGGAGAATCTCTGCAGGTCTGGCACCGTCTGTGGAGAGAGAGAGAAACTCAAAAGTTAACTCAGACTTTGGAAGAAACGACACCTGACAGGTCTCAACAAGACCTGTCTTCTCAATTTCAGGAAACAGCTTCAGGTTCACCCGATGATCCTCACGCTTCACTTCCTCCTCTCTCACTTTCTGGTTTAAATTCTCCAGCTTGACAGACCATACTCACTATTTATACACACTCAAGTCAGAGAAAACATCCTTCCAGTAACTACCCTGTGATGCACATGCGGAATTTCAATTTTTTCAGTCAGTTTATTTTTCCGTCCTCTAACCTGTAGCTGTTATATACCATGTCTTCTCAGTCTCTCCTCATCATACAGTTTCCAGCAGATATTCACCAAACCATCCAGAAAATTGACCGAACAAATGTCCATTAATTCACAATGGAACTTCACTATTCTGAAACTTCAATTCTTTTTTTTCAAATGAATTCAAAGTGAAAATACGGCCGGTGATCGGAACTGTTACTGTATCTCTCTCCACAGAAGCTGCCTAGCCGACGATAAGAGGTCATTCAGTCCATTGTGGGGCAAACGATCCTTCACTTTTCTCACTGACATTCTTTGAAGTGGATGTTTTCTCCTGCAACACTGAGAGTCTACAACAGGTGGCAGCCGTGCACCGTATAATAACAAGAGGCCAGCGATGGGACAGCGACTCCACCCGTCCCAGATACAAACTACACCCACAATGGATTGGGGAAATGGGGTAGTAAACATAAATGAACAACAATTGTTAAAAGGTATAATCAGAAATGACTCGCCAGTTAATTTCTCTTTGAAAGTTCCCGTTGTCTGAACATTGTCGATCTCGACATCGGGAGATCTCCCCCGCACCTCTTTATTGTGGAATCTGAAACTTTCCCTTCACAAACACTAGGTTTTACTTTAACAGGAGCAGCAGCAGGCCCTACAGAGACTATAATCTCTTCCACCGTTCAATCAGCTCGTGGACAATCTCAAATCCTTTCGCCTGCATTCGCTCCGCTTTAATTAATTCTTTAGTGAGCTCCAATTATTTCCGTATCCCTCACCGTTGGCAGGAAATAATTCCTCAACATCTGGTCATGGAACAATAAACTTTGGGAATTCACTCCTGAATTACTCAGTTGAACTTTGTAAAGAGTATTACTTTGTTGCCCCCACCCCAGCCCCGTGTCCTTCTGAGCCCCAGGCTGGTGACAGGGGAGAGGAAGTTGCAAAGCTAAACAGGATTCCGTCCTTGTCGGAGAATTCCCGCCGCTAACAAATTTAATGCTAATCACTCAGTAAAATGACCGAATGATGAACAAGAAGGAATCTGTGAATGAGTGTACGTGACAGATGGCACAACCATCTTCAGCTGCTTCATCACTGACCTTCCCTGTATCATAAGGTCAGAAGTCGGGATATTTGCTGAAGACTGCAGAAAGTTCAGCACCATTCTCCACACATCAGACACTGAAGTAATCCATGCCCCAATGCAACAACACCTGGGCAATATCAAGGCTTTGGCTGGATTAGTGGTGCTGGAAAAGCACAGCAGTTCAGGCAGCATCCGAGGGGCAGTAAAATCGACGTTTCGGGCAAAAGCTCTTCATCAGGAATAGAGACAGAGTGCCTGAAGGGTGGAGAGATAGACAGTGGAGGAAAACCTCTTCAAGGATGCATCCTTGCAAGAGGATTCGCAGTAGGGTTAAAATCAACTCAGCAAAAACAATGACTGCAGATGCTGGAAACCAGATTCTGGATTAGTGGTGGTGGAAAAGCACAGCAGTTCAGGCAGCATCCGATGAGCAGTAAAATCGACATTTCAGCCAAAAGCCCTTAATCAGGAATACAGGCAGAGAGCCTGAAGGGTGGAGAGAGAGAGAGGAGGAAAACCTCTTCGAGGCAGGCTGAGAAGTGGCAAGTAACACTGATGCCACACAAATAATAAGCAATGATAGAACCTAACCACCACCTTTTGATGTTCAATAGCATTACCATCACAGAGTTCCCTACCATCAACACACTGCAGGTTGCCACCGAACAGAAATGTAACAGTCCTCGCCATATAATTACAATGGCTGCAAATTCAAGTCATAGGCAAGGAACCCTGCAGCAAGCAATCTATCTCCTGACTCCACGAAGCCCACCCAGCATTTCAAAAATACAAGTCAGGAATGTGATGGAATATTCTTCATGTGCTGAGATGGATGCAGCTCCAATACGACACAAGAAATGTGACAGCAATCAGGACAAAGCTGCCTGTTCTATTGATACGCATCCAGAAATATTCACTTCCTCCTCCACTAATGTTCGACAGCAGTAGTGTGTCCTATTCTCCAAGATGGACTGCAGATATTCAGCAAGATTCCTTAGACAACACACTCAAATCCCACAAAAAGTACCATCTGAATGATAAGGGCATCAGGTACAAGGGAAAACAGTTACCTGCAAGTTCCCCTCCAAGTCCTGACTTGGAAATATATCACCAAGTCACGAGGTCAAAGTTCTGGAATATAACGTGGTATGAACAGGCAACAAATGCTAGCCCAGCCAGCAATCCCCATGTCCCAGGAATGATTTAAAAATGTCATTATATTCAAATGTGCTCAAAAACAATGAGCCATCATTTGACATCAAATACTATAATTTGGAGCTTCTTTTCAGTAACCCTTTGCCATCTTCCACATCAAATATATTCAAAAATGCAAAAGGCATAGTGAATGCACTTGATAGCATAAAAATTAAACACTCAAAAAGAAAAAAAAGTTCAAATATATCAAATATGATCAGCAATCTAATATGTCGAAAGGAATGAGGGATATAATGAATTAAGTAAAAGAGAATACCTCAGCCCTTTGTTACAGTATTCCCCAAGAATGTTGTACTTGCACGGTGGGTTTGTTTATTTCTGTGCCTCAGTGTTGGTAAATGTAGATGCTTGTTGATTAATAGTTTGGACAACCTTTAGAGGTAAATGATTGTCCCATTAACTGCAACATCAACTGTGCCCCAACCGCATGGCCTGGCCCAGCATTCTATTGATAAAGCTAAAATATCACACAACACCAGGTGATAATCCAACAGTACAAACTTTCAATTGAACCTATTGGACTATGACCTGGTGCTCTATGGTTTTGAAATTTATCCACTCCAGGCCAACACCGCCACCTCCACATCATGGCTTCCATTGATAAGACTGTGTGCGCCACATTCCTCAATGTAAGCTGTGTTTTTTCCACATGCCTGGGAGTACCAATTGGTGAAGGAAACATTTACAGCATTTCTACTTTCTCCTGGTAATGGGCCTGATGGATCAGAAATCCTTTTGAGTACATGACAATGAGTGTGATTGTGTGGTCTGTGTGGCTGCCAATTTAAAACAACTCAATGGTCATGTCACAAAAAAAGCCTGACCAGATTTTTATGTTTGCTCTCTCTATGAACTGGACCTTCTCATTTCCAAATTTCAAACATGACTCTCCTGTCTTCTGCTTTGGTGGTATCCAGTGTTCCTTGCTGTATATCGGCATTGTTCATCATAGCTCTTCCAGTGACTGTGGTTTTGTTCAAGGTGTCTGTTCTGATGTAAGTTTCCAGCGGTATGTGTAAAGAAACTTATTTTGTTTTAATAACAGGAATGTTGAAAAGAAAGTCAAGTGTGACATCATTGTCTTGTGTGTTGTGGTTCTGTAGCATCAGGTCGTGACTATTCCGTGAGACCTATGTCTACATCACAGAAAGTGGGGGAGGGGATTCTCCAAGGACATGTTGACTTACAGGCCTGCTCTCACCGATAAATTGTGCTATGAGATAATGACATCGGTGTGCAAGAAATGCACCTTCACCGAAGTAATAATCACAGTGGAAAAATTCACAAACAAAAAAGTGCCTGACCACCAAAAACAGACCTATAAACAAATCATTGGAAACCCATTGCGATCACCAATATCAGGGTTCCTAGCAGTAGCACTAATGCAGAGACTCGAATAAGCAGCCTTTCCAAAAATCCAATCCGAACTTTTGGTCCAAAACGGAGATGATAACTTTGTCATCACTAAATGAAACAAATTAGAGAAAACCTACAACACCATCAACAATATACTTAGTGGCATAAAATCATGAAATAGGAGGAGAACAATGAAAAAGTGCCATTCCCAGATGTCACAGTACAGCGAACAGTCAATGGGGAACTTCAAACCAGCGTCTACAGGAAAACAATACACACAGACCAAATGCTTAATGACAGAAGCAATTATCCCAACACCCACAAATGAAGCTGCATTAGGACATTACTTCAACAAGCCACTAAACACTGCAGGGAGAAAGTGAGGACTGCAGATGCTGGAGCTTAAAAATGTGTTGCTGGAAAAGCGCAGCAGGTAAGGCAGCATCAAAGGAGGGCTTATGCCTGAAACATCGATTCTCGTGCTCCTTTGATGCTGCCTGACCTGCTGCGCTATTCCAACTAAACACTGCAGCACCGAGGAACTATGAAGAGCAGAAGAGAAATACCTACACAGAGTATTCAAGAAGAACGGGTACCCAATAAACAAATCTGCCAATTTCTCAGCAACAAACCCAAACAAACAGACACAGCACACCCAGAAGCCCAAGCCACTTTACCTGACATCAAAGACATCTTTGAAATGATATCCAGACTATTCAGTCACCTTGCCACCATGGAAACCCACAAACCTACCGACACACTGAAACAGAGTCTAATGAACTTAAAGGCCCTGTACAAACAACAAGCACAATGAATGTCATCTACAAAATACCTTGCAAGGACTATAACAAATATTACACCAGACAAACAGGCAGAAGACTCACCACCAGTATACATGAACATCAAATAGCTACCAAGACACATCCTTATATGCAAATGAAGATGGACATACTTTGACTGGGATAATTCATCCATCCTAGGACAAGCCAAACAGAGACATGTATGAGAATTCCGAGAAGCATGGTATTCCAACTGGAACTCCGCCAATAAACGCATCGATTTGGACCCCATCTACCCTCATCCTCTTAGAAAAAGAACCTGAAATGATATCACCCACCCTAAGAAACTAAAACACATAAATAGAAAGTGGACATAACACCAGCAATTCACTGAGGAGTCAGGTCCCCAGTGAATTGTGGGACTCATGAGACTCACTGACGATGTTACCGAGTATGGTGATGATATGTCTGAAAATGAACATTCCAGCTCAGTGAACAAACTTAAATCTAAAATCTCAACTTGTGTTATACATCTTCTCAAAAGTCCCTGAAAAGTCCCATGTTTCCTTCCTTTGATTGTGTTGAGATTGGCCAGGGCTCTAAAGTCTGAAATTGTTGAGAATCCACTGATTAGTAGAATGTAGCAAGGACAGAATTTCTTCTCTCATTTGCCTTGGCCCAAATATTTACTTCAGTGTGAAGGTCCTGCACACATTTATTCTCCTGTCTTCCTGTTTCCAGTTTGCTCTGTGGGTCTGAGTGTTTCACTGTTCACCACTTGGGTAAAATACCAGCCTTGGGTCTCATAGTTCAATATGTCAAGACCATGCTTCTCAAAATATCAGTTCACATTATCCTTCGCCCAACATTGGAACACACATTGTTAGTGTTTACTCGTTCCTTCTCAGTCTTCCCTGTTCTTTCATAGGCTGGGGGCAGTATTGACAAAGCCAGCATTTGCTACCCATCCCTAATTGCCCTTGAACTGAGTGATTTATGGGGCTATTTTAGAGGACAGTTAAAATTCAACCACTTTGCTGTGGTTCTGAATCACATGTAGCTCAGACTAGGCAAGGGTGACAGTTTACCTTCCCTAAAGGAAATAAGTGAGCCAGTTGGGATTTCACACATTTGCTGACATTTCACACAGACACTATTGCTGAGATTAGCTTTATATTCCAGATTTCTGAACTGAACTCACTGTGTTAGGATTGGGATCTGACTGCCCAGTGTGTTAGCCTGGGCCTCTGGAGTATTACTCCATTGATATAACGAGGACACCATCATATCTGTTCATCAAAGCAAAGTAACCCAATCTTTGTGTCACAAGACAAATAAGAGAAAAAAGCTGATATCTTTTCTTTCTCCACTCACATTGTCTGGCTTAGCTCTAACATTGGTCAAGTAGACTCTCCCCTTACAATTTTTTTGAAACTTATATATCTGATTTTGCACTTCTGTTCAGCTTTGATTTCTTCACTGTCAGTGAGTCAGCTATGATTCAGCACATCATTCAGCAGTGGAGAGTGCTTAAGAGGACCCTCATTGGTGAACTGGAATTAATTCCTTTCTTGACGTTGAACAAAGCTTTTGAGAATGTCTCTAAGCCCTCTTGTGGCACAGTGGTGGTGTCCCTACCTTTAAGACCCAGGTTCAAGTCCTACATGCACCAGAGATGTGTAATAAAGTCAATGAACAGGTTGATAAGAAAATCATGTTGGGAATACCTCATGTACATGGAATAGGCAGGGTTTCCTTCACTAAAAGATTACTTTCTTACCGTGTTAATTAAATCTTCATTTCACTTTCTCTACTGCCCAATGTTTAAAAAGTCATTGTCTATGCCGTACCTGTTAAGTCATGTACTTGAAGCAAGATTAAGTTGGCTCTTTTACATTGCAATCCACAAGCATACAAGGTAGATTGTGGGAGAAAGATCTGCCGCCCTGCCCACCCACAGCATAATGACAAAGAAATACAGAAATCAAGCCAGCCAACACACACAGAACACACCCACAATGCTCCAGTCTTGGCCAAACTGGCTAAAGTGGAAACCAGACATGGCCAAGCTACTCCCAGTCCAGAGAATACACTTCCCAAACAGCCTTCACAGCAAGCTCCCATCCCAATTAGCACTGCAGTCCCAACACCCTAAGGGTAAGCTCTTTTCCCATTGAAACTGATACCTCAGAAACAAAGAGACAGACCGAGAAAGCCCGGAAAACTTTGCTCCCAGGAGGAACACAATGGAGAGACCTGGATGCCTGGAGAATGGATATTTGCACATATTCACATAGACAGGAAATACTGTCAGTGAAGAATCCTCTCAAAGACATACTCACCTACTCACAGAGATGGTTGGAATCCCCTGTGTCAATTACAAATGAATTGCTACTGCTGGACGCTTGATTAATGTCCACTCAGTTTAATCTTCTTTCAATCGATTTACAATTTTCACCATTGTACTGTATCTACTTTACAATTATCACCTTTGCGTCGTACCCCGATAAAGCCTGCCTGCACTCTCCATGCAGGGAAGATCGTTCTGGCCATCTGTGCAGAGAATCAGTTCTATGCCAGCCTGGTCAATTTCTCTTCTGCGATATCGCTTTTTAAAAATAAACTGTTTGTCAATTTCACCGCGATCCTCATTTATGATCTCTGATTCATTGGACTGAATTTCTCCAACATAGATAAAAGCCAATTTCAACAGCCCTGCTTTATCCAGATAATGTCCGTCAACTCAATGCAGTATCTATGTGACATGACAGGGGAAAAAGTGTAGCACTTAATTTGAAAATCTTGCTTCACTTTATCTGGCATGTTGCACCTTCTGGTTGATCAGTTTCATTGGGTACAGCAGAAAATGCCTCAATGATAGTTAGGTTTTTATGAATCCAGAACATCCAGCAGATCCTTGAGATCTTTGTTTAGCTTGACCAGGAGGGAGGGATAATTGATTCAAACAATGAGATTATTAACAATTAGGTTTAATGAACTAATGTGCATGGTGAGAGAGTCTGGTTCGTAACCTGCTGATGGGAGAGACTGGACAAAGGTAAAAGCTTCAAGATAATCATTGTGACAAGGAAACGTGTCAGTCTAGATCACATTGTGAGCAAACAAACCAAAAGTTGCTGATGCTGGAAATTTGAAACAAAAACGGGAATTGCTGGAGAAACTCAGCAGGTCTGGCAGCCTCTATGGAAAGAAAGCAGAGTGAACATTTCAGGTCCGGTGATACATCTCCAGTTTTGTAAATGGATTACTGGACATGAAACATTGACTAGCACCACTAATCCAGAATCTACTTTCCCTCAAATGATGTTGCCAGACCTACTGAGTTTCACCAGCAATTTCTGTTTTTGTCGCATAGCTTGTGATTGCCAGTGACATGTTGGTTTGATTTGGTTTATTGCAGTCACTTATGCAAAGTACAGCAAAAAGTTTCATTTTGCAAGCAGTACACAGGCAGATGATAGCCAACTAGGACATACGGTTCATTGGATGCTTAGACTGAGTGAGTACACAAGGTTACAATTGCACAGGAGGTGCACAAAGCAAGATCAACATTAGCAAGATCAATACTATTAAAATTAGATCAGCAGACTGCTAACAGCAGGGAAGAAGTTGTTCTTGAATCTGTTGGTGCATGTGATCAAGCCTCTGTATCTTCTCCCTGATGGAAGAGTTTAGAAAAGAGCATTACTTGTGTGGGAGGGGTTTTTGATGTTGTTGGCAGCCTTTCCACAGTAACAAGAAGTGGAAATGGAGATCATAGAGAGAAGATTGGCTTCCATGATGGTCTGGACTTTGTACATATGTTCCATAGTTTTTGGTCCTGGGAGAAGAGTTGCCATACAAAGCCATTATGCAATCAGATGGAATGCTTTCAGATAGATATGGCGCATCTGAAAAGGTTAGTGAGGGTTTCATGGACATGTTGAACTTGCTAAACTGTCTGAGGAAGGAGAGGAATTGTGGAACTCTCTTGACCATCACAACCACGTGAGAGGCCCCGAACAAATTGTTGGTTATCATCACTCCTACAAACTTTACACTCTCTACTCACTCCACCTCAGTTCCGTTGCTGGAGGTAATTGTGTGTCCTCCTCCTTTCTTCCTGAAGTCGATAATCAGTTCTTTTGTATTTCCAAAATTGAGAGAGATTGTTATCATTGCACCACTTCATCAAGATCTCTATCTCCTTCCTGTATTCTGACTCATTGTTGTTCCTCAGGTTCATTTCAAAGAGTTGATGATTTTGGCTTCCAATAGGCTGTGCATTTTCTTCTGGATTAGTGGTGCTGGAAGAGTACAGCAGTTCAGGCAGCATCCAAGTAGCTTCGAAATCGACGTTTCGGGCAAAAGCTTGAAGGGCTTTTGCCCAAAACGTCGATTTCGAAGCTACTTGGATGCTGCCTGAACTGCTGTGCTCCTCCAGTACCACTAATCCAGAATCTGGTTTCCAGCATCTGCAGTCATTGTTTTTACCTTGTGCATTTTCTTGTCCACTGCTGAACAAGGACACCATGTTATCCTCCTGAATTCCCCTTTAAACTGTCTCTGTCATGAAGAAAGACCATGAAACCTCTTTTACCCACCACAGAACTCAGTAATTGTGTACCCTCTCACTCGACACACGCAGAAAGCTCCAAAGGTGGGTCAAATCAGACTCAAAATGGCAACTTTGTTTCCCTCTCCAAAGCTCCTGCCACAACTGCAGAGTTTTTGCAGCATTCTCTAAGTATGTGTGGATTTACTTACAGAGTGGAAACAGGCGCAACAAGTCCAGACCGACCCGCTGAAGCACAACCCATCCAGACACATTCCCCTACACCTAACACTACGGGCCATTCAGCATGGCCAATTCACCTAACCTGCATGTCTTTGGATTGTGGGAGAAACCCCACGCAGAAACGGGGAGAATGTGCAAACTCCGCACAGTCAGTTGCCTGAGGCGAGAATTGAACCCGTGTCCGTCGTTTGTTAGGCAGCAATGCTAACTGCTGTGCCACCGTGCCGCCCACAGTTGCCTATCATATGTTTCTTAACCCGATTCTCCTGCTTTCACCCCAAAACCCTTGAACTTTACTGATCACAAACCTATCTGTCTCTGCTTTAAAGACACTGAGAAGTGTGGTTTCCACAGCCTTCTGCAGCAATGAGTTCCGCAGATTCACCACCCTCTGATAAAAGAAATTCCTCCTCATCTCAGTTCTAAATGGTCGTCCCTTCACTCTGAGGCAATGCACTCGATACATTTGTGTGTGAGACAGTGAATGTAATGGTGAATCGAGACTAACATGCAAAGAGATGGAGAAGAGCTGAATGAGGGTCTCATGTAAAGTTTCTCTTGGTTTAATTCCAGCCCTCTACAGTTGGAGGTTAACATCCGAAAATTTACCCACTCAACGGGTATGGCTGGGGGGATAGCACTGTTGCCTCATGTTCGATTCCATGTCTGGGAGAGTGCCAGTGTAAAGTTTGCACGTTCTCCACATGTCTACATGGGTTTCCTCCAGTTTTGAAATTGTTGGACTGAGAGACCCTGCTCTGCCATCTCTTTTGGAATAGAATGGCCTTTATTGTCATGTGCACTCAAATGAGGACAGTGTGAAGTTTGTAATGTTGCCTTTTGGTGCCAAATTAGGGACAGGATACCCAGGTAGAGATACTTTAATTGATGTGACTGAATTGTGGTAATAGGAAAATCGACAAGCATGGAATACATCCAGAATGATACTATTGATTCTTCACCCTCACTTTCCATGGAACCAACACTCACTTTAACTTTTCTGTTCTGCATACTTATAGAACTTCTCACTTTTAAAAAAAAATCTGGTTAGCTTTCTTCTACACAGTAAATTCCCCATTCTCATTCATCTTTTTTTTGCTTTTTCCAGATATATAGACCAACCTTCTGACCTGCCACCTGTTTTTCCACCATTACCAGCTTTTTCTTTATGTTTGATACCACCTTTTACATTTTGAGCGGACCATGTGTTGTTGATCCATCCTTTGGAATTTTTCTTACTCATTGAAATGTATCTGCTGTCAGATATACACGTTTGTAAAATGTTGCAGAAATAGAATAAGGATTCTAACTTTTTTGGAAATTCTACCATGTGATTCAGGGAAATCTATATATTAATCAATATATTTGGATGCACATTTATGTATATTCTGATTACTGAAGCCAGAATGCTTGCTTCGATTATTTCATTTGTACTTTGTGTGTGATGTAAGCTCTCAATATAATTTCATGTCATTGCAACACATCATTTTCTGAATCTGCTGACACTGGCTTTCTGAAATTCTGCAATGTTTCATTTGCTTCAGTTACCAGTTTGGATCTTCCATGGTTGGAGGAAGAAATTGCACTGGCTGACTTAAAGGATGTGGACAATAGCGTCTCTTTTGTTTTCTTTTCTGTCTCTCTCCTTTTCTAAAAGAAATTGTTGAATTTCTTTCTGGTATCAATGTGTGTTAATGTATGTTTGGGGATGGGGATAGTACCTACTATTAATTTCTTTACAAATATTACTTTTTATTCTTACCTTTCTTGACTTTAAACTGCGATGGAAGGAGCTATGAAGGTGTTTTTGGGATATGTAAGTGCCTCGTGTTGACAGGGCGTAGGGCCCCTCACTAAGTGTCTTGTATTAGATCCCGTTTGTTGATTTTTTTACATACATAGTTAGTTGCAGTAGTTCTGGTTTATGTATCTTTAGGCTTCATGTGTATTTTTTTGGTTTATGTTCAGCAACTGGTAAGTCAAATTCTTCCGTTTTGGAGTTCAAATGCTGTTATAGAGTCATGGCTATTTGTGTCCTCAATTAGAGACATACAAGATAATCAGAGGGTTAGATAGGGTGGACAGGGAGAGCCTTTTTCCAAGTATGAGAATGGCAAACACAATGGGACACAACTTTAAAGTGAGGGGAGATAGGTATAAGACAGCTGTCAGACGTAGTTTCTTTACTCAGAGAGTAGTAAGGTCATGGGATTCTTTGCATGCAATGGTAGTAGATTCGCCAAGTTTAAGTGCATTCAAGTCGTCATTGGACAGGCAAATGGACGGACATGGAATAGTATAGGTGGGATGGGCTTCAGATTAGTATAACAGGGCGGCGCAACATGGAGGGTCGAAGGGCCTGTACTGCGCTATAATGTTCTATGTTCTATGTTTTATGGCTTGGAAAAGGTGGATGCTAGGAAATTGTTTCCGTAGGACGAGGAGACTAGGACCCGTGGACACAGCCTTAGAATTAGAGGGGGTCATTTCAGAACAGAAATGCGGAGACATTTCTTCAGCCAGAGAGTGGTGGGCCTGTGGAATTCATTGCCACGGAGTGCAGTGGAAGCCGGGACGCTAAATGCCTTCAAGGCCGAGATTGATAGATTCTTGTTGTCTAGAGGAATTAAGGGCTACGGGGAGAACGCTGGTAAGTGGAGCTGAAATGCGCATCAGCCATTATAGAATGGCGGAGTGGACTCGATGGGCCGAATGGCCTTACTTCCACTCCTATGTCTTATGGTCTTATGGTCTTATGTTCAATGGTGTACCTGGAATACTAGAGGGAGCCATTCGCCAGTGAAGAGAAAAAAGGTGCATTCTAGTCTGAGAAAGAAGAAGGCGGATATAGCCTATTTACATCTTGGTGATATGGCAATTGCAGCAGGGTGGGCTTGTTCAGGTGCATTTCTCTTCCTTCACAAGTAGGAGTATGGGAAAGGCCATGCTTATTTAGAAGAATCTTCCATTTCAGTTCCAATTTCAGATTAAAGATTAGTATAGACAGTTCGGCATTCTTAAAGCCTCAATACATGGAGAAGGGAATGGTTATTGTCCCCCAGCGCATCACTTTAAATTTTTGATTGACGCATTCTCAAAGTGTTGGCTCTTCCGCCACAGCAGATTATTATTGCGGGAGACTTTATTTGCCTTCTGGATCCCACGGTGGGACAAATGCCTGGAGGCCCCTCAACACTTTCTTTATAATCTGAGCAACAAGCACATTTACGTGCAGAAGTGGGATTGGTAGCTATCTGGAAGGGACATTACTTTTTTACTAATCTGCACAAGTGTCATATTAGGATTGACCTTTTCGTAACTTCTGTGTTATCCTTGAATTCCGTAACATTTTGTAAAATTGGAAACGTCACTAATTCCTTTCACGCTCCAGTATGTTTAGAAATTGAGGTTAAGGGCAATGTTACAGGCCGTCAACATTGGCAAATGGATCCCTTTATTCTGAAGTTCAACGAATAATTCTTCAATGAATGTAAGGTATTGTTCGCCACCAATTCGGATAAGGCCAGTAAACTATCTATTCTTTGGGAGACTGCTAAGGCTTATGCCGGGGGATAATTATCTCTTATCCTGCCAGTAAGAAATGACAGAAGGGGGAGCAGCAATGCCTGCTTGAGGCATGGCTAAATACAGCCAAGGAGGCATAAGTTGCTTGGCCCTCAGTGGCGAGGATACAGCAGATTGCAGCTCTTTGTTCCACCATGAACTTAATGCTCATGCAGACAGCAAGGAAGGAACTTTCTTTTGCAAACTAAAGAGTGTTTGAGCATGTTGACAAGCCAGGCAAATATCGAACATATCTTGCCAGGAGAAATAATGTCCCCCGATCGATTACCTCAATTCGGGACAGGACTGGAATGGCTACTTGTGATTCGAAAAAGATCAATGCTGCATTTTGCAAATTTTACTTTGAACTATACCAGTCTGAACATTGTGAGGGCTAAGATGGAATCCTTCTTTAAGAAACTGGATCTTCCAGGTGTTAGCTCCGAACAGGCGTCTTTTCTTAATGCCCCTTTAACAGAGCAAGAGATACAGGAGGCTGTGAAGAAGATGCAGAGTGGGAAGGCACCTGGCCCTGACGTTCTTCCTGGCAAGTTTTACAAAGAATTTATAAACAGATATGAAATAATATGATTACTTGTACAGCCATGATTGCCTCCTGCCATCTTTAAGAGAGGCTAATATTTCTCTGATCCTTGAGAAAGGGAAGACCCCGGAGAGATGAGCCTCTTTTAGGCCCATCTCACGTTTAAATATGATTTTAAAACCTTGTCCAATGTAATTCTGCTGCTTTCCATTGTTGAGACAACCAGACTACTTTTTTAAAAAACCCGTAGATCCTCCAATAATATCAGGAGGTTACTGAATATGATTCAAGTGGGTCAGCAGCAGTCAGTTCAGGTATTAGTGATCTCCTTGGATGCAGAAAAGGCATTTGATTGGGTTGAGTGGCCATATCATTTTTATACCCTTGAATGATTTGGTTGAGGGGAGATTTTTTTTTAGGTGGGTGAGGGTCCTCTAGCGATCCAGCAACGGTTCTCACCAATGGTGTGCAATCTAGTAATTTTAATATGTGTAGGGGCAGTCGGTAAGACTGTCCCTCTCACACTACCTTTTAATCCGTAAGTATGGTTTGGCGAGCAGTGAATGTTTTCGTTTTTTTTCAGGTTAGGGATTTTATTCAAAAAGGGGCTACGCTTTTGAAAGACTCATATAGATCTGTCACAGAGGAGAGGTTGCTTTGTGCTATAAGTACTCTCTCTGTTAGTGTTTGTCATAAATTAGGGGATAATCTTTCAGAAGACATTGAGCAGCTTTGTGAATTCTGGGAGAGAGAGTTAGGGGTTGCGATGTCTATGGAGACATGGGAGAACATTTCTGAAAATGTGAGAAAGGTTTCAAACTGTAACAGGACACATGCCATGCAGGTAAAGATTCTGCACAAGGCCCATTTGGCCCCAGAGCATCTCACAAAATTTAAGGTGGGAGTATCTTCACTATATCCGAAGTGTAAAATAATTATCAGGACTCTCACTCATTGTCTGTGGTCTTGCCTCAGGCAGATATTGGAGTGCTGTGGCAGGAGTAATAAGGAGGTTCTTGGGGATCGAAGTTAAGAGGGATCTTATCTCTCTTCCTCTGGCCCTCCGCAATTTGTCTTCTTTGAACACTCATGGGAAAAAAATCTCTTTAATATTCTCACTTTTCATGTGAGGAAAAGAACTGTGATGTGGTGGATCTCTGAAAACCTCCTGGTCTGTTGGCTTTGCAGAGGTTAATTATGAACATACTCCTATAGACATTCTTATCAATGTGGTAAACCAAAAAACTGAAAATTTGTAAAAGATTTGGCGGCTCTTTTTGGATTATCTGGATGTAGAGTTATCTGCAATCTTAGCGCAGGCTTTTGTGTCACCATGATGATCTGATTTAGTGAACTTGATGCCCTGGAAGGAAGAACTACAAATAAATTCATGTGCAATACCTAATGATCTCAGAGGTTGCGAGCTACAGTTTGCACCTCAGCGTAGTTGTGTTTTGTTTGCGGTATTGTTTCTCGTTGATTTTTATGTTTTAGAGTCATAGAGTCATAGAGATGGACAGCATAGAAACAGACCCTTCGGTCCAACCCGTCCATGCCAACCAGATATCTCAACCCAATCTCGTCCCACCTGCCAGCACCCGGCCTATATCTCTCCAAACCCTTCCTATTCATATACTCATCCAAATGCCTTTTAAATGTTGCAATTGTACCAACCTCCACCACTTCCTCTGGCAGCTGATTCCAAACACGTACCACCCTCTGCGTAAAAAAGTTGCTCCTTCGGTCTCTTTTATATCTTGCCCCTCTCACCCTAAACCTATGCCCTCTCGTGCTGGACTCCCCCACTCCAGGGAAAAGACTTTGCCTATTCACCCTATCCATATCCCCCAATAATTTTGTAAACCTCTGTCAGGTCACCCCTCAGCCACCGATGATCCAGGGATAACAGTCCCAGCCTGTTCAGCCTCTTCATATAGCTCAAAACCTCCAAACCTGGCAACATCCTTGTAATTTTTTCCTGAACCCTTTCAAGTTTCACAACATCTTTCTGATAGGAAGGAGACCAGAATTGCACACAATCTACCAACAGTGGCCTAACCAATGTCCCGTATAGCCGCAACATGACCTCCCAACTCCTGTACTCAGTACTCTGACCAATAAAGGAAAGCATACCAAACGCCTTCTTCATTATCCTCTCTATCTTCAACTTCATTTTCAAGGAGCTACGAACCTACACTCTAAAGTCTCTTTGTTCAGCAACGCTCCCGAGGACTTTACCATTAAGTGTATAAGTCCTGCAAAGATTAGCTTCCCAAAATGCAGCTCCTCAAATTTAAGACAGAGATAGGTAGCTTCTTGATTAGTAAAGGCAGCAGGTTTGCAGGGAGAAGGCAGGAGAAGGGGGGAGCTGAGAAATATATCAGCCACGCTCAAATGGAGGAGGGAACCTGATTGGTGTATGTTCTCATTCTGCTGCTGCAGCTTATAGTCAGCAGAGAGGAAGCTGTCAATTGGATATATTCGTGACTGAAATTTATAATGCCTCGTCTCCATCACAAATGATAACATGGTGTCCTAACACTGTCAAGCTCCTTAATAACCTATTGAATGCCTCAAATAAAAAGACAGGTATTTGGCATAGTGCCTTTGATGATATCTCAAAGCTTCTTACAGTCTATGAAATATTTCAGAATTGTATTCAATGTTGCAACGTGGAACATAAGTTAGCCAGTCTGTGCAGAGCAGGCGCCCATAAACAGCAATGTGAACAGGTCATCTCATTATTTTGATGTTGAATGAGAGATAAACATTGGCTGTGGGTTTTTTTTATATTCACCTTTACACAACGTTTGTATCAAAGTCCCAATACTGCACCACTCCGTCAGTACTACACTCGTGTCAGGCTTGGTTTTTAATGGTCGTGTCACACATTGCAAGCTCAGACCACCTACATTCTCCTCCAACTTATTAATATACAGTGTCTCAGCACAGATCACTGCACAACACCACTGGTCACAGATCTCCAGTAAGAAAGACACATTTCCATCGCCCGCATCAATCTTTTTTGTCACTTCCTCAAAAACCTCAAGGAAGTTTGTCAGATGTGACCTCTCCTCCACTTTGCCATTTAATAACATCATAGCTAATCTGATCATTCTCAAATTGACTTTCTGGACTTAACTTCATAAACTTTGATTCCCTTCCTCGTTAAAAATCTGTCCAGCTGAGCCTTGTATATACTGAATGACCCAGCCTCAACAACCCTCTGCAGCATCAAATTCCACACAACTCCAAGAATGCTGGAGAAACTCAGCAGGTTTGGCAAGCAGCTGAGGTGCGAGAAATATTTCACATCCAATATGACTCTTGTTCAGAGCTGTTTGTGTCTGTCCAGTGTCGAAAATATTGATATAAGTGATAGGTTTGAGAGGGTTCACAGTCCTTTTCTCACCACAGAGGTACAGCTCTGCAATGTAAAAGGGAATTCAAAAAGCTATCATGGAGTCCTTGGTTGGCAGTGGGGAAGCTAATGCCTCAGCCTACTTGAAGCCTAATTCATCAACCCTTTGAAATGATCTGGAAGAATCTCAATTTCATTGCCAAACACACGTATCCTACAAAAATAAAAATTGCTCGAGAAACTGTAGTAGTGTCACTGGATCTAAAATGTCGTCTCTTCTTTCTCTTCACTCACGCTGTCAGATTGCTGATTCTCACCAGCAATTGCTGTTTTTGTAGCTCATCTTGGTAGTGAAAATTGAAGTCTATAGCACACCTAGTCATCAAAAAACAAAGAATTGCAAATGCTGGTAATCTGAAACAAAACAGAAATTGATGGGAGAATCTGCTTTCTGTGCACAGATGCTGTCACAGCTGCTGAGTTTCAGTATTCCTGGAACAGACTGACACAGAACATTATTGTAAAACGCAACTCATGTCAAAAATCCTCATTCACTGGCACCCAGTCAAATTCATCTTTATGTTACCACTGGTGTTTCATTCAATGGGCTTCAATAGTGCTTCTAAACCTTTTATGTGGCAATTTCACAAAAGCCTTTTCAATCCAGGATCAAATTCCCTCTGAATCCTACTTGTATCTCCAGTCGAAAGCTCAATCAATTCAGTTAAACATAACTTGCTTTGAATAAACCCACACTGGATTTCCTCAATTATCCAGAACTGCTTAACTGTGTTGAATATTATCCTTAAAATTTCCCACCACCGAGGTTAATCTCACTGACTTGTTGCTGCAGCTTTACGTTTACACTTTATTTAGAAACCAAAACATTGACAATACTACAATATTGAATGAAATTTTGACTGTAAAAACAGTATTGCAGGGCAGGAGGGGAAAGGGGACTGGACTTGGACCAGCTGAATACTCTATCCATGCACCTTTACAACTTCACTGTCTGAAACATGTGGACGTTCCCATTGACCAACACATGACAATTTGCAGATAACACTAAATTAGGCTGTATTGTGGACTGTGAGGAAGGTTCTCCGAAATTGCAACAGGACCTTGATTAGTTGGGGAAGTGGACTGAGAAATGGCAGTGGAGTTTAATACACATAAGTCTGAGGTCCTGCGTATTGGAAAGTCAAATCAAGGTGAGCAGTTCATGATGAATATTAGGGCCTTAAAGAGTGTAGTAGAACAGAGGGACTTGGAGGTCAGGTACACTGTTCTCTGAAAGTGGAGTCACTGGGAGACAGGACAATTACGAAGGCTTTGGCACATTGGCCCTCATCAGTCAGGGCACTGAGTTTAGAAGTTAGGAAGTTATGTTACAGTTGTGAAGAACATTGGTGAGGCTGCATAGAGTCATAGAGCTGTACAGCATGGAAACAGACCCTTCGGTCCAACCCGTCCATACCAACCAGATATCCCAACCTCATCTACTCCCACCCGCCAGCGTCCGGCCCATATCCCTCCAAACCCATCCAAATGCCTCTTAAATGTTGCAATTGTACTAACCTCCACACATCCTCTGGCAGCTCATTCCATACGCATTCCACCCTCTGAGTGATAAAGTTGCCCCTTAGTTCTCTTTTGTGTCTTTCCCCTCTTACCCTAAACCTATGCTGTCTAGTTCTGGACTCTCCGACCCCAAGGAAAAATTTTTGTCTATTTATCCTATCCATGCCCCTCATAATTTTGTAAAGTCACCTCTCAGCTCCGACGCTCCAGGGAAAATAGCCCCATAGCTCAGATTTTCCAACCCTGGCAACTTCCTTGTAAATCTTTTCTGAACCCTTCCAAGTTTCACAGCATCTTTCCAATAGGAAGGAGACCAGAATTACATGCAATATTCCAATGGTGACCTAACCAATGTCCTGTATAGCTGCAACATGACCTCCCAACTCCTGTACTCAATACTCTGACCAATAAAGGAAAGCATACCAACCGCCTTCTTCACTATCCTGTCTACCTGCGACTCCACTTTCAAGAAGCTATGAACCTGGACTCCAAGGTCTCTTTGTTCAGCAACACTGCCTAGGATCTTACCATTAAGTGTATAAATCCTGCGAAGACTTGCTTTCCCAAAATGCAGCACCTCGCATTTAACTGAATTAAACTCCATCTGCCACTTCTCAGCCTACTGGCCCATTGGCCCATCTGGTCCAGATACCGTTGCAATCTGAGGCAACCCTCTTCACTGTCCACGACACGTCCAATTTTGGTGTTATCTGCAAACTTACTAACTGTACCTCTTACACTCACATCCAAATCATTTATGTAAATGACAAAAAGTAGAGGGCCCAGTACCGATCCTTGTGGCACTCCACTGGTCACAGGCCTCCAGTCTGAAGAACAACGCTCCAACACCACCCTCTGTCTTCTACCTTTGAGCCAGTTCCGTATCCAAATGGCTAGTTCTCCCTGCATTCCGTGAGATCTAACCTTGCTAATCATTTTCCCTTGGGGAAACTTGTCTAATGCCATACTGAAGTCCATATAGATCACATCTACTGCTCTTCCCTCAATCTTCTCGTGTTACTTCTCCAAAAAACTCAACCAAGTTTATGAGACATAATTTCCCACGCACAAAACCATGTTGACTATCCCGAATCAGTCCTTGCCTTTCCAAATACATGTACATCCTGTCTCTCAGGATTCCCTCCAATAACTTGTCCACCACCGAGGTCAGGCTCACCTGTTTTCGTTCCCTGGCATGTCTTTACCGCCCTTCTTAAACAGTGGCACCACGTTTGCCAACCTCCAGTCTTCAGGCACATCACCTGTGACTATCGATGATACAAATATCTCAGCAAGAGGCCCAGCAATCACTTGTCTAGCTTCCCACAGAGTTCTCGGGTACACCTGATCAGGTCCTGCGGATTTATCCATATCAAGACATCCAGCACTTCCTCCTCTGTAATATGGACATTTTTCAAGGTGTCACGATCTATTTCCCTGCAGTCTATATCTTCCATATCCTTTTTCACAGTAAATAATGTGAGAAATGGGGAAATGTGTTGTTTTTCAAGGGAGTATATGAGGGATCTAGGCAAGTATTAGGGAAATCTATCTTTACTTTTAATGCAGATTAAAAGTACTAACTTTAATGTAGAATTACTAAAGAAAAGTTTAAAACAATAATTTCAGCAAAAAAACTAAGATTGCTGAAACATATAAGCGAGGCATGAAAAGATACATTGTTCAAGAATGGAATGTACCTATGAACAATGAAAGATGTTACAAAATAGAAGAAGGGAACATCAAGATACAAGGTTAGCCTTATGTCAGCACGTACAAGGGGGAAAATTGCCAACTTGGAAAGAAAGGGGCAATGGACGTGGAGTATAGATGAGCAGAGATGGAATGGTAAGAAAGATTGGGTAATGTAGGGATCGGAAGAGGTGACCTCACATAGCTCAAAAAGTATAACTCTGGAGTATTTTGAAATCTCTTCACTTCAATTGCTTTCTGCAATTGGGGTCCTTTCTTGCAAGATCGTAGAATAAATTGTCTTGTTTCCAGCTTTGGTGGTCTCATCTAATTTAATGAGTTTGTTTCTTACAATACTGATGCAAAATATTCATTTAGTATCTCCCCCATTTTATGTGGCTACACACAAAGGCTGCCTTGCTGATCTTTGAGGGGCCCTATTCTCTCCCTAGTTAACCTTTTGACCTTAATATATTTGTCAAACCCCTTTGGATTCTCCTTAATACTATTTGCCAAAGCTATCTCATGTCCCCGTTTTGCCCTCCTGATTTCCCTCTTAAGTATACTCCTACTTTCTTTGTACTCTAAGGATTCACTCGATTTAACCTGACATATGCTTCCTTCTTTTTCTGAACCAAACCCTCAATTTCTTTATTCATCCAGCATTCCCTATACCTACCAGCCTTCCCTTTCACCCTGACAGGAATATACTTTCTCTGGATTCTTGTTACCTCATTTCTGAAGGCTTCCCATTTCTAGCCATCACTTTACCTGCAAACATTTTCCTCCAATCAGCTTTTGAAAGTTCTGGCCTAATACCATCAAAATTGGCCTTTCTCCAATTCAGAACTTCAACTTTTAGATTTGGTCTATCCTTTTCCATCACTATTTTAAAATGAATAGAATGATGGTCGCTGGCCCCAAAGTGTTCCCCCACTGACACCTCAGTCACCTGCCCTGCCTTATTTCCCAAGAATAGGTCAAGTTTTGCACCTTCTCTAGTAGGTACATCCACATTCTGAATCAGAAAATTGTCTTGTACACACTTAAGAAATTCCTCTCCATCTAAACCTTCAACACTATGGCAATCCCAGTCGATGTTTGGAAAGTTTAAATCCCCTACCATTACTACCCTATTATTCTTACAGATAGCTGAGATCTCCTAACAAGTTTGTTTCTCAATTTCCCTCTGACTATTGGGGAATCTATAATACAATCCCAATAAGGTGATCATCCCTTTCTTATTTATCTGTTCCACCCAAATAACTTCCCTGGATGTATTTCCAGGAATATCCTCCCTTACCACAGCTGTAATGCTATCCCTTATTTTGCCACTCCCCCTTCTCTCTTGCCTCCCTGTCTATCCTTCCTGTAGTATTTGTATCCTGGAACATTCAGCTGCCAGTCCTGCCCATCCCTGAGCCATGTTTCCATAATTGCTAAAATATCACAATCCCATGTTCCTAACAATGCCCTGAGTTCATCTGCCTTTCCTGTTAGTCCCCTTGCATTGAAATAAATGCAGTTTAATTTATTCGTCTTACCTTGTCTCTGCACTTGGAGTATTGGGTACAGTTTTGGTCTCCTTGCTGTAGGAAGGATGTTATTAAACTAGAAAGAGTGCAGAAGACTTTTACAAGCATGTTGCCTGGACTCAATGGTCTGAGTTATAGGGAAAGATTGGATACATGCAGACTTTTTTTCTTTACACCGAAGGAGACGGAGTGAGGGGGGAATCTTACAGAAGTGAATAAGTTCATGAGAGGCATGAATAGGGTGAATGCACTCAGTCTTTACCCAGGGTTGCAGAATCAAGGAAGAGAGGACATCAGTTTCCAGATAGCGGGAAAAGAATAAAAAGGGGCAATCATTTTATAGAGAGGGTGGATTGCATACAGAATAAGCTGACAGTGTAGTGGTTGCAACGGGTGCATTAACAGCATTTCAAAGAAATTTGAAGAAATAGGAAAGGTTGAGAAGGATATGGGCCAAGTGCAGGGAAATGAGGTCAGCACGGATAGACCAATAGGTTGGCATGGACCTGTTTGGACCGAAGGGCCTCTCTCTATGGTGTAGGACTCTATCAATCTCTGACTCTAAAACCCGAAATAAGGTAGCAACGAACCGGGACAAGTGGTGGGCTTGTTAGTGGGTGAACATTTTGGTGATGGCGACCACAATTCTGTGACTTTCACCTTGGTTATGGAGAGAGATAGGTGCGCACAACAAGGAAGTTTTTACAATTGGGGGAAGGGAAATTACGATGCTGTAAGACAGGATTTGAGGAGCATACGTTGGGAGCATAGGCTGTCAGGGAAGGATGTGGTGGAAATGTGGGACTTTTTCAAGGAGCAGATACGACGTGTCCTTGATATGTATGTACCGATCAGGCAGGAAAGAAATGGTCGTGTGAGGGAGCCTTGGTTGACGAGGGAGGTTGAATGTCTAGTAAAGAGGAAGAAGGAGGCTTACATAAGGTTGAGGAAACAAGGTTCAGACAGAGCAGTGGAGGGATACAGGATAGCCAGAAGGGACCTGAAGAAAGGGATTAGGAGAGCTAAGAGAGGGCATGAAAAATCCTTGGCGGATAGGATCAAGGATAACCCCAAGGCATTCTATGCGTATGTGAGAAACCTGAGAATGACGAGAACGAGGGTAGGTCCGATCAAGGACAGTGGTGGGAGACTGTGTATTGAGTCGGAAGAGATAGGAGAGGTCTTGAACAAGTACTTCTCTTCAGTATTTACGAACGAGAGGGACCATATTGTTGAAGAGGAGAGTGTGAAACGGACTGATAAGCTAGAAGAGATACCTGTTAGGAAGGAAGATGTGTTGGACATTTTGAACAACTTGAGGATAGACAAGTCCCCCGGGCCTGACGGGATATATCCTAGGATTATGTGGGAGGCAAGAGAGGAAATTGCAGTACCATTGGCAATGATCTTCTCGTCTTCACTGGCAACTGGGGTGGTACCAGGGGACTGGAGAGTAGCGAATGTTGTGCCCCTGTTCAAAAAAGGGAATAGGGATAACCCCGGGAATTACAGGCCAGTTAGTCTTACTTCTGTGGTAGGCAAAGTAATGGAAAGGGTACTGAGGGATAGGATTTACGAGTATCTGGAAAGACACTGCTTGATTAGGGACAGCCAGCACGGATTTGTGAAGGGTAGGTCTTGCCTTACAAGTCTTATTGAATTCTTCGAGGAGGTGACCAAGCATGTGGATGAGGGTAGAGCAGTGGATGTAGTGTACATGGATTTTAGTAAAGCATTTGATAAGGTTCCCCATGGTAGGCTTATGCGGAAAGTCAGGAGGCATGGAATAGAGGGAAATTTGGCCAATTGGATAGAAAACTGGCTAACCGGTCGAAGGCAGAGAGTGGTGGTAGATGGTAAACATTCAGCATGGACTCCAGTTACAAGTGGAGTTCCGCAGGGATCAGTTCTGGGTCCTCTGCTGTGTGTAATTTTTATTAATGACTTAGATGAGGGAGTCGAAGGGTGGGTCAGTAAATTTGCAGATGATACAAAGATAGGTGGAGTTGTGGACAGTGAGGAGGGCTGTTGTCGGCTGCAGAGGGACTTAGATATGATGCAGAGCTGGGCTGAGGAGTGGCAGATGGAGTTCAACCCTGCCAAGTGTGAAGTTGTCCATTTTGGAAGAACAAATAAGAATGCGGAATACAGGGTTAATGGTAGGGTTCTTGGTCAGGTGGAGGAACAGAGGGATCTTGGGGTCTATGTACATAGATCTTTGAAGGTTGCCACTCAGGTGGATAGAGTTTGTAAGAAGGCCTATGGAGTATTATCGTTCATTAGCAGAGGGATTGAATTCAGGAGTCGTGAGGTGATGTTGCAGCTGTACAGGACTTTGGTTAGGCCACATTTGGAGTACTGTGTGCAGTTCTGGTCGCCTCACTTTAGGAAAGATGTGGAAGCTTTGGAGAGGGTGCAGAGAAGATTTACCAGGATGTTGCCTGGAATGGAGAGTAGGTCGTACGAGGATAGGTTGAGAGTTCTCGGCCTTTTCTCGCTGGAACGGCGAAGGATGAGGGGTGACTTGATAGAGGTTTATAAGATGATCAGAGGAATAGATAGAGTAGACAGTCAGAAACTTTTTCCCCTGGTACAACAGAGTGTTACAAGGGGACATAAATTTAAGGTGAAGGGTGGAAGGTATAGGGGAGATGTCAGGGTTCTTTACCCAGAAAGTGGTGGGGGCATGGAATGCGCTGCCTGAGGGAGTGGTAGAGTCAGATTCATTGGCGACCTTTAAGCGGCATTTGGATAGGTACATGGATGGGTGCTTAATCTAGGATTGAAGTTCGGCACAACATCGTGGGCCGAAGGGCCTGTTCTGTGCTGTATTGTTCTATGTTCTATGTTCTATGTTCTAACGACTGAAGGTCTAGAGTAAAAGTGGGATAATTTCCAGGCAGCTAACACTCCATTGACTTGAAATAGTGAATTTTAAAATAATCCAGATGAAGTTGGAATGTAAGGTATAAGGATACATATTCTGGCGAAATTGACAAATACAATCTTAACAGGTTTACTCTCTTGGATTTATTGATGAAGTATTTTTTAAAAAAAGCCTTACTTACACTCTAGTGAATCACAGATGTTGATTTGATTGAAGAAGCTATTTTCAAATTTGATGTGCCCTCCAACATAAATTATAATTACATAAACATAAACATTGTCAAAATCTGAACTGGTTCCGCGCACAGAGTGCTAGAGTAATTAATGATTTTTATCAAACAGACATTTTTATTGGGCTGATGTAAAGATTATTTCAGTGCAGATAATGATGATGGATAATAACTCAGGGACAAGTAATAACTGTAATTCCAACGACATTGCAGTTTGCACCAGCTGAACAGTTTCAAACATGGTTAAATATTATCTGATTATGGTATAAATGGTCAGTTCACCCATCCCTTTCAAATCTGAGGTTTTCAAATTTTCCAATTTTATGAAAGAGCAGCAAAATTCTGGTCAATAGTTACAGACCTGAACAAAACAAGACCAGTCTCGCTGTGTTCCTAAATCATGATTTGGAGATGCGGGTGTTGGATCAGTCTGAAATGTTTATTTTGATTGAGCCCAGTCCCCCCACAAAGACCTCACTGGCTCTGCAGAGAATTGATTTTAATTTCCACTCCCTGACCCTGCAGTGAAATGGTTTGGTATCCCCCTTGGAAAGACTCCTCTGAGCCCAACCTGAGACCCACTGACTGATTCATGTCCAACACCATCATGTAGCGCCACCTCCCGCCTGTGGAGCAACATTACAGGCAGGAAGGTCCCCGGGTTCCTGCAGCTCACAGCTCATTCTACCCAGTCAGTCCCTCTCTACAATTGAGCTTCTATTTGTTTCTTCTCTCCCCCTCCCTCTTTACCCCAGACTGAGACCGACCCCCATCAGTTTACAGCTGGCAGCAGGCAGGGGGACGGGGTGAAATTATGGGATGGATCTGTCAGTGCCCTTTAATCCCGCAGATTGTCAGCGGGGCGGAGTTTTTCCCGCCGTAACTCAATCCCGGATGGAAGATGGGAAAGACCCTCTCAGTGAAAGTGTGGGTGAAAGTGTGGAGATGGGACATGGTGTCCGCATTGTAAAATGACACCTGTCCCCCCTCATAGTCCAGGAAAACCCCGATCTTCCGGGGATTCACACTCGGGGAGAGGGGGGTCCGAGAGGGGGAGGTGGCGGCAAAATAACGGCATTTGGGTAACAGCCCCACAATCCAGAATCCGGTCTCCGGGCTCGGGATGATCTCCCCTTTTCTCTTCACAGACTCTCGGGCCACTCCCAGATACCACCGGGTCTTCTCCCCCACCTCCACCTCCCAGTAATGTCTCCCTGATGTGAATCCCTCTGATCCCAGGACACCGAGCCAGGGATAAAATCTCTCCGGGGAGTCAGGGAGCGACTGCTCTGTGTCTCCTGGTCTCACACTGGTCCGGTCCTCAGACAGGATGAGCAGGGGATGGGCTGTGCTCGGATCCAGAGTCAGAGAGGCTGGAGCTGGGGGAGAGATCAAATAACACCGTCAGAGAAAGAGAGGGAGGGAGGGTGAGCGAAGGGCGAAGGAAGGGAGGGGTTGAGCGATGGAGGAGGATGGGAGAGAAGGAAAGATAGAGAGAGCCTGGAAAAAGAGAATTTGAACAAGGGAGGAGGAGACAGGGAAAGGGGAGTGAGTGAGGGAGAGTGTGGTGAGTGAGGGAGAGCGGAGGTATGAGGAGGAAGGATGGGAAAGGCCGAGGGATGAGTGAAGGAGATGAGAGGGCTCATTTGGAGGGTTGTGAGTGGGGACATGAAGTGCACAGGAAGAACAGAACCCTAACCCTAATCATAACCCTATCACAGGAGGGAGGGGATGGTTAAAGAGAGGGGGAGAGTGAGGAGATTTGGGATAGAGGGTTGTGAGTGAGGAGAGGTAGGAAAGAGAGGAGGGCTGAGTGAAGGGGCAGTACGAGAGAGAGGTGTGGAGAATGCAGAGGAGCTCAGAAGGTGGTGAGCAATGGGAGGGTTGAGTACTCAGGTGAGAGCGATGGCAAGTTGGAAAATTCAAAAGAAAAGGGGAGAGTGAGGTGATGTGAGGCAGTGGGAATGGGAATAGTGAGGGGAGGCAGGAGTGATGGGCAGCAAGGGAGTGGGGAGACTCAGGGACGGGTAGAGTGAAATTGCACTTGTAAAGGAGAGTTTGGCGAAGTGGGAGGGGAGCATCTGGAGAATGGGAGGAAATGAGGGGAGGTATTTAACCCCAGGGCAGGGAATGGAAGAGTGAAGAAATGGAGTAAGTGATGGAGGAGGGAATGATTGGAATCGGAGTAAGGATATTGGAGAGGGTTGGTGGATTTATGAGGGAAGGGGACTGTTTGGAATGCTGTAGGGGAGAGTGAGTTATACCATAGAATGGAAGGGTGACAACAGGAGGTCTGCAAAATAAGTGGACAGTTGAGGTTTGGAGATCAGGAGGGTGAGTGGGAGTGTTGAGAGGTGGAGATACAGTGAGTGAGGGGAAGAGAGAAAGGGAGGTGGGAGTGAGGAGGAAGGGATGGCTGAGCTGGAGGGGAGAAATACAGGTTCATTTTGGCCATGGGAGGTGAGAGTGAGTGGGAGAGAAGTGTGAGTGGCAAGAAGTGACAGGGTACATAAGGATGTGTTAAGATGAGAGAGAATTAATCCACGTGACGAAGTGAGAGAGTGCAAAGTAAACATTTTTTGGGAATTCTGGAGGTGAGTGAACTGGACGATGACGTGGAGTCTGAGCAGGGGAGAGGAGAGGTAAGATGAGGGGAATGTAGGATGGGGGCTTCAAAGGAAGGACAGAGTTGTGTCTCAGAACTTGAAGAAGTCTGTGTGGAGGAATGTGGAGGAGTTGAGTGAACTTGAGGATGAGGTGAAGGGGAGAGAGGTGGAGGCAAGTGTGAAGGGGAAGAGGAGTTTGAGGAGGCAAGATTAAACGGGGAGGGAGAATCAGGGGTGGGGGAAATCATGGCAGAGTGATAATGGAGAATGGAGTGGAGGGAGAGGGCGAATGTGAGATAGGAGTGAGGGGCAGTGCAAAGAAGAGGGTGAGAGCACAGTGAGGTTGAGAGGAGAGTGCGTGGATTGGGAAGCTGTGCTCGAGAGGATAGTGAGGGAGAGGGAAGAATGAGCTGATGACAGGAGGAGTGATCAGGAGGTGATGTGAGATTGAGGGGAATGGGAGAGCAGGAGGGAGTGAGCGGGCATCGATAGGGAGGTGTGGGCAAGCAGACTGTCAGGGGATGTGGAGTGACTGGGAGAGTGAGTTAGCGGCGAGAGGGAATTGTGAAGGTAGGACAATGAAGGGAGGGTGCGGAGGACTGAATGGTGAACAATCAAGAGGAATGGATGGATGTGGGGAATGTGGAGGTGAGTGGGTTGGAGGGTGGAGAATGCAGTGGGGCCATGGTCTGCCAGGCTAAGGGATGGTTATTGGCAGGTGCAAACCAAGGTCAAGGGGAGAGTGTCCGGGATGGGAAGCTGTGCTAAAGGGGACAGTGAATAAGAGGGAAGAGTGAGTGGAGAGTGAGCAGGACAGCAGAAAGAGAGTGGGAGAATTTGGGGGTGGGTTGGGAGAGTAGGGTCAGAGATGGGAGTGGGGAGTGAGTAGAAGGGAGACAATGAGAGCAGGAGAGAGTGGGGTGGGAGATCAGGAGGGAGTGTTGGTTAGAGGGAGGGTGTGGAGAGTGAAATCCATGGAAGAGAGATGGGAAGGGAGGGTGAGGAGAGTGGGTCCTGTATGGAGATGGAAGGGGGATGCAGTGAGGGATAGGGACAAGGAAACTGAGGAGAGACTGAGGGGGTGAATAAAGAGGTGGACTGTGTGGGAGTTCATGACTGTGGAGGAGGGGAAAATGAGAGGGAAATTGGCAGCAAAGGGGATGGGGAGGGGGAATGTAAATGTGGAGGATGACTCGAATGAGGAGAATCAGGGAGATGGGAGGAGGAAGTGAAAGGGAGATGTGTGGAGGAAGGCATAGAGTGTGGGGGTAAATGAGGGGTGTGACGATATTGCTGCTTAATTAAGGTTAGGTTGTACTTTTTTCTTTAGAGGGGTTGTAAACACAGATTCCGATGACTCTGGTTTGTATATGTTTTCGGGACAAATTGATCATTGATAACAGATACTGCCTCAGGCAAAAGGCTTTCAAGTTTAAAGAAACACTTGTGTAATCGAAGGGGAGTGTCCAGCTCTCTCAAGTCAGCTTAACTCTAGTTTTGGTTTGGTTTGGCAAGCCGTCAGTTTTTTTGACCCTCTTTCTCTCTCTGACATCTCTCCTGAGAGAACCTGGGTTCAAGGTTTCCTTTTTTTTTGCCAAAGAGGTGCTTATGGGGATGTTGCAAGTATTTGCAACAACATCAAAAAGTTGTGATTGAGTCGCTTGGGTTTTTAAATACTTACGTTATTCTGAGGAGATAGGACAACTTCAGGGTGGTAATGGGAGTTATGTGGGTGAGAGAATGGTGGATAGTGTGAGGCCTCAGTGATGTGAGGGGAAGGGGAGTCTTCACAAGGAAGAATTTTAAAAACAAGGAGCATTCTTAAAACAGAGAAAACCTGCAGAATTGCCAGTGACAGAGTGATCTTGGTGTTCTACTGTATGAGACAGAAAATGTTCAATGCAGGAACAGTGAGTAATTAAGAAGGTTAATCTTTTTGCTGAGGTAAGGTGAACATTGCAGTAAAAATGATATCTTTTAGTTATTGAGAGAATCTGCGAGAAGGATCCAAAGAGGTCCTTCTGCAGTTGCACAGGGCCCTGGTGGGACCACACCTGGAATATTGTGCGCAGTTTTGGTCTCCAAATTTGAGGAAAGACATTCTGGCTCTTGAGGGAGTGCACCGTAGGTTCACGAGGTCAATTCGGAATGGCAGGACTATCCTATGCTGAAAGCTTGGAGCAATTGGGCTTGTATATGCTTGAGTTTAGTAGGCTAAGAGGGGACCTGATTGAGATGTATAAGATTGTCAAAGGATGGGACACTGTGGAGGCAGTAAGCATGTTTCGGTTGATGGGTGAATCCTGAACCAGAGGACACAGTTTAAAAATAAAGGGTAGGCCACTTCGAACAGAGTTGAGGAGAAACTTCTTCACCCAGAGAGTGGTGGGTGTATAGAATGCTCTGCCCCAGAAGACTGTGGAGACCAAGTCTCTGGAGACTTTCAAGAAAGAGTTGGATAGAGCTCTTAAGGATAGTGGAATCAAGGGTTATGGGATATGGCAGGAACAGGAGACTGATTGAGGATGATCAGCCATGATCATAATGATTGGTGGTGCTGGCTCGAAGGGCAAAATAGCCTACTCCTGCACCTATTGTCTATTGTCCACTGCTTGAGCCACAGGCTAAAAGAAAGTGAAGTTGACACAGTCCCTGAGGTTGCTCACTGATCTGAGAGTGAAAGCTGGTGGTGATTTTATTGTCAGTGTCACCATCCCTCACTGAAGGGGCATGGATTAGAAGACAAGATGTTCACAGTGTAGGAATTGAACCTCAATTGTTACTGTCAGTCTGTATCATTCGGCAGGTGTCCAGCCAACTGACTTAACCAACCTACATAGCTATAGAATAACACAGCATCAAATGAGGCCCTTCAGCCCATTGTGGTCATCAACGGCCTATCAAATTCTATTCCATTTCCCAGCAGCTAGAGAACTTGGGAAATAAATAGTGATGTCTTGAAAAGGGTTCATATTACAGAAGAGGATGTGCTGTCGAGGTCTTCAATTGTGCAAAACCAGGTAAATTCCCAGGACCAGAAACTAGGGAAGAGATTGCTGGACGCATTGCTGACGTATTTGTACGAACAACAGCCACAGGTGAGGTGCCAGAACTAGAGGTCGGCTAATTTGTTGCCATCATTTTAGAAAGGTTGTAAGGAAAAGCAAGGGAACTATAGAACCAGTGAGCTTCACAGCAGTGGTCGGTAAGTTACTGGAGAGGGTGGGGGACAGGATTTACATGACCCTCTTATTTGATGTCATCAACATGGCTTTGTAAATGAGAAATCCCTTCTTGATTAAAATTTTTGAAGATGTTACTGAAGGGGGGTGATAAACCGCCCCGTGTTTACCGTGGAGCAAGGCCCACATCGGGAGAACCAGCAGTATCCATTTTAAGCCAGCAGAATCCATTTTAAAGCAAACAGTATTCATTTTAAGACAGCAGCTGCCAGCCCGACCACGTGATCGGGAGAAGGGGGCCCAAAGACAGAACCGAATACACACCAGACCAGACACTAGTCATGACTCCAGACAATGGTCATGACTCACAGATCGAAACCCACTTTATAATCTCGTCAAGGTTCCAACTGACACACACCCATAAAGCCTTCCTGGATAACCTCTGCGGTGGAAGGTTAGGGGATCCCATTATAGGTTGAGCCCGATTTTTATTTTGGCGCCATTCCTTGAGTCCGCGGTAGGGTCTGGAAGGCCACCGCGCACGACAAGACGGGAAGTCCTCCAATCCAGCCCGACGAGCGGAGCCTCTGGGCCAAGCTTTCACCAATTGCCTCCGCAGTCCTGGGTGGTGGCCTCTGTGGGATTAGCGCGGTCTGAGTTCAGGCCCCCCCCCCCCCACCCCCACCCCCGCACACGGGTCCCTGGTTCACACCCAGTACTGGCGGGTAGACACGGCCGCTGAATTTCAGACAGTGAGAGAAAGACTCACGGGTTTTTTTTTTAGGTGATGCGCCCTGGTACAGGCCCGCGCCTCGCCCTTTTTATGTCTTTTTTTTTGTTTTTTAGTGGTCTGCGCTCACGCCGTTCCCCCCCCCCCCCCCCCTTGCACATGGGCCCCTGGTTCATGCCCGGTGTTCGCAGGGCACACACGGTCGTTAGGCGTTAGGCAGTGAGAGTGAGACTCACAGTAAACAGGGGTTGCCCGATCGGGTGTAGACACGCACCCCGTTTGTACCTAACCCACACTGCCTTCGTCGACCCGGGGGCTAGGGTCCGATTTCAGGGAGTGGGCTCCCCGACTGGGAGGTGAATAAGTTAGCACCAGTTAAATCTCTTGCGCTCCCACGCTGGTAGTTTTATTATTTCTAAGTCCTCTTTCCATTAAGCCCGCTGCGCCCCCCCCCCCCCTCCCCCCCAACATGGCTGGCTGCGCGGTAGGCGATTTAGAATGGGGGCTAGAAGGCTCCCTGACTCGTTTCATAGCCGACGAGAATAAAAAGGTCATCAAGGCTATGCTCCGATCGGGCTGACGGCCCACCGATCTGCTGGGTACCCAGCGGGAGTAGTGGGTCCACCAGCAAAGGGCTAGATACAAGAAAGCCTGCTTCCTTGGGCTTCAGGCACATGTTAGGCTCGCTAGCAAGGTCCAACTATACGTGCAAGATAAGCAGAAACAGGCCTCAGAACACCTCGAAGCCCAGGTGCTTGCCAACCGTACGATCCTACCGACATTATCTGAGCCTCCAAGCGCCCCGCCGTCCCCTACCTGGGATTGGGAGGGGCTCGTGGACAACACAGACCCCCAGGAATCACACGCGAACCTAGCTCGCACCGCCCCGGTTAAAGTTGACTGTACCCCCAGAGGTGGGGAGAAGGGGAGACCAGCGTCCCAAACCCACAACCCCCGCCTTAAAATGACATATGCCTCCTTAATTCCGGGTGATAGCATGAAACTCCTGGACAGGCTCCCCACCCTCAAGACCCGCCACAATAACGCTGAATTTTGGCAGCGTCTTAGGGGGATGCAGATCTGCCACAACCTCCACAATAGGGACGTGGCCGGTCTGGTCCGGACCAAACTCCCAGAGAACCTGTGGTCCAGGCTCCGACCTGCGTACCAGAATGGGTCCTGGTGCGCCGAAGTCAGCGACAGCCGTCGCGAGCAGGAGGCCGTCCTTGCGGACTTTAAGGCCGATGTCAGCGAGGCTCTTGGCCACATGCCGGTCGACTGGAACACCATTGTGGCCGTCACCCAGAAACCCGGCAAGGGTGCTCAGGAATATGGGGCCCGTAAGTTCGAGGCCTTCCAGGCGCATAGTGGGATCCCCAATGCTGACCGGCAGAACCCCGCATTTATCCAACTATATAAGGACGGGTTAGGCCCCACACACCAGGCTGTCCTCCGGACAGGCCTGGTACCCTACATCTCTTTCACGGAGCTCGAGAATTGGGCCATGTCCCTCTATAACCAAGCCCCGGCCACCGTTGCGGCACTTTCAACACCAGGGCCGCTCGTTTGCTACCGCTGCAAACAGACGGGTCACGATAAGTTTAACTGCCCGCTCTCCTTCCGACGCCTCGGAGACCCCGACTTGGGAGGGGGCAGCCCCGGCCAGGCCAGGGACAACCCGGGTCAGCAACGGGGCCGTTCCCCACTGCGGCATGCACACCGTCGGCGTCCCTCGCACCCCAGCGAAGAGGTAACCCCCAAGCAGGGAACCAACAGCGACTCACGGCCGCAAAAACCCCACAAACCCCGCAGCCGTAGCCCGAAGCTTTCCCCCCCGCCAACTGGGATCAGCTCAGTCGCGGACAGCTGCTTGAGCTCTTCCAGCTACTGGCCCGGCGTAAGGATTGAGTAGTGTCAGCCCACGCCGAGGGAGCCGACCCCCGTATCTGGGCTTCTGCATCGCTTGGGGCCGCCAATGCAACATTTTGATAGATACGGGGGCGTCAGTCTCCCTCACCGACCTCGACCTCCCTTCCACCCATCACTCCATTTCCATCACGGGGATGGGGGGAAGCTCGGTGGTGGTCCGCCGTAGCGAGGCCACCCTTCTGGAGATCGATGACATTCTACTCCCCGTCCACTTCTGGGTTTGCACAAACTCGAAAGGGACAATCCTGGGCATTGACCTCCTGGGCGAACTGGGAGCGTTCCACCGGCGCCTCCTATGGACGTCCTGCAAAACCCATAAAAGCACCCTTGAGGGTAGATGGATCCCCACCAGATCGGTCGCTGCACTCACGCCCTGCGTCCCTATCACCCGGGACTGGACCGGAGACGGTGCCTTCGGAACAGTCTGCCAGTTGGTCCTGGAGGTCTGGGCCACAAGCAAGCAGGACTGCGGCCTTGTCTGTTCCCTTCCTGAGCGGCTTCTCGGAGCTGTACACCCCCCGCAACGACAGTACCCGATCAAACCCGAGGCGCTGCGCGCCATAGAGATCATTGTGGCCGAACTCACCGGCCGTGGTGTCTTCCGACCCGCGGTGTCCACTACCAACTCCCCCATATGGCCAGTCCGTAAGCCGGATGGGATCTATCGGCTCACCATCGATTATACGGCACTCAACCGGGTCACACCCAAAGAGCACCCCATTGTTGCCAGCCCGTACACCATCTGTAACGGCCTAGAGCCTTCCCACCGGATCTTTACGGTCCTGGACGTGGCAAACGGCTTCTGGTCCATCCCGCTGCACCGTGACTCTCAGGACAAGTTTGCCTTCTCGCTGCGAGACAGGCAATACACATGGACCCGGCTGTCACAAGGCTTTCACAACAGCCCCATCATTTTCCACAGGGTCGTGAGTCGGACCCTCGAGGAATGCGACCTATCCCCTTTCTCTAGCACCCTCTTGCAGTACGTGGACAACCTCCTGATCGCATCCACAGACGCGCGCTCCCACGTGGGAGCCCTGACCACCGTCCTGCGCACCCTCACCCAGGCAGGTTTTAAAACCAGCCCCACAAAGGCCCAGATCGGCCTGGCCACAGTCCGATACCTGGGCCACGACATTAGCCAGGGCAGCAAGACCCTGCCTCCCGATCGTAAGTCGGCCATCGCCGACATGCCACGGCCGGACACGCTCAGGGGTATCCGCCGCGTTATGGGCCTTTTCAACTAGAGCCGTGTCTTCATAGTGCATTTCGCCACCATCGCGGAGCCCATCCAGCGCCTGGTAAAGGGGGGTAGGCCCGGGGCAGAGAGGCTGGAGTGGGGCCCCGAGCAAGACGATGCCTACTCCAAGCTAAAAGCTCACCTCCTCAGTGCCCCGGCCCTGCGCCTTCCTGATCTCTCTAAGCCCTTTCATGTCTTTTATAGCCTGGAAGGGTGGTTCAAAAGCGCCGTGGTCACCCAACTCTCCGGGGACCGCATGAAGCCCGTAGGGTACTACTCTACTAAGGAGTCCCCAGTCGTGAGGGGGATGCACCGCTGCGTGGCTGCACTTGACTGCGCCGCGTGGGCGGTCCGTGTGTGCGAGCCGGTCACCATGTCCGGTCAGATCATCCTGCACACGGGACACGCTATAGTGGAGCTCCTGAATACAGGATGCCTCCGAACCGTCTCTGACGCCCGTAGGGCAACCTGGGAGGCATTCCTCCTCCCCCGGGACCAATCCATTAGAATAGTTAGGGACACGGGTAAGAACCCCGCGGACGGGGTTATAACTGTAGGGGAACCCCACCACTGCCAGGCCGTCATGGATTCGGCTGAGTGGGAATACGTTGCCAATAGTCCGATCTCGGACCCCGACCTGGTCCTATACGTTGACGGCTCACGCTGGTTGGTTGAGGGGTCCTACCGGACGGGTTGGGCAGTGGTCGACGACATGGGGGCCACCCGAGAACAGGGGACATTAGACGGCGATACCTCAGCCCAAGTCTCGGAGCTGGTCGCCCTCATGGCAGCGCTCCGCATGGGGGCGGGCAAGCGGGTCAATATTTTCACCGATAGCCAGTACGCTTTTGGGGTAGTCCATGACTACATGACAGCATGGAGCCGCTGGGGTTTCGTCACGGCCGGCGGCGGCGGCCAAATAAAACACGAGAACACCGTCCATGACTTAGTGGCAACAGCGCGCCTTCCCCTGCTCGCAGCCATTGTAAAGATCAAGGCGCACCAGCGGGCCACCACGGCCGAACAGTTAGGGAACCATTGGGCTGAGCAGGCCGCCAAAGCCGACGCAGGTGCCCCTCCGCCCCACCGTACGCGCTGCGCCTGTGAATGAAGTCCGGGAGGCTCACGTCCTGGACGTCCAAAATGGCGCTCAGCCCGAGGAAAGGGAGGACTGGAGGGCAAGGGGCGCCCGATGGGGTGTAGCGCCGCGACGGCAAGGTAGTGGCCCCCGCGGCCATCAGGACTACCCTGATACGTTTACATCACGAGCCCGACCACGCAGGCCGGGAGGGGACCCTCGAGAGGCTGCAGACCGACTGGTGGTGGCCCGGACTTGGCCACGACGTGGCCAAGCACTGCCGCCGGTGCATTATCTGCGCCCAACATAACCCAGGGAGGCCCTTGCGCATTCCTATGGTCCACCAACCACCGCCCAAGGGGCCCTGGGAGAACCTCCAGGTCGACTTCACAGGATCCTTGCCCGCCAGCCGCGGCAAGAAGTACTGCCTGGTCATAGTCGACCACTTCACACGCTGGGTAGAGGCTTTCCCGACACGACACTGCACATCAGCCACTGTGGCCAGAATCCTGGCATTCGACATCTTTCCGCGATGGGGGGTCCCCCTCCAGATTGGCTCAGACCAGGGAACACATTTCACGGGACGCGCGATGAAACTGGCCTGCCGCCTCCTGGGTATCAGGCAACGCTTCCATGTTCCCTTCCACCCCCAGAGTTCGGGCGTTGTCAAATGCATGAACCAGACCCTCAAAGTGGCGATCGCGAAAGCGATCGCCGAGACCGGTCAGGGCTGGGTGGACGTCCTGCCCTGCATTCTGATGCGCCTCAGATCCACCCCGGGCCATTCCACTGCCCTCACTCCCTTCGAACTCAAGATGGGCAGGGCCATGCGACTACCCGAGACAGTCATCGAAGGGGGTGAGGACATGGCCCCACTTAGGGATGGGATGGCCCATTACATCAGACAGCTAGACACACAGTTGCAGGCCCTCAGACAGACCGCCCACGATCAACAGGACATCAGGGACCAAACGAAACAGCAGCAACAGCCGCCTCCCCAACCCCTCCTGGGCATTGGGGACAAAGTCTTGGTCCGGGCCACCCCCGACCGGCCCGGCTTCACCCCTCGGTGGCTGGGGCCACACGAGATCATCCTCACCAGCAACACCTGCGCCTGCATCGATATGAAGGGGAAGGGCAGGTGGAAACATTGGTCCCAACTTAAACCTTTCCCCCAGGGCCCGACTGGACGGACGACAAAGACTTAGTCTGTGGTCCCCGTCCCTAACCACACGGGGCCAATGTGTGGAGTGGCCGGAACATCGGCCCAGCCACCTGACTGGCAGCCACCACCAACTTATTCTCCCCGCTCACTAGCACTCCCCTGACAAGCCTGACGAGATTTTAACATTTTCTCCCCTTACAGCAACAGTGGTCCGGGGGAGGGGGCCGCAGAACACATGTACGTTTACTGATCATACACCCTGATGAGGATGTCTCTCTCTCTCTCTCTCTCTCTCTCTCCCTTTCTCTTTTCTTTCACAGATCATGTCTCACTGGTGCACCATCCTCCACATCCTCCTCTTCGCCATAGGACTTGTACCCTATTCCTCTAGAGCTTCAGACAACTTCTACCGCCATGGCATTGCCTTCAACTCATCCAGTGCCATCCGCATCCCTGCGAGGGATAAGCCGGACGAGGTCGACACATTTTTTAACACCTGGCTGGAGGTCCTCCCAGACTTACAGACAATCTGCCTACTCTGCACATCGGAGCGCGACCCACGACCAACCTGCCTATAATGTGCAGAGGCTATGGACCTGGGGGGGGTGCATGTTCGGAATGATGTGCGTTATGCCAGACGACCTCACTTTGGCCCCGGCCTTCGACGCGTTCGCGATACGGGACCTGTCCATTTGCGGTTACTATGAACCGACCAATGCCGCCGTGATTTCTCTGTATTTGTGGTTCTCGTCCCTCCCCCAACCACACCACCCACGACCACGACTCCCAAGATACAACCGTACCCCTCTCTGAGGCCGGGGCCCACGGGTGGACTGGTATTATGGGAGGAGGGGGAAGTCCTTTATGATAACGTCTGACACGAGGTCGTGCCCGTGCTGGTCAATATATCGGGCATCCGGGTACCGGAATATTGCACAGCACAGGTACGCAGCCTATGCGCCATGATGGGAACAGAGGTGATAGAGAGGGCTATAGATGCCATGGGGGCAACCCACTATCGAACCGACCCATACACAACACACAACGACACAGACGGGACATTATCAGTGACGCCCTCACAGGACTCAACACAGGAACATCCGTGGTAAACTCCCTAGATATCCAGGGCCTTAACGAGAAAATCGAACAGCTAAAAGGGGTGATGAGAGACCTGTTAGCGAGATCCCTCACACACCAGGCAGAACAGGCATTTCTGGGGGAAGAGGGAGCACACCTTCAGCTCGACGGCATTGTAGCCCTGGAGACACATGCCCACACCATCAACCGCCTTATTGATCGGGAAAGGGAGAATACGGCTCACATTCAGGAGGGGCAGCTGTGTCATGCATATGGCCTGTGGATGGTAGCCCAGATCCGACACAACCTGGATCAGATACAAAGGGGGGAGGTGCCCGACTGGATCGATAACACCAAACTGGCCTCACTCGCAGGACACTCCGGGCCACTTGATAGCCGGACCCTGAAGGAAATGACCCGTGTGTACCCGGTGATTACCGACTGTGGGGTTAGTGAGGCAACGGGAGTCGGGATGATTCTCCTGATCCCAGTGGTCACCCCGGGGTCTGGGCCACGTCCCCTGTTCCACATCGAAAACATTGGAGTAATACGGGAAAAAGCCTCCCTCAAATATATTTTGGCACATGACACAGCCATCTCCCGAGACAGCGTTGTGTATGGGGTGCCACTTGCAGGCTGCAAACGGCAAGGGGCAATCACAATCTGCCCCCACCCCTTATGGCAGAGTGAAACAGCGGAATGCGGGTTCAACCGTACACAGGGCTGCACCCTTGCGATCGAACCCACGGGCCCCCTCTTCACTAGGGCAGGCTATGGTGGCAGGGGACAGTATTGTGTCTCTACCCTTCAAGGGCAATAATTCTAGTCTCAGAGCTCTATCATGACCTAGACCCCTACCCCACACTCCAGGTTTTGTTTTCACTGCCATTACACTCTGCCTATTATTTGGCACTAACAGTCTCTATCACCAGGTATTCACTCTCCTAACCTAATCGTTATCCACTCTTTTGTCTTTCTAACTGTACTTCTCTCTGTTTGGGACTATCCCCACCTACCATTTCCTCCTTTCCTCCTCCCCCACTGTACCTTCTGCATATAAACCGACTTTTGCCAGCAACTATCAACTTTGAGGAAAGATCACTCAATCTGAAAGGTTAATTCTGATTTGTCTCCACAGATGCTGGCAGACCTGGGGAGCTTTCCAAGGAATTTTTATTGTTTCTCTCACAACCCCCTTTAGATAAGTGCCTGTTAACACTGGCTCTTAAATGTCTACATGCCTTTTGATATTATGATAAAAACCGTTCCTCCAATGTCACACACCAAATGGAGCCAGCCCAGTCTCCCCTAGAAATCCTGTTTCCGTACTCTATTCCTCTGGTTCGACAGAACCCTTCACTGGGTAAAAACAAAGACTGCAGATGCTGGAAACCAGAATCTAGATTAGAGTGGTGCTGGAAAAGCAAAGGAGGTCAGGCAGTATCTGAGCAGCAGGAAAATCAACGTTTCTGGCAAAAGCCCTTCATCAGGAACAGATGATGAAGGGCTATTTCTGATGAAGGGCTTTTGCCCGAAACGTCGATTTTCCTGCAACTCGGATGCTGCTTGACCTGCTGTATCTTTCCAGTACCACTCTAATCCAGAACCCTTCACTGCTCTGACACACAGAGCTGATGGCTTCAGACATTTATCCAAATGGACCCACAGAAAATACAATGTTTCCAGGGCGAGTCTCCCAGAATTAACAACTAGTGATGTGAGAATGTCAACTGGGGCCTTCGAGACCCTACATAACTGGATCTACCATCAGGAAAATGAATACACATGTTTACCTGGGTGAATGGCGTGTAAAATTTCTCTCCAGAGTGTGTACTGTAAAGGGTCAGTGAGCTGTCCGAGAGACAGAGAGCCATCAGCAGCTGAGAGTATCTTTATCTCATCACTAATCCTGTAAACATTAAACAGATGACATCATAAACTCTGCGTTGTTCGAATATTTATGAAAACATTTAAATACTCAAGCGTTCCACATTTTTCATGTTTGAGTCAATGGGATAGAAAGGGAAATGTTCATCTTATTTTTGTAACTGGTCCAACAAGAATTCGATAATGCAAGGGCAAGGATTGGAAACACCCAGATCCAGAGAAAGGCCCATGTCCTGATAACAGATTAGGTACTGAGACATCACACACCGCAGGAGATAATATACGTTACCTCCATCCCCTTGCCGTATTATAAACAGAGCTTGTGGAACAGAGACAAAAAACCGGAAACATCTAAAAGCCTCATATCCAACTGTGTAATACGTGGGTCCCACAACCCTCCGAGAATCCTGCTCCTCTCCTTCCAGCATCCTGACCATCTCCGGTTTTAGTCTCTCCCCCCCGCCCCCACCACCCCCCCCCCCCCCCCCCCAATTGGAGGTTGGACCTTCAGCTGTCCAGACCCTCAGCTCTGGAATTCCCTCCCTGAACCTCTCCATCTTTCTATTCCTCTTTCCTCCTTTATGATCCGCTAAAACCAACAGCAATCACCTAGATTAATAGCTCAGTGACACTTTTCTATACTTTCCAACTCTCATGCAAAGTACTCAGAACATTACATTACACTAATTAAAGTTTTTTTTTCATTTTGCATTTATTGTTCCCTTTATAAAGGCTACCGTGCGAGTTAGTGCTGTACAAAGTGAAACAAAAATGATTCCACCTTTCAACTCTGACTGTCTCGGGCTGGTCAGGATCCATGCAGGGACAGGGATGGCCATTCCCTGGAAACATGGGCCATGTGTCTCTCACAGGGTCAGGGGGAATGTCACAGTCACACAAACAGTCACAAAAATCAGGGCAGTGATCACTTCCAGCCTCGGAACCAGGTTGTATTTACAGGCATCTTGTCATTGTTTACAATGCTGCAGAACAGTTTCATAAAATCTAATACTGTTTAAAACTTGTAACAGTCTTCTTCTTATAAAAAAAAACACGTGTGTGAACCATAACCGGAGTTACTGTTATACGATGAATCACCCTTTAAAGCGGCACCATTAACCAGGAAATAACCCCATAATAACCCGTCCCTGAGTTATTGAGCAAACTGTGCAGAGTTTCAGTAAAGAGCATGTCCTACCTTCTCTTCCGACAAGCTTCCTCCTGAAAGAAATGAATCACAAACAGTGAGGATGGCAGTAACAGATTTCAGGAGGAGACAGACACGCTGCTGAAATGAGCAGACACAACACGGAAGTGTAAAAGTGATACATTTAGGAAGGAAGATTGAGGAGGTTGTAAAATAAACTGGAACTAGCCATCAGTCCCACTCACAGATAGTGACTCCCATTATACCAGTCACACCCACATACTCTCCACATGGAACTGGAACAGGATTACAATGGGAGTTCCAGGAGGTAATTAAAATTGGGAAACACGGAGATAATAACAAAAAAAATTACTGGAAAATCTCAGCAGGTTTGGAAAAATCTGTGGAAAGAAATCAGAGTGAACGTTTCGGGAGCATTGACCCTTCTTCAGTGCCAACAGCAGAAAGCCAGTGTGCTTCCAAGTAAACCTGTGGGACTATAACCTGGTGTTGTGTGATTTTTAACTTTGAACAGCAGAACCGTCCGGACAGTCACAAGGTCAGTTCACTTTTTTACATGACATTCCATATTATTTTTACAGTTGTCATCATGTCCGAAATAACCTGCAATATATTCTCTCACCTTCAGAAAGATCAATTCGTCTTTTTGCTCCATCTGTTTCTGCAACTTTAAGAGTTTCTCCTCAATGGAATTTAAATTCTCCTGAATCTCTCGAAGGTTTTTCTCCATTGGTTCTACAACCCTCTCCTCTTCTTCCCTGAGATCTCTGAGTAAACGCTGCTCTTTCTCAGTGAGAATCTGGTGCATTTTAGTGAACTCGGATGTGATGTGGGTCTGCAGACTGCTCGCCCGTTCCTACCAAATGAAATGTGAAACCTCATTAACGTCCCTCGATAAAGGAAACAAAACTAACCGAGATCCCAGAAAATCAGCACAGGGAGAGCTCACCCTCACTTTGGAAATCTTCCGTTTCTGGGTCAGTTCTGTTTGTCGAACCGCCGATTTCTTCTCAGTGAGAGAATCTAAGGAAGATTTCAGCTTATCCTGTAATTGGGAAAGAAAGAAATTGAAGAATAGATGTGTTAGGTTAGGTATGGGATCAGGGATATGTGATGAAACGTGCACTTTACAAAATATTCTCTCTTTTACCTTGGAGATTTCAACAGCTTCGTTGATCGGCAGGAAGTTGTGACTTTTGTGTTCCCGCGAATCTCTACAAATCAGACAGATCAATTTCTTGTCAGTTTCACAGAACAGTTTCAGATCTTCCTGATGTTTCTCACAGTGAGGTTTACTTTCCTTCTCTTTCGGATCCAGCTTTAAGTTTCGAGCCTCCTCGGCCAAATTCGCTAAGGCCCGATTCACCCTGAGGTTTCTTTCCGGAAATTCCTCTCTACATGCCGGGCAGGAGTTTATCTCCTTCTTTTCCCAACTCTGGGTGATACAGGAGCGGCAGAAGTTGTGTCCACAATCCAGTGTAACCGGATCGGTGAAGAAATCCAGACAAATGGGACAAATTGTCTGATCTATCAAACTCTGGAGCTGCTGTTTGGAAGCCATGATCGATCTCAGCACTTCCTGATTCAAACCACTTTCAGTTTCAATGTGACTGCGCTGGTGAACACATTCAGTTCAACCACTTACCAATGGATTTCTCGGCAATTGTCAGAGAAGAGTAATGAGTAACTATGTTTAATGAAGGTTTTGACCTGGGAGCAAGTGAAAAACAATATTTCGAAGGAGAAACAGGTTTAGGACGCTGACAGGGTTTTGACCCCATCCCAGGAGGGTGAAGGTGCCTGGAGTTGCCTTTAGTGGAGGGACAATGAGACAGAGGGAGGCCGGACGGAGGCACAAGCAGGGCTCATCCTCTAGATGTTCACTCAATGCACAAAAAGCTGGAAGGTTTAGCTTTATGAATCTGCATCTTGTTTCCGCCTGCAGATTTATTTTTATTTCAAAAATTTACTTCATTTATTAAAAAAAATACATGCACAATCTCTTTAGCCGTTCGAGTCTGTACAGTCTTTGGAGAACAAAGACTTTCCCAATAGTTCCAACAAACAAACCATGGAGTTTCTTACGTGTGCAATATGCTGTTTACTGGAGGGACCAGGAGGGTCGGATAATTGAATGAACCCTATTTTAGTTTGGCCAAAAGATAGATTCATTGGGATGTACAGCACGGAAACAACCCCTTCAGTCCAACTTGTGCATGCTGACCAGACATTTTAAATAAATATAGTGCAATTTGTTAGCACTTGACCTAAATTCCTCTAACCCTTTCAATTCATAAACCCATCCAGGTACCTTTTCAATGTTGTAATTGTCCAATCTGCACCATTTCCTTGAACAGCTCATTACATCCATGCACCTCCACACACATCATTTATTGCATCCGCTCCACCTGATGTGGCCTCCTTTACATTGGGGAGACAGGCTGCCTACTTGAGGAACGTTTCAGAGAACACCTCTGGGACACCCGGACCACCCAACCCAACCACCCCGTAGCCCAACACTTCAACTCCCCCTCCCACTCCACCAAGGACATGCAGGTCCTTGGACTTCTCCATCGCCAGACCATGGCAACACGACGGTTGGAGGAAGAGCGCCTCATCTTCTGCCTGGGAACCCTCCAACCGCAAGGGAAGAACTCAGATTTCTCCAGTTTCCTCATTTCCCCTCTCCCACCTTGTCTCAGTCAAATCCCTCGAACTCAGCACCACCTTCCTAACCTGCAATCTTCTTCCTGACCGCTCCGCCCCCCACCCCACTCCGGCCTATCACCCTCACCTTGACCTCCCTCCACCTATCGCATTCCCAATGCCCCTCCCCAAGTTCCTCCTCCCTACCTTTTATCTTAGCCTGCTGGACACACTTTCCTCATTCCTGAAGAAGGGCTTATGCCTAAAATGTCGATTCTCCTGTTCCTTGGATGCTGCCTGACCTGCTGCGCTTTTCCAGCAACACATTTTCAGCTCTGATCTCCAGCATCTGCAGTCCTCACTTTCTCCTGAACAACGTCCTCCGCAACCACAACATGACCTCCCAACTCCTATATTCAATGTATTTACCAATAAAGGCAAGCATACCAAACGGCCCCTTCACTATCCTGTCTACCTGTGACTCCACCCTCAAGGAAATATGAACCTGCAATCCAAGGTCTCCTTGTTCAGTAACACTCCCCAGGACCTTACTATTGAGTGTACAAGTCCTGGCCTGGTTTGCCTTTCCAAATTGCAGCCCCTCACGTTTATCTAAATTAAGTTACATCTGCCGCCTCTCGGCCCGTTGGCCTTCTATGCATATATGGGGTGACATTAATGCCCCGAATAATTGAACGTTAACATTCCTACTTTGATGAAGCACTGCAGATGTGGTAATCTGAAATAAAAACCGAAATTGCTGGTGAAACTCAGCAGGACTGGCTGAATCTGTGAAGACAGATGACATGTGAATGCTGATGATCTACATTATCATGCAATGATACTTGAAATATTTTCATAACACGAGATGTGGGTCACATAATACTGAAAAATTCAATTAGGTTTTAGTCCACTACTTGGTATCTGCACCAGCATTAAATCCATTTGCATGACTGGGCTCAAGCTGAACAATTCATATGCACTGCACCATGCTTCACTTGGCATGTCATGCTGCAAAAGGACCGAGTTCAGTAAGTTAGAGACTGAAGTCACATATTATGATACAGTGAAGATATGAGTATGTCATTGAAGATGTATTAGACTACTGCTGTGAGATGTAACACAATATCGCAAAAGTTTCCAAAAAGATGCCCAACATCAATAAACAATGTTGTACATACCAAACATTCTCAATTCTGTACCTATACAGACCGTATATGGACAATGTTAACAAGATTATCAACTTAAATTTTGATATAATATTTTTGACTGTCTGCCCTGATCTGACAATTATATGCCCATTTGGAGAGTTATGTGTTATTCATTGTTCCTCTTGGTCATCTTGATGCTGGCTGCTATCACTCAGCATCATCTCACAATCATTACCTTTAATCTTTTATTCCTGACTGTCGGCACACCCTATATTGCTCTGGAATTGGCTTTTGTTGTTTTACAATGTAGGTGGTGATCTATCATGATCTCATACAACATGGGTTGATTGCATATCTTAGAAACATTTCCTGGTATCCAAGTACTTGTGACTGGATTTCTGATCCATTATTTGCGTCCAGTGCCTTATTGCGGTGGTCCTTCAAAGTCTAAATTGTGTTGGGGATAATGATCCTTTCCAAATTAGTGGTGAACATTTGGCATTGTATTGTGAAAATTTTGTTTTGTTGGACGACATGAATTTGATGTATGTATCATTGGTTGTGCTAAACTGTTGATTATGGGATTACAACATGATATGAGTAACTTCCCAATTAGCAGATGTCTTGATTTGTTTTGCCAGTGAAATGTGTTTTTTGTCAGATACAATTTGCTCTGGCAGCAGCACAAGTGATTCCAGTCAAAAATGCATTTGGCTGCATTTGGAGTATTATATGCTGTTTTGGTCACCACTCTACCAGTAGGTTGTGGAAACTTTGGAAAGAGTGCAGAGAAGGTGCACCAGGATGTTGCCTGGTCTCAGGGCATTGGCAATGAGAAAATGTTAAGAAGACTAGGATTACTTTCCCTGGAAAGATGATGGCTGAGAGAAAGCTAATAGAGGTCTACACAATTATGAGAGGCATAGCTAGGATATACAGTCAGAGGCATTTTTCCAGAGTTAGAATATCAATTACAAGGGGGCTCAGATTCAAGATGAGAGGGGAAAGTTTAAGGAAGATGAGTGAAGAAATTTTACACACAGACAGTGTTCGGTGCCTGGAACACGTCGCCATAAGAGGTGCTGGAAGCAGACACATTGGTGAGACATCTGGATAGGAACATGAATAGGGAGGGAATAGAGAAATACAAACTGAATAAGTGCCGGAGGTTTTTTTTAGATTAGTTTGGGCATGATGATTGGCACAGGGTTGGAAGACTGAAAGGCCTGTTCCTCTGCTGTATATCTCGATGTTCTCTGTGACAGATCGACCTTGAGAAATCCAGAACATCCATGAACTTCTTGTCGATTAAGTTGATATGAAACTTCAATTTGATATGATTCATTATTGCCACGTGTACCAACACACTGTAAAAGTATTGTTGTGCATGCTGTCCAGGCAAATTAAACCTTACAGAAGCATATCAGGGTAATAGAAAAGAATGCAGAATATAATCCTATAGCTACAGAGAAGGTGCAGAGAAACAGCAACACTAATATATGAGAGGTCTGTGCCAGTGCTAAAATCGAATGTTTTCTCTTGAAAGAATTCACTCTAAACAAAAGCAATAAGATTTTTGTGTTGCAGATAAGAATGTTATATACAGTGCCATCATAACCTTGAATCGAGTTATTATTTTCACATGTACCTTCATACAGCGAAACGAATTGTTTTGCATGATATACAGACAAATCCAGACCTCTTTGTTCTTGTATTCAGTGCCCTGAGTAATAGAAACAATTATCTCATACACCATCTTAATCACCTCCTAACTGCCCTGCTGCCTTCAATGTGCTTCGGAGATGTACATCAAGATCCCTCTGATCCTCTGGACTGAATGGGTCCTACCGTTCACCATGTAATCACTGGCCTTGTTGGTTTTCCCACAATAATCTTCAGCATTAAATTTCATTTGCCACCATTCATATATTGTGGCACAATGTGGCCTCCACTATCCAGAGGAGACTTGCATTTTCTGCCGTGACACCTCTTGACTGAGGATCCACTGAACCGGTTAGTTGCCTGTTCACACATACTCTCCAAAGTCTGTGTGTCCTCCCGCGAACCAACTGATCAAAATCCTGCTCACGTGTCCGTTATCCTGGACTAACTCGGGCTCACTTCCTGTGTTTCGAGATCCGTGCTCGCTTCCTGTGTTTCTCCATACCCCTTCACTATTAATAAACACAGCGCTGGGAACTTCAGTCACTTACTCAGAGGAACCCACAGAAACAAAATGTGAAAAGGCATTAACAGCCAGCAACATGAGTATTTAATACGAGGCATTGGGCCCCCTGAATCCTTTCAGAACAGGATTTATCAGCAGAATTATTACCAGAGCTTTAATGGAGTTATCAAGCATTGCTCTCCACACAGTGTACGTGCCTTTAAACTTTCTGACAGGCAGGGGGCTATCAGCGACTGAGATCATTGTCACTCAGTCTGTAATTATTGAACAGTCGACAGAATGAATTTGTCTTTGCTCGAATATTTAAGAATTAATTCAGTGCTCACTATCCCAGCATTATCCCCCCGACAGCCTCAGCATTAACCAGGAAATAAATCCTCATCAACAATTTCACTGAACTGCTTTTCAGTAAAAAGCATGTCATTTGCTTTCCACAAAATTCCTCCTGAACTAACTCCAAACAAAAACAGTGAGCTTCACAGTAACAGACCCACGGGAAGTTGTGGTGAAATGAGCGGAGCCAGGACAGATGGGAATGAACAGGGGAATGGAAATGGATGCACTTTGGAAGGAAGGTTGAGGAGTGGCAATAGAAACTGAAACTTAACACTAGTCCCCGGTTACGTTGATAGCGACTGTAACACACCCACTGTATCCGGGAGGAGAAAGTGAGGGCTGCAGATGCTGGAGATCAGAGTCGAGAGTGTGGTGCTGGAAAAGCACAGCAGGTAAGGCAGCATACGAGGAGCAGAAGAAACGCTGTTTCAGGCAAAAGCGAAATGTCAATTCTCCTGCTCGTCAGATGCTGCCTGACTTGCTGTGCTTTTCCAGCACCACACTCGCGACACTGCATCAGGGACCCACAGATATTCACAACATATAGTTGTGACTGGATTAACATGGGGGTTCCTGCACCTAACCGACCAAAGGAGCAGTAACGATGTAAAAAATATGTCAATCCTCACAGATTATGGGCGTCAGAGCATGAAATATAAATTATTTCGGAGGATGCAAACTCTTTAGGTTTTACAGAGTCATGCTCACACTGGATTATATGAGAATATCAGATACACATTGGGTTGCTATGAGAATTTCAAACATATATCGATTTATACAATCATACAGTGATATACCAAGGAAACAGACCATTCAGTCCAATGCTACACATTGGTGTGAAATATCAGCAAATGTGTAAATGCTCCACAGGCGGAAGGTGGTGCTACATGATGGTGATGGAGATGAATCAGTCAGTGGGTCTCAGACTGGGCTCAGTGGAGTCTTTCCAAGGGGGACACCAAATAATTTCACTGCAGGGTCAGTGGGGTCTTTCCAAGGGGGGACACCAAATCATTTCTCCCAAATATGATTGAGGAACCCATGGGGACAGAATGGTGAGGGAATGGAAGAAAAATTGCAAGAATAGCCCACATTCCACAAGTTAGCAGAAGTTTTATTTATTTTAGCATGGTGACTTGAGCGTGAAAGCCCTTGACATCAAAGCCACATTTCATCAAGTGTGGTATCACGGCAACCGAGCAAAACTGGTGTCTGTGGAAATCGGGAGTTGTGGGGGCAATCTTTCTACTGGATACCTGGCACACGGGAAGATGATTGTGCTTGTTGGAGCTCAATCATATCAGCTCCAGGATATCTCTGCAGGAGTTCCTCAGTGTAGTGCCCTGCCCCAACCATCTTCAGTTGCTTATCAATGACCTTCCCTCCACAATAAGGTCAGAAGTTTGATGATTGTACATCCTTCAGCACCATTCCTGTCTCCACATATTCTGAAACAGAACATGTACAAAGGCAGCAAGAACTTGACAATATAGAAGCTTAGGCTGACAATGTCAATTAAAATTTGTGCCACACAAATTCCAAATGAGAGCCAATCCAGCTACTGCCCATTGACATGCAATGGCTTCATTAAATCCCCTGCTGTAAACATCCCAGTGGTTACGGTTAACCAGAAGTACAATTGCCCTCACCATATAAATGCAGTAGGTTTCAGAGTATGTCAGAGGCTCAGCATACTGTATGAAGTCACTCACCTCCTGACTCCCCAAAGCCTGACTATCATCTACAATGCACAAGCAAAGAGTGTGAAGGAATACACTCCACTTGCCTGGGTGGATGCAGCTCCAACAATATTCAAGAAGCTTGACATCATCCAGGCCAAAGCAGCCCACCTGAATGGCACTGCATGAACAAATACCTGTTACCTCCGCAACCAATGCTCAGTAGCAGCAGTGTGTACTATCAACAAGCTGAACTGCAGAAATTCACCAAAAAGCCTTGGACAGCACCTTGCAAACCCATGACCACATCCATCTTGAACGACAAAGTAGCAGATACATGGAAACACCACCTCCTGCAAATTACTTCCAAATCACTCACCAACCTGACTTGGAAACTTGTCTCTGCTACTGAGTTTAAATCCAAGAATTCCCTCCCTCAGGGTGTTGTGGGTCTACCATGTGAGTCTGCACATGGACTGCAGTGGTTCAAGAAGAGAACTCACCACCTTCTCAAGGGCATCTAGGCCCAGCAGGAAGAACACGTCCCTTGAGCAAATACAAACATGAGTATTTCCCCCACTAAACTTCTTGAAGGGGCAGCACAGTGGCTCAGTGGTTAACACTGCTGCCTCACAATGCCAGGTTCCATTCTAGTCTGTGTGGATTTTGCACATTCTCCCCATGTCAGCGTGGGTTTCCTCCCCAGTCCAAAAATGTGCAGACGAGGTGAATTGGCCATGCTAAATTACCCATCGTGTCAGGTGCATTATAGTCAGAGGGAAATTGGTCTGGGTGGGTTACCTGTCGGATGGTCAGTGGACCTGTTAGGCTGAAGGGCCTATTTCCACACTGTAGGGAATCTAATCTAATTCTCACCTTCTTCATAGTGATGGGGATTCTTGGTTTTATGATTTTCAGCAGGGAGACTCTGTTACACTTTCGGTGGGACAGGAGTTGGGAGACCAGCTGCTGCTGTGATATTTGGCTCTCTTCAGTTTGGATTCAGGTAATGGGCAAGTGCCATTGTCATGCTGCCTGGCCCAATGAGTGTTTCCATCATTAATGTCTGCAATTGTGATAAACTTGTCAATTTCACTTCACTGGAAATCTAATCCTGCTGCAGCAATGTCCTTTCATGGTAAAGTAACACTGACAAAGTGGACTGGGTTTGCACAGGTTATTTATAATTATAAATCTATAAATTATCATTTATTGTGAACATGTAAAGAATGTCACATTAAGGGATGTTTTATGTCATAATATTCAGTAGAAAGAAACTCATATAACTATGTAGGTTCCTTTTAAACGTTAAGTAGGACTTCAGCCTTTCCAACATTTATGTGGAGTGAGACTGCAGTGAAGACCAATTTAACTATCTGAGTTGGATGTGATGTGAAATTCACTGTATTAATCAGGCCATTTCCACATAATGTTTCTCCCCATGAAACTATCTGTTCTGCAGAATATTGGTGGAGTTACAAAATACATTTCTTTCTCATTTAATCTTCTTTCTCATCACTGTCCACACCAGTGTCAATAACCCTTGACTCACAAATATTCAATTGCTCATTTTGTTGATAGCATGATAAAGTACACTGCACATGCAGCCATTTCAAGGTTCTATGGTATATTTTACTTGGATTTGGGGAAGGGTGGGAGAACATGATAACTGGTTCGTTTGGCACAGAATCTTCAATCAAAAATGCTGCAGCAAAACTGAACTAGAATTTATGTTAAAGAAAAATGCTGACAAAAATCAAAAGAATTATGGAGTCATTGAGGCAGCAATTCACCAAGTCATAGAACACAGAAACAGCCCCTTCGGTCCAACGCATCCATGTCTCCCAAACTAATCCATTCCCACTTGCATGTCTTTGGTCCCTCTCCCGGTAAACGTTTTCTATTCATGTATCTGTCCAAAAATCATTTAAATGTTGTAACTGTACCTGCATCTATCACTTCCTCTGGCACATATGCACCATCCCCTGCGTAAAAAGGTAGAATCTTTCTCCCCTCACCTTAAAAGTAATGCCCTCTAGTTTCAAAATCCCATATCTTCAGGAAGCCACCTTTGGTATTCACCTTACCTACTCTCCTCATGATATTATAAACCTCAACCTCCTGTGCTCCAGTGAAAGAAGTCCCAGTCTATCCAGCCTCTTCCTTTATAACCCAAAACCTACAGCCCAGGTACCATTCATGTAAAACTTTTCTAAACCTTCTCCGCTGTAGTGATATTCTTCCAAAAGCAGGGTGACTAAAAACGTACACCTTGCTCCAAAAGAGGCCTCACCAGTGTTTTGTACAACCACAACCTGCTATACCAGCGCTTAATACCTTCTTCTGATTAAATTCAATGTTTAAACACGTGCATTGAAATTAACTTGCAAAATAGTGATATAGAAAGTCAAGAAATGTCTATGCAACCCAAACACTGAAGTAAGTTTGTTCAGAGCAGTCAGATGTAACTCATGCTGATGATTCCTAGTTTCGTAAATTCCTACTTTCAGCAGCAACAAAAGAGGATAGTTGCAAATAAATGTCAAGGTGCTTTGCCAAATCAAGGTGAGGAAGGGAGAGAAAGAATTGGGACAGTACAAGAATAAAAGAAGATTCATACAACAATAATGTCATACAATCCAAAATGAGCAACAAAGTACCTAGAAGACTACTATTTTATTTCAGATTCAAGTTACAATACAACCATTGCATCCGCACACTGCTATTGCATTTACCAAAACAATGGCAGGAACTTGTAATGTGATTATCATATCAGAAATCCAGGCCAACCACATCCAGAAACTTAATTATTTAACTATGCAGTGGCAAATCTTACTGCAAGAATTAAGTAAGTAAAAGATAAAGTATTAATTTTTATGGCTTGTCTCACATTTAAGATGACTTCATGCCCATTGCACTAAAACACTTTGGTGACACAAATGGATCAGAAACATGACACAGGCCAATGATTTGACTTCTTGTCACATGTACTAATAAAAAAGATAATGAAAAGGGTTGTTAAGTGTCACCACTGATCGTGACATCTTAAAACACAGAAAATAAGCCAAAGCACAGAATACAAAGTGAGAAAAATAAAACAATAAAATTCATGTTAAAAAACTTATCTCAATAAAGTGATGTGGTCTTTGGAACAGCTCCAGCTTCTAGCTCAGAAATGTGCCTGTATACAGGCTCCTCCATGCCAATGCCTCAAGTCCCCTGCTGCTAAACAATGACGTGACTGCAGCCACGCATCATCACACCATCGCTGCTGGAACAATGACTTACCCACACTCTGGCACCATCTCGCCTCCAACAGTGCCACTACCATGACTTCATGCTGGGTCGGCCTCACCTGTGAAGCCACTGCTAGGAGTGCAGGGTCCTGGCCTGGGAGCAAACTCATCGCCGTCGCTGCCTCAGCCACCTGGCGCACAGGCTGAGCCATGGATCTGGAGCCTTGGCTAAGCCTGTGAGTGTGGACTTGATGGTTAAGATTGGGACCTGCTCTTCTCTCACCAGGAGACCTTAGGCTGGTGCATTTGCCTCACTCTAGCATTGCTGTTGCAACCACCAAATGCCTTCTCGTTTGTGATTTACTCAGCCTCACCACATCCCATGACTGTGACGCTATCTCCATCCGCTACTCCCCACAAATCCACTCAATGAGAGGGACAACAAAAGGTTTAACATGACCCATAGAAATAAAGTGTGTGTCTCAAATATTCCCTTGCAGTTAAACAATTTGTCACTTCTTTACACGATATGCAGAGTACTGTAACACCAATGTTGTTCACTTAAAACTGAACAATTTGATGTCCCTGCGTTGACCCTTAATCACAGTCATGCAGTTGTGTAGAAATATCAAATGGAAGGGGATTGGAACAGTTTGGCTCCCTTATGTGTCTCAAAACTGGGCAAAACCTCTAGTACAGTTCAATGAAGGGTCTGACCAGCCTCAAGACTTCAATGAACTTTAGCTAGAAACATGCGAATCAGCAGGAGCGGGCCATTTTGTTCCTTGAGCTGTTCTGCCATTCAATAAAACTTAAGGCAGAGTTGATCAGAGTTATAAAACCATCAGGTATAGGAGCAGAATTAGGCTATTCAGTCCATCAAGTCTACTAATCCATTTGATTGTGGCTGATACGTTTCTCAACTCCATTCTCCTGCCCTATCCCTTAACCCTTGATGCCCCTACTGGTCAAGAATCTACCAATCACTGTCTTACATACACTCAATGACTTGGTCTCCACAGCTCTCTGTGGCAATGAGTTCCACAGATAAACCACTCTCGGGCTAAAGAAATTCTTCCTCTTCTGAATATTAAGGGGTCATTCCTTCATTCTGAAGTTGTGTCCTCATGTCTGAATCTCTCCTACGGTAGAAACATCTTTTCCATGTGCACTTTATCTGGGTGTCTCAGAATTCTAAGTTTCCATCAGCTCCCCTCCCATCCTTCTATACACCAAGGAGAAAAGACCCAGAGTCCTCAATCACTTCTCATTTAGCAGGACTTTCATCCCCAGAATCATGCTTATAAACGTCCGCTGGATCCTCTCCCCTTAGATACTGAACAGAGGGATTTAGGAGTCTTAATCCATGCACCACAGAAAACTAGCATCGATTTCAGTGGGTGTTAGAGATGAAAAATGGAATGTTGGCATTTATTGCAAAGGCTATGAAGAATAAATGGTCACCTGGACCATCTCTGATACCTCCCTCCCGTTTCTCGACCTTTCCATCTCCATTAATGATGACTGACTTGACACTGACATTTTTACAAACCCACCGACTCCTACAGCTACCTGGATTACACCTCTCCCTACCCTACCCCCTGCAAAAATGCCATCCTGTATTCCCAATTCCTCTGCCTCCACGATATCTGCTCCCAGGAGGACCAGTTCCACCACAGAACACACCAGATGGCCTCCTTCTTCAGAGACCACAATTTCCCTTCCCACGTTGTTGAAGATGCCTTCCAACGCACCTCATCCACATCCTGCACCTCCGCTCTCAAATCCCACCCATCCAACCGTAAAAAAAACATAAGCCCCCGGTCCTCACTTTCCGCCGTACCAACCTTCGCATAAACCGCATCATCCACCAACATTTCCATCATCTCCAAATGGACGCCACCACCAGAGATATATCTCCCTCCCCACCCCTTTCCGCTTTCCACAAAGACCATTCCCTCCGCGACTACCTGGTCAGGACCACGCCCCCCCCAACAACCCACCCTCCCATCCTGGCACCCTCCCCTGCCACCACAGGAATTGCAAAACCTATGCCCACATCTCCTCCCTCACCTCCATCTAAGGTCCCAAAGCAGCCTTCCACATCCATCAAAGTTTCATCTGCACATCCACCAATGTCATTTATTGTATCCGTTGCTCCTGATGTGGTCTCCTCTACATTGGGGAGACTGGACGCCTTTTCACAGAGTGTTTCACGGAACATAGAACATAGAATAGTACAAAACAGCACATCAGCCCACGATATTGTGCCTACCATTAAACATTTCCGGGACACCCACATCAATCAATCCACCACCCCGCCCGAACATTCCAACTCCCCCTCCTACTCTGCCAAGGACATGCAAGTCCTGGGCCTCGTCCACCTCTGCTCCCTCACCACTCGATACCGGAGGAAGAATGCCTCATCTTCCACCTCAGAACACTACAACCCCAGGGCATCAACGTGGACTTCACCAGTTTCCTCATTTGCCCTCCCCCGACCTTACCCCAGTTCCAACCTTCCAGCTCAGCACTGTCCACATGACCTGTCCTACCTGCCAATCTCCCTTCCCACCTATCCACTCCACCCTCCCCTCTGACCTATCACCTCCATCCCCACCCCCATTCACCTATTATACTCTTTGATACCTTCCCCCACCCTCCTCTCTGACCTATTACCTCCATCCCCACCCCCATTCACCTATTGTACCCATCCTGCCAAACGAAATTTCATCCATTGGCCACATTGTTCCTGCGACTGGCACACTGTTCTCCTGTTACTGGTACATCCTGCTACACGGTTGCTTTGCCCTATTAGTCATAGATAATTCTACCTGTTTTCGCTTCTTCTGTTTTCCTAGTTAAAAATCACACAACACCAGGTTATAGTCCAACAGGTTTAATTGGAAGCACACTAGCTTTCGGCGCGATGCCCCTTCATCAGGTGATAGTGGAGGGCTCGATCATAACACAGAATTTATAGCAGAAATCTACAGTGTGATGTAACTGAAATTATACATTGAAAAATTCATTGTCTGTTAAGCCTTTCATCTGTTAGAATACAGTGATAGTTTCACTTCTTTCATGTGTAAAACACACAGCCTTTTTTTTAACGTTGCATTCTTGGGTTAGCTGTTAACAATGGTGATAGCTAGGCAATATGTTGAAGGTGTTAGCCCCCTGTGTTCTCTGTCTATACCGTGATGTTTAGATTTATTCTAATCTAAAAAGGGAGATAATGGAGTTTTACATAAATTCATGCAGTTTTTGAGCTCAGAGTTCTACATGAATGCATGCAGTTTTTGAACAAATTACAATGTAACTCTGCAAGTACAAATTCACCCCACAAAAAATATATGTGTGCATGTGGGTCTTTGTCTGTCTGTGTGAGTGTGTCTGTCTGGGGTGTGGGTTGTGAATGTGAGAAAGTGTGTGTGCATCTGCTGTCCTAACTTTCTCCCCAATTTGCATTAGGCTAATCCGTTTAAAGTATACCTTGAAAAAAAAACAAATTCCAATCCAGTTTGAATTTAGTATGTTGACAATCTTAAAAGCCAATGACACAATCTGATACTTTAGGTGGATAAAAGTGGGGAAAATTGAACAGTTGAGAGGAGAATTGTCAAGCCAACAGCATGTAAAAACATTCCCCAATAAATAACTCTCTTAAAAGTATCTTTATCGATCAGTAATCTGAAACTTAAATCCATAAGAAGAAGAGAAGAAGAACATTCTACATCTGGCTGATTTTTGAAAAGTTGCGTTTTGCGAATCTTAATGGGTGAGGGAGGTTATTGGACTGGTACTGTAGAAGGGAAGGGAAAAGATGGGTTAAAGTGAGGACTTGAAAATAGTTGTTGGTTAAGTATTCTATGTTATACTTTAAGAAACAAAGTTGTTAATTTTTACTTTAACTAGTTATTGGCTTATCAAATTTTCACAGATTGCTGTGTGGGAAATATCTTTTCTGTGTTGCTAGTTTTAAATTAAACAGGAGAGCTTCCCCCATGTCGTAACATAACCAAGAAATACCTTTCCTGTATATACCCTGTCACGGCTGTTAGTACATAATAAATTTCAATGAGATTATTTCTCAGTATTCAAAATCCTTTAGAAAACAGACCCAAATTTCTCTTCTCTCTTCAAAAGGCAAATGCACCATCCAGGATTGCAGATGCCGGAGAGTCCAAGCTGATAAAGCATGGCACTGGGTAAAGTACAACAGGTGAGGCAGTATCGCAGGAGCAAGAGAATCAACATTTCAGGCACAACACTTCTTCAGGACCGGGGACGGGGAAGGGGGCTGACAAATAAACATTGTGGTGATGCTGGGTAAAGGTAGGTGGGATGGCAATAGGTGGGTGAAGGTAGGAGGTGATGGCGGCAGTTTGTTGTGAAGTGTGGAGTGGATAGGCGCCATTTTGACACAGACTACATCCTTTTATACATCTACTCATTGCAAATTCTTATTATTTAAAAACAATCTGTACATCCCTTTCACCAGCAAATGGGTGACTTCACAATTTGTCACGTTATATTCCATCTTCCGTGTTTTTTTGTCAATTTCATAAGCCTGTCCAAATCCTCCTGAACCTGCCTCACACCTTCCTCGTAACAGAAATTCTCACATTGCTTTGCATCGGTCACAACTTTTGAAATATTACATTTGATACTAAGCTCCAAATAACTGATAAATGTTGTGAACTGCTGGGGTCCAATTATGAATCTTCTGAATTTTGAATGCACCTCAATATATTACCTCCCATTTGATATGCTTTCACTTTACTAATACAATCTCCACTGGGTGGACTTTTACAAAAGCCTTCTCAAAATATTAGGATATTATTTCCATTCACTCTCTTATTAATTTCATTCATAACATTTTTAAAACAAAATCCTCTGCTTCATAAAAACTTATTATATACTTAATATTAAAGCTCATATTATTTCCATTCACAAATCATGTAATTTCCAAGTAGATCATTATCATTTGAGTGTCTATTCCATTCTTTTCATTGATTCTCATATTTTCCATACCACTAGAATCTTTAATTACCAATTTCCTTGTTCCTTTCCTTTTTAAATCGTGGTGTCAAATTTATGACCACAAGGATCGTACTGGGTCCAATACTTTTTGTAAATTACATTAATGATTTGGACGTGAGCATAAGACGTATAGTTACTAAGTTTGCAGTTGACACCAAAATTGGAGGTGTAGTGGACAGCGAAAAAGGTTACCTCAGATTACAATGGGATCTTGATCAGATGGGCCAATCGGCTGAGAATTGACAGATGGAGATTAATACAGATAAATGTGCAGTGCTGCATTTTGGGAAAGCAAATCTTAGCAGTACTTATACACATAATGGTAAGGACCTGGGGAGTGTTGCACAAAGAGACCTTGGAGTGCAGATCCATAGCTCCTTGAAAGTGGAGACACATGTCGATAGGATAGTGAAGAAGGTGTTTGGTATGCTCTCCTTTATTGGTCAGAATATTAAGTACATGAGTTGGGAGGTCAAGTTGTGACTGTACAAGACATTGGTTTGGCCACTTTTGGAATATTGCATGCAAATCAGGTCTCCTTCCTGTTGGAATAATGTTGTGAAATTTGAAAGGGTTCAGAAAAGATTTACAAGGATGTTGCCAGGGTTGGAGGATTTTAGCAAGAGGGCAAAGTTGAATAGGCTAGGACTGTTTTCCTTGGAGTGTTGAAGGCTGAGGGGTGACCTTACAGAGGTGTATAAAATTATGAGGGGCATTGATATGATAAATTGACAAACTCTCTTGCCAGGGTTGGGGAGTCCAGAAATAGAGGGTAGAGGTTTAAGGTGAGAGGAGAAAGATATAAAAGAGACATAATGGGCAACTCTTTCATGTAGAGGGTGGTACGTATATGGAATAAGCTGCCAGAGGAAGCAATGGAGGCTAGTACAATTGTAACATTTAAAAAGCATTTGGATTGCTAAATGAATAGGGTATGGGCTGGGTGCTGGCAGGTGGGATTAGATTGAGATGATATATCTGTTCGGCTTAGATGATTTGGACCGAAGGGTCTGTTTCCGTGCTGTACATCTCTCTGACTCTATGACTCTAATATTCTGGGGACCCGGGTTTATATCTCTTGGAAATTGAATTTTAAAAAAGCAAAAATATAAATTTAAGTATTGACTGCCTACCATGACACCCTTGTCAGGAAAACCCATCTGATTCACTAATGTCCTTCAGGCAAGGAAATTGTCAACCTCACCTGGTCTGGTCGACATGTAACTCCAGTGTGGTGAACTCTTAGTTACCGTCTGTAATGGCCAGCCAAGCAATTCAGATCTATGAACCACTAAAATGTCCCTTCAAGGGCAACATGCTGACCAGCCAGCAACACCTCCATCCCACAAATAAATAAGTAAAAAGAAGCTGGATTTACTGCTGCATTTATGATGAGGAGAGAGACACAGCTGTCTCTAGATTCTTTCCCTGCAGAAATTAGATTCTCCCTTCTTTCTTACATGGAACAACTGGTCACCACAATCTTAGAACTGTTTCTCGTTTGCTTTATGTCCAATCTACTCCGCCTGGTCAACTGAAACGCTAGCCATTGTCAAACCATTCTCACTGCATAGGGTTTTGCTGAAAACAAAGAAGTAGAGGAAACTGTCTGGCTTCAATGTTCCTGCAGAGGAATATCCTTCATTATGAACCTTTCTGATGCTCGTGCTTTGCAAACTACAAGCAAATTCACAAAAGTTGTTTCTTGTAAACTGTGGTCATTTTCCTTCTACAGTTCCCTTAATTCAAGGTAATATTTTCCAATTTTGCTCTACAGTTCAAAAGTAAATAAAATTAAAGATGGTCTTCCTTCCAAAAGGGACACCTGCCATTCTAATCACTGGGGAATATTTTATGATAACCATAAATTCTACAAGAGAGATGGCTTGCACCTTAATAGAACAGGGATCGGCATTCTGGCAGGCAGGTTTTCTGCTGCAACACCGCTACATTTAAACTAAGTAGCGGGGGGGAGGGGACAAGCTGGATGTTTAAAAAGGAAATTGAAGGGGTAGTTAGAACAAGAGAAGTCAAGAAAGACAACTGTATCAAGGAGGCAGAAAACTGGAAAAGGCATCATGCTGTAAAGTTGAGTGAAATAAGGGTTGAGGGGAAGGGTGAGAGCAGTAACAAATTAAAAATTCTATATATGAATGCACGAAGCATTAGACACAAGGTGGATGAGCTTGAGGCTCTTTTGGAAATTGGCAGATACGATATTGTGGGGATAACTGAGACGTGGCTTCATGGGGACAGGGCCTGGGAAATGAATATTCAAGGCTACACGTGCTATCGTAAGGATAGACTGACGGGCAGAGGGGGTGGGGTGGCCTTGTTGGTAAGGGAGGATATTCAGTCCCTTGCGCGGGCGGACCTAGAGTCAGGGGATGTAGAGTCAGTGTGGATAGAGCTTCGAAACACTAAGGGTAAAAAGACCCTCATGGGAGTCATCTACAGGCCCCCAAACAGTAGTCTGGATGTTGGAGGTAAGTTGAATCAGGAGCTGAAATTGGCTTGTCGCAAAGATGTTACTACAGTTGTTATGGGGGATTTTAACATGCAGGTAGACTGGGTGAATCAGGATGGTATCGGGCCTCAAGAAAGAGACTTTGTGGAGTGCCTCAGAGATGGATTTTTAGAGCAGCTGGTGCTGGAGCCGACCAGGGATAAGGCGATTCTGGATCTGGTATTGTGTAACGAACCAGAATTGGTCAGTGACCTCGAAGTGAAGGAGCCATTGGGAAGTAGTGACCATAATACAATAAGCTTCAATCTGCAATTTGAGAGGGAGTGGGTACAATCTGAAGTGACAATATTTCAGTTGAATAAAGGGAAATATGGAGCTATGAGGGAGCAACTGGCCAAAGTTCAATGGTTTAATACCTTAACAGGGAAGACCGTGGAGGAACAATGGCGGATATTTCTGTGTATAATGCAGAAGATGCAGGATCAGTTCATTCCTAAAAGGAAGAAAGATCCCAGGAGGAGACATGGGCGGCCGTGGCTGACAAGGGAAGTAAAGAAACATATAAGGTTAAAAGAGAAAAAGTATAACTTAGCGAAGATAAGCGGGAAAACGGAGGACTGGGAAGCTTTTAAAGAACAACAGAGGATTAGTAAGAAGGAAATACGCAGAGAAAAAATGAGGTACGAAGGTAAACTGGCCAAGAATATAAAGGAGGATAGTAAAAGCTTTTTTAGATATGTCCAAGGCAAACAAATGGTTAGGACAAAAATTGGGCCCTTGAAGACAGAAGCAGGGGAATATATTACTGGGAACGAAGAAATGGCAGAGGAATTAAATGGGTACTTCAGATCTGTGTTCACTGGGGAAGACACAAGCAATCTCCCTGAGGTAACAGTGGCTGAAGGACCTGAACTTAAGGGAATTTCTATTTGCCAGGATTTGGTGTTGGAGAGACTGTTAGGTCTGAAGGTTGATAAGTCTCCGGGACCTGATGGCCTGCATCCCAGGGTACTGAAGGAGGTGGCTCGGGAAATTGTGGATGCGCTGGTGATTATTTTCCAGAGTTCAATAGAATCGGGGTTGGTTCCTGAGGATTGGAGGGCGGCTAATGTTGTGCCACTTTTTAAGAAGGGTGGGCGGGAGAAAGCAGGAAATTATAGACCAGTTAGTCTGACCTCAGTGGTGGGAAAGATGCTGGAGTCTATTATAAAGGATGAAATTACGGCACATCTGGATAATAGTAACAGGATAGGACAGAGTCAGCATGGATTTATGAAGGGGAAATCATGCTTGACTAATCTTCTTGAATTTTTTGAGGATGTAACTCGGAAGATGGACGAGGGAGATCCAGTGGATGTACTGTACCTGGACTTTCAGAAAGCTTTTGATAAAGTCCCACACAAGAGGTTAGTGAGTAAAATTAGGGCGCACGGGATTGGGGGCAAAGTACTAGATTGGATAGAGAATTGGTTGGCTAATAGGAAACAAAGGGTAGTGATTAACGGCTCCATTTCGAAATGGCAGGCAGTGACCAGTGGGGTACCGCAGGGATCTGTGCTGGGACCGCAGCTTTTTACAATATATGTAAATGATATAGAAGATGGTATCAGCAATAACATTAGCAAATTTGCTGATGACACAAAGCTAGGTGGTAGGGTGAAATGTGATGAGGATGTTAGGGGATTACAGGGTGACCTGGACAAGTTAGGTGAGTGGGCAGATGCATGGCAGATGCAGTTTAATGTGGATAAATGTCTGGTTATCCACTTTGGTGGCAAGAACAGGAAGGCAGATTACTACCTCAATGGTATCAAATTAGGTAAAGGGGCTGTTCAGAGAGATCTGGGTGTTCTTGTCCACCAGTCAATGAAGGCAAGCATGCAGGTACAGCAGGTCGTGAAGAAGGCTAATAGCATGCTGGCCTTCATAACAAGAGGGATTGAGTATAGAAGCAAAGAGGTGCTTCTGCAGCTGTACAGGGCCCTGGTGAGACCACACCTGGAGTACTGTGTACAGTTCTGGTCTCCAAATTTGAGGAAAGACATTCTGGCTATTGAGGGAGTGCAGCGTAGGTTCACGAGGTCAATTCCTGGAATGGCAGGATTGCCTTACACGGAAAGACTGAAGCGACTGGGCTTGTATACCCTTGAGTTTAGAAGACTGAGAGGGGATCTGATTGAAACGTATAGGCTTATGAAAGGACTGGACACTCTGGCAGGAGGGAACATATTTCCGTTGATGGGGGAGAGCCGAACCAGAGGACACAACTTAAAAATACGGGGTAGACCATTTAGGACAGAGATGAGGAGAAACTACTTCACCCAGAGAGTGGTGGCTGTGTGGAATGCTCTGCCCCAGAGGGCAGTGGAGGCCCAGTCTCTGGATTCTTTTAAGAAAGAATTGGATAGAGCTCTTAAAGATAGTGGAGTCAAGGGGTATGGAGATAAGGCTGGAACAGGATACTGATTAGGAATGATCAGCCATGATCATATTGAATGGCGGTGCAGGCTCGAAGGGCAGAATGGCCTACTCCTGCATCTATTGTCTATTGTCTATTGTCTATTGTCATCCAGATACATGTAAAATAATCCCGATGCTTTTGGAATGAGCTGTAAGGAAACAAACTCTGAGGAAATTTGCAAACAAAACAGTCAAGTTTATGTTCTGATTTCTGGATGTAATGCTTACAGTGTTTTTTTTTAATTGATAAACTGTGCTTTTGATTTTTTTATGACCGGAAGAAATTAATTTCAAACTTTAAACTGTACCAATATAAATTATCATACGATATATATCGCCACAATAAAAATGGGTTACATGTAGACAGTGTGAGTAATACTTTTAATATTCAAAGTTTGTGAGAAGATTTGTAGCTCGGGTGCTCGTTGTTGTGGTTCTGTTCGCCGAGCTGGGAATTTGTGTTGCAGACGTTTCGTCCCCTATCTAGGTGACATCCTCAGTGTTTGGGAGCCTCACAGAAGCGCTTCACAGGAGGCTTGGTGAACAGAACAACAATACTTGTAATATAATAGACATTTACATTATGGTGATTGAAGGATTGTTTCACCAATATACGTACTGATGAGAGAGCAAGTGATGAGGGATAAATGATACCTGTGACTCCAGCCACCTTCCAGTCGGAATCAACTAAACTGTTTAAAATGGTTACATATTATCAGATCATCACATCCATAACGAAGCAGCTCATTCACCACTTTCCAATCTAACAGGTTTTCAAATCAGTATTCGCAAGAGTCTCACTAAATGGATGACTAAATCATCTCAAGACAGCCTCCCATTCGATTGTAAAATAACCTCCCAAAGATATAGCAGTTTCCTTCCCTTCAATTTTCTGACAGAGCAGTGATATTCTGGACCTGACGAAAATGTCTAGTTTATCCATGTTATTTAGTCATGTGTTGGATATGCGTTGAACACAATTGATTTGATGTTAGATTAGATTAGATTACTGACAGTGTGGAAACAGGCCCTTCGGCCCAACAAGTCCACACCGCCCCGCCGAAGCGTAACCCACCCATACCCCTACATCTATATCTACCCCTTACCTAACACTACGGACAATTTAGCATGGCCAATTCACCTGACCTGCAAATCTTTGGAGTGTGGGAGGAAACCGGAGCACCCGGAGGAAACCCACGCAGACACGGGGAGAACGTGCAAACTCCACACAGTCAGTCGCCTGAGGCGGGAATTGAACCCGGGTCTCTGGCGCTGTGAGGCAGCAGTGCTAACCACTGTGCCACCGTGCCGCCCACAATTGTTGTTCTGACAATTACAAGCAACAAACCAAATTAACAAAAAAGAACAAAAGAAAACACTCATGGAGAATGAGAGAGGCAGTTACTGCCTGAGTCCAAATTGAAGAGAGCCGAGTATCGCAGCAGCGGCGGGTCTCCCAGCTCCCCTCCCCTCCTCTCCTCTCAAAAGGAAATCTGAGACTCCCCGCTGAAAACCATGACAGCGGGAATCTCAATCACTGTGAAGGGGATAACAACTCGGGAACTTGGAGTTAAAAATCACACGACACCAGGTTATAGTCCAACAGGTTTAATTGGAAGCAGTAGCTTTCGGAGCGACGCTCCTTCATCAGGTGATAGTGGAGGGTTCGATCGTAACACAGAATTTATAGCAAAAATTTACAGTGTCTTGGAGACGGGAACTTGGAGACAGTCAGGGCTGTAGATGCCGGAAGCCAGAGTCAATAGATGTGAAGCTGGAAAAGCACAGCAGGTCATAAATGGGGCAGTACAGTGGTTAACACTGCTGTCTCACTGCACCAGGGTCCCAGGTTCACTGTCTCTGCAGAGTTTGCACATTCTCCCCGTGTCTGCGTGGGGACCCTCCCCTGGGTGCTCCAGTTTCCGCCCCCAGTCACAAAGATGTGCAGGTCAGGTGAATTGACCATGCTAAACTGCCCATAGTGTAAGGTTCATTCTTCAGAGGGAAATGGGCTTGGGTGGGTTACTCTTCAGAGGGTCGGTGTGGACTTGTTGGGCCGAAAGGTCTGTTTCCACACTGTAGGTAATCTAATCAATAGTATGGGAGGAGCAGAAACCCTCATAATTAGCGGGGGAGAGCAGAAGTTTAGAGGGAGGAGGCGGGGCTGGGGAAAGGAGATGAGAGGTGGACGCAGGTAAGGATTATTGTAATCGGTCAGAGGGAGGGGTGGGGCGGATTTAAATTCTGGGATTTACAGAGCAATCAACAGAAACCTGCAACCCATTTTCAATGATTAAAGACTTAACAGCAAACTAGGTTTGTCCAATACCTCGCATCAGTATATGATGCTTTGATCTTTTACGCTATGTAGAACAGTTGATCTTCCGTAATTACACTGGCACCACTCTCCACCTCTTCCTCCACGACATTGAATGACTGCATTGGCGCCACCTCGTGCTCCCGCGAGGAGGTTGAGCAATTCATCAACTTCACCAACACATTCCACCCTGACCTTAAATTTACCTGGACCATCTCTGACACCTCCCTCCCCTTCATGGACCTCTCCATCTCCATTAGTGACGACTGACTTGACACTGACATTTTTTACAAACCCACCGACTCCCATAGTTACCTGGATTACACCTCTTCCCACCCTATCTCTTGCAAAAATGCCATCCCGAATTCCCAATTTCTCTGCCTCCGCCGTATCTGCTCCCAGGAGGGCCAGTTCCACCATAGAACACACCAGATGGCCTCCTTCTTTAGAGACTGCAATTTCCCTTCCCACATGGTGAAAGATGCCCTCCAACGCATCTCGTCCACATCCCGCACCTCCGCCCTCAGACCCCACCCCTCCAACCATAACAAGGACAGAACACCCCTGGTGCTCACCATCCACCCTACCAACTTTCACATAAACCAAATCATCCACCAACATTTTCGCCACCTCCAAAAAGACCCCACAACCAGGGATATATTTCCCTCCCCACCCCTTTCCGCTTCCGCAAAGACCGTTCCCTCCGTGACTACATGGTCAGGTCCACACCCCCCTACGACCCACCCTCCCATTCTGGCACTTTCCCCTGCCACTGCAGGAACTGTAAAACCTGTGCCCACACCTCCTCCCTCACCTCTATCCAAGGCCCTTAAGGAGCCTTCCACATCCATCAAAGTTTTACCTGCACATCCACTAATATCATTTATTGTCTCCGTTGCTCCCGATGTTGTCCCCTCTACATTGGGGAGACTGGGCGCCTCCTAGCAGAGCGCTTGAGGGAACAAATCCGAGACACCCGCACCAATCAACCAAACCGCCCCATGGCCCAACATTTCAACTCCTCCTCCCACTCTGCCAAGGACATGGAGGTCCTGGGCCTCCTTCACCACTGCTCCCTCACCACCCGATGCCTGGAGGAAGAACGCCTCATCTTCCGCCTCGGAACACTTCAACCCCAGGGGATCAATGTGGACTTCAACAGCTTCCTCATTTCCCCTCCCCCCACCTCATCCTAGTTTCAAACTTCCAGTTCAGCCGTGTACCCTTGACTTGTCCGACCTGCCTATCTTCTTTTCCACCTATCCACGCCACCCTCCCCTCCCTGACCTATCACCTTCATTTCCTCCCCCACTCTATGCTCTATGTACTCTATGCTACTCTCTCCCCACCCCCACCCTCCTCTAGCTTATCTCTCCCCGCTTCAGGCTCACTGCCTTTATTCCTGATGAAGGGCTCTTGCCCGAAACGTCGATTTCGCTGCTCGTGGGATGCTGACTGAACTGCTGTGCTCTTCCAGCACCACTAATCCAGAATTTGGTTTCCAGCATCTGCAGTTATTGTTTTTACCTGTACATTCTGTGTCCAGTGATCCTGCGCCACCAGCTCCGTGACAAAGGAGCAGCACTCCGAAAACATGTACTTCCAGATAAACCTGTTGGACTATAACCTGGTGTCATGCGATTTTAACTTGGTAAATCTTAGTGTCGAGAAAGGCGGTAATTAAATCTAAGAGTCTTACAGATCGGATCCCCGGAAAGACTGCCTCCATAACTGTCATCTCACTATCTCGATATCTAATACTTTGTGTTTGAGGGTGAGTGGGTGCGATCATTCACACAATCCAGTTTAGTGATCTGGATCTTTCACCGGGTTGCACCAAAGAGGGTTTGTAATCGGCAGTGGGTTCAGTCTGCAGCAAAATTCAGGGAAAACTCGCTCTCCACCCATCTCTATCCCCGCCCTCTCTCTGCCCCTCCCCAAGGGACAGCACTCTGTGAGTCTTCACCCTCCCGACCAGGGTCCATCTCTCTCCCTCTGTTCAAGTTGTGTTTCTTCTTCGTTATATGAACATTTCGTTTCGTCTCTGTCAAAATAGCGAAAGGAGAAAGTTTAAAGTAATAAGTGTTTGCAGTGAATTTCATCGGGAAATCCATGAACGTGTTTACCTGCGCAGGAACAGTGAGACTGGGAACGGTTTGAATCAGGAAGTGCTGAGATTGATCATGGCTTCCAGACAGCAGCTCCTGAGACTGACCGAGGAGACAATTTGTCCCATTTGTCTCGACTTCTTCACCGATCCGGTTATACTGGAATGTGGACACAACTTCTGCCGCTCCTGTATCACCCAGAGTTGGGAAAAGAAGGAGATAAACTCCTGCCCGGAATGTAGAGAGGAGTTTCCGGAAAGAAACCTCAGGGTGAATCGGGCCTTAGCGAATCTGGCCGAGGAGTATCGAAAATTAAAGCTGGATCCGATAGAGAAGGAAAGTAAACCTCACTGTGAGAAACATCAGGAAGATCTTAAACTGTTTTGTGAAACTGACAAGAAATTGATCTGTCTGATTTGTAGAGATTCGCGGGAACACAGAGAGCACCGCTTCCTGCCGATCAATGAGGCTGTTGAAATATACAAGGTAAACATTGTATTTTGTTAAAAATCACACAACACCAGGTTATAGTCCAACAGGTTTAATTGGAAGCACACTAGCTTTCGGAGCGTAGCTCCTTCTCAGGTGATTGTGGAGGGCTCAATCCTAGCACATAAAATTTATAGCAAAAATGTACAGTGTGATGTAACTGTAATTATACATTAAAAATTGATTGTCTTGTTAAGACTGTTGGAATATTGCGTGCAATTCTGGTCTCCTTGCTATCAGAAAGTTGTTGTGAAACTTGAAAGGGTTCAGAAAAGATTTACAAGGACGTTGCCAGGCTTGGAGGATCTGAGCTACTGAGAGAGGCTGAACAGGCTGGGGCTGTTTTCCCTGGAGCGTCGGAGACTGAGGGGTGACCTTATAGAGGTTTACAAAATTATGAGGGGCATGTATAGGATAAATAGACAAAGTCTTTTCCCTGGGGTCGGGGAGTCCAGAACTAGAGGGCATAGGTTTAGGGTGAGAGGGGAAGATATAAAAGAGACCTAAGAGGCAACATTTTCATGTAGAGTATGTGGTGTATGGAATCAGCTGCCAGAGGATGTGGTGGAGGCTGGTACAATTGCAACATTTAAGAGGCATTTGGATGGATATATGAATAGGAAGGATTTGGAGGGATATGGGCCGGGTGCTGGCAGGTGGGACTAGATTGGGTTGGGATATCTGGTCGGCATGGATGGGTTGGACGGAAGGGTCTGTTTCCGTGTGGTACATCTCTACAACTCTATGACTCTAAGTCTTTCATCAGTTTGAATACCATGACAGTTTCACTTCTTTCATGTGTAAATCACAAAACCTTTTTTTAAAAAAAAGTTGCATTCTCAGATTAGCTGTTAACAATGGTGATAGCTAGACAACATCTTGAAGGTGTTAGCCCCCTGTGTTCTCTGTCTATGCCATGATGTTTAGATTGATTCTCATCTAAAAAGTGAGATAATGGAGTTTTACATGAATTCATGCAGTTTTTGAGCAAAGTACAATGTCACCCTGCAAGTACAAATTCACCTCACAAAATATATGTGTGTATGTGGGTCTTTGTCTGTCTGTGTGTGTCTGTTTGGGTTGGGGGTTGTGAGTGTGAGAAAGTGTATGTGTGCGTAGTGAGAGTGTTTTAAGTCTGCGAGGGGGTGCATGTGTAAGTGTGGGAGTGTGTGTGTCTGTAAGGGTGTGCGTGTCTGTGGAATATGTGTCCGTGTGTATGTGTGTATAGGAATGCCAGTGTGTGTAGGAGTATCTGTGTGTGTGTGTATAATGCTATGGTGGTCACATGTAATGTGACATGAACTCAAGTTCCCAGTTGAGGCCCTCCCTGTGGGTACTGAACTTAGCTATCAGCCTCTGCTCGGCCACATTTCACTGCTGCCTGTCCCAAAATCTGCCTTGGAGGATGGTCACCCGAAGGTCCGAGGTCGAATGTCCTGGACTACTGAAGTGTTCCCCAACTGGGAGGGAACCCTCCTGTCTGCTGATTATTGTGCGATGCCCATTCATCCGTTGTCGTAGCCTTTGCTCGGTTTCCCCAATATACCATGCCTCCGGGCATCCTTGCCTGCAACGTATAAGATGGACAATGTTGGCTGAGTCACATGAGTACCTGCCATGTATAAGGTGGGAGGTGTTCCCACGCGTAATGGTGGTATCTATGTTCACAATTTGACACATCCTGCAGCGCCTACCGTGACAGGGTTGTATGGAGTTGTCCTGAGAGCCGGGCAGCTTGCTACGAACAATGATCCGTTTTGAGGTTTGGCGGTTGTTTACAGGCAAGCAGTGGAGGTGTGGGCAAGGTATTGGTGAGGTGCTCATCCTCATTGATAATGTGTTGCAAGTCACGAAGAACATGACGTAGTTTTTCAGCTCCTGGGAAATACTGAACAACGAAGGGTACCCTGTCGGTTGGAGCACATGTCTGTCTCTTGAGGAGGTCATTAAGGTTCCTTGCTGTAAAACTCTGTTATCTCACTTTTAGATTAGAATCAATCCAAACATTATGGCATAGACAGAGAATACAGGGGGTTAACACCTTCAACATATTGTCTGCTATCACCATTGTTAACAGCTAACCGGATAATGCAACCTTTTTAAAAAAAAAGTTTCGTGATTTACACATGAAAGAAGTGAAGATGTCATAATATTCAAACAGATGAAAGACTTAACAATCAATTTTTGAACTGCTGTGCTCTTCCAGCACCACTAATCCAGAATCAATTATTCAATGTATACTTTCAGTTACATCACACTGTAAAATTTTGCTATAAATTCTGTGTGCTAGGATTGAGTCCTCCACTATCACCTAATAAAGGAGCGACGCTCCGAAAGCTAGTGTGCTTCCAATTAAACCTGTTGGACTATAACCTGGTGTTGCGTGATTTTTAACTTTGTACACCCTAGTCCAACACCGGAATCTCCAAGTCATTGTATTTTGTAATCGATATTTCTAATCAATCGCTTCAGGCCATTCTATAAGACACGTCCGGAGCAGGGAGACTCAGACACCTCCATCAGGGACCAGAGACAGGAACTCGATCGCTGATAATTGCTCTCCTGCAGCGTTAAATGTTTTTTAAAAAGTTTTGTCGCATTTTCAGGAGCGAACACTTTAAGAATGTAATTTTATTTTCCAATTCCAGGATCAACTGAAATCTTCCTTAGATATTCTCACAGAGAAGAAATCGGCGGTTCAACAAACAGAACTGACCCAGAAACGGAAGATTTCCGAAGTGAGGGTGAGCTCTCCCTGTGCTGATTCTCTGGGATCTCGGTTAGTTTTGTTCCCTTTATCGCGGGACATTAATGAGGTTTCACATTTCATTTGGTAGGAACAGGCGAGCAGTCTGCAGACCCACATCACATCCGAGTTCACTAAAATGCACCAGATTCTCACTGAGAAAGAGCAGCGTTTACTCAGAGATCTCAGGGAAGAAGAGGAGAGGGTTGTAGAACCAATGGAGAAAAACCTTCGAGAGATTCAGGACAATTTAAATTCTATTGAGGAGAAACTCTCAATTTTACAGAAACAAATGGAACAAAAAGACGAGCTAATATTTCTGAAGGTGAGGGAATATATTGCAGGTTATTTCAGACAGATTTCGGACATGATGACAACTGTAAAAATAATATGGAATTTAGTGACTGATCGGACGGTTCTGCTGTTGTCACTGAATCAGGGTCAGTGCTCCCGAAACGTTGACTGTGATTTCTCTCCAGAGATCCTCCCAAACCTGCTGAGATTTTCCAATAATCTGTTTTTGTAACCGCTGCCGCATTTTCTGCAGATTCTCAGGAATACCGACATTTTCCCGGGAATGGGGTGTCATGTTCTTACTTGTTTTGTTATTATCTCCGTGTTCCCCAAGATTAATTATTTCCTGGAACTCCCATTGTAATCCAGTTCCAGTCCCATGTGGACAGTGTGTGGGCGTGTCTTTGTGTCGTGGGAGTGTGAGAGTCACTGTATCTGTGAGCGGGACTGATGGCTCGTTCCAGTTTATTTTACCCCCTCCTCAATCTTCCTTCCTAAATGTATCACTTTACACTCCCGTGTTGTGTCTGCTCATTTCAGCAGCCTGTCTGTCTCCTCCTGAAATCTGTTACTGCCATCCTCACTGTTTGTGATTCATTTCTTTCAGGAAGAAGCTTGTCGGAAGAGAAGGTAGGACATGCTCTTTACTGAAACTCTGCACAGTTTGCTCAATAACTCAGGGACGGGTTATTATGGGGTTATTTTCTGGTTTAAAGGGCCAGGAACTCCGGTTATCGTTCACACGCGTGTATTTACAAGAAGCTCATGACAGGTTTTAAACAGTATTAGATTTTATAAAACTGTCCTGCAGTATTGTAAACAATGACAAGATGCCTGTAAATAATACAACCTGGTTCTCAGGCTGGAAGTGATCATTGCCCTGATTTGGGCTGTTTGTGTGACCGTGACCTGCCCGCTGAACCTGAGAGAGACATGTTTCCAGGGAATGGCCATCCCTCTCCCTGCATTACTGCTGACCAACCCGAGACAGTTAGAGTTTAAAGGAGGAATCACAGAGTCATAGAGATGTACAGCACAAAAACAGACTCTTTGGGCCAAATTGTCCATGCTTACCAGTTACCCTAACTTAATCTAATCCCATTTGCCAACACTTGGATCATATCCCTTTAAACCCTTTCTATTTACATACCCATCAAGATCCCTTTTCAATATTTCAATTTTACCAGCCTCCATCACTTCCTCTGCAGTGCATTCCATACATGCACCACCCTCGGCATGCAAGCATTGCCCCTTCTGTTCCTTTTATATCTTTCCCCTCTCACCTTGAACCTACGCCCTCTACTTCTGGACTTCCCCACCCCAGGAAAAAGACCTTGACTGTTTATCCTATCCATGCCCCTCATGGTTCAATAAACCTCTATAAGGTTTCCCAGTGCTCCAGAGAAAACAGCCCTCACCTATTCAGCCTCTCCCTATAGCTCAAATCTTCCACCTCTGGCAACATCCTTGTAAATCTTTTCTGAACACTTTCAAGTTTCACAAGATCCATACAATAGGAAGGAGACCAGAATTGCATACAATATTCCAACAGTGGCAGAACCAATGTCCTGTACAGCCATAACATGACCTCCCAACTCCTGTACTCAATGCTCTTTCCAGCAAAGGAAATCATACGTCCTCTTCACTATCCTATCTACATGTGACTCTACTTTCAAGGAATTTTAAACCTACACTTGAAGGTCTCATTGTTCAGCAACACTTCCCAGGATCTTTCCATAAAGTGTATAAGTTCTGCTCTGATTTGCTTTTTCAAAATGTAGCACCTTGAATTTATCGAAATTAAACCCGATCTGCCACTCCTCAGCCATTAACACATCTGATCAAGATCCTGTTGTACTTCTTCGCTGACCACTACACCTCCAATTTTGGTGTTATCTGCAAACTTACTAACCATACCTCCGATGTTCACACCCAAGTCATTTATATAAATGACAAAACGTAGTTGACCCAGCACCGATCCTTGTGGACACCACTGGACAACAGTCTGAAAAGTTACCCTCTACCACCACATTCTGTCTTCAACCCTCGAGCCACTTCTCTATCCAACTAGCTAGTTCTCCCTGTATTCCATAAAATCTAACCTTGCTAATCAGTCTCCCGTGGGGAACCTTGTCGAACGCCTTACTGAAGTCCATATAGATCACATTGACTGCTCTGCCCTCATCAATCCTCTTTGTTACTTCTTCAAAAACCTCAATCAAGTTTGTGAGACATGATTTCCCACACACAAAGCCACGCTGACTATCCCTAATCAGTCTTTGCCTTTCCAAATGTTTCTAAATCCTGTCCCTCAGGATTCCCTCCAAAGACTTGCCCACTAGCAATGTCAGGATCACCGGTCTATAGTTCCCTGGCTTTTCCTTACCAACTTTCTTAAATAGTGGCACCACATTCACCAACCTCCAATCTTCCTGCACCTCACCTGTGACTATCGATGATACAAATATCTCAGCAAGGGATCCAGCAATCACTTCCCTAGCTTTCCACAGAGTTCTCATGCACACCTGATCAGGTCCTGGGGATCTTTCCACTTTTATCCAATTCAAGGTATCTAGATCCTCCTCCTCTGAAATGTGGACATTTTTCAAGATGTCACCATCTACTTCCACACATTCTATACCTTCTACGTCCTTCTTCACAGTAAACACTGATGCAACATACTCATTTAGTATCTCTCCCATCTCCTGGGGCTCCACCCATAGGCTGCCTTGCTCATCTTTGAGGGGGCCTATTCTCTCCCTAGTTACCCTTTTGTCCTTAATACATTTATAAAAAGGCTTTTAGATGTTTCAGTTTCTTGTCTCTGTTCTACAAGCTCTCTTTACAATACAGCAAAAGGATGGAGGAAACGTTTATCATCTCCATGGTGTGTGATGTCTCAGTAACTAATCTGTTATCAGGACATTGGCCTTTCTCTGGACCTGAGAATTTCCAATCCTTGCCCTTGCATTATCTAATTCTTGTTGGATCAGTTACAAAATTAGGTTAAATATTTCACTTTCTAGCTCAGTAACTCAAACATGAATAACAGTGAAAGCTAAAAAATTTAAATGATTTCATAAATATTTGAAAAAAGTAGAATTTATAATGTCAACTGTTTGATATTTACAGGATTAGCGAGGACAAGAACAAACTCTCAGCTGCTGATGACTCTCTGACTCTCGCACAGTTCACCGGCCCTTTACAGTACACAGTCTGGAGAGAAATGTTACACAGCATTCACCCAGGTAAACATGTGTATTCATTTTTCTGATGATAGATCTAGTTGTGCAGGGGCTCTCAGGCCCCAGTTTGCATTTTCACATCGCAAGTTGTTAATTCAGAGTGAACCTCCCTAGAAATGTCATACTTTCTGTGGGTCCGTTTGGAGTGCAGGTTCATAGCTCCTTGAAAGTGTAATCGCAGGTAGATAGGATAGTGAAGTACGCGTTTGGTATGCTTCCCTTTATTGGTCAGAGTATTGAGTACAGGAGTTGGGAGATCATGTTGCGGCTGTACAGGACATTGGTTAGGCCACTGTTGGAATATTGCATGCAATTCTGGTCTCCTTCCTATCGGAAAGTTGTGGTGAAACTTGAAAGGGTTCAGAAAAGATTTACAAGGATACTGCCAGGGTTGGAGGATCTGAGCTACAGGGAGAGGCTGTACAGGCTGGGGCTGTTTTCCCTAGAGTGTCGGAGGCTGAGGGATGACCTTATAGAGGTTTACAAAATTATGAAGGGCATGGATAGGATAAATAGGCGAAGTCTTTTCCCTGGGGTGGGGGAGTCCAGAACTAGAGACCATAGGTTTAAGGTGAGAGGGGAAAGATATAAAAGAGACCTAAGGGACAACTTTTTCACGCAGAGGGTGGTACGTGTATGGAATGAGCTGCCAGAGGATGTGGTGGAGGCTGGTACAATTGCAACATTTAAGAGGCATTTGGATGAGTATATGAATAGGAAGGGTTTGGAGGGATATGGGCTGGGTGCTGGCAGGTGGGACTAGATTGGGATGTCTGATCAGCGTGGACGGGTTGGACCGAAGGGTCTGTTTCCGTGCTGTACATCTCTATGACTCTAAGTGTCTGAGACCATCAGCTCTGTGTGTCCGAGCAGTGAAGGGTTCTGTCTAACCAGAGGAATAGAGCACGGAAACAGAATTTCTCGAGGAGACTGGGCTGGCTCCATCTGGAGTGACATTGGAGGAACAGTGTTTATCATAATATCAGGAAGACATGTAGACATTAAAGAGCCATTGTTAACAGGCACATATCTAAATTGCGTGAGAAACAAAAAAAGAAGTTGCTTGAAAAGCTCAGCAGATCTGGCAGAATCTATGGAGCAAAATCAGAGTTAACATTTCAGTTCGAGTGATACTTCCTTCGGACAGATTCTAGCTCGGAAAATGGCATTTCATATGGAGAGGACAGGGGGGAGGGAAGGAGTAAGGAGTAAATGATAGGTGGGGATAGAACCCAAAGAGATAGAAGAGCAGTTCGACAGAAAAAGGAGTGGATAATGATCTGTGTAAGAGGGTTTATTGCTGTTAATGGCCAGCAAAAGGACATGTACAATGTCAGACAATGTAAAAAAAGGCTTGGTGTGTTGGGTGGGGGAGCTAGTACATGGAAAAACTCAGACCCTAAAATTATTGAACACGATACTAACTCCAGAGGAATGCAACATTTGCAAGCAGAAAATGTGCACTGCAGCAAGCTTCTAATGGAGATATTGGGCTGGAAACAGGGTAGTGTGTTAAAGTTGAAAAGTGTGGCACTAGAAAAGCTCAGCCAGTCGGGCAGCATCCAAGGAGTAGGCGAATTGACTTTTCAGGCATAAGCCCTTCATCAGGAATTAGGAATGCTATGTTAAAGTGGCAGGCAACTGGAAGCTCAGGGTCTTTTTTGGGTGGAAAGCAGATGCTCTTCGAAGTGGTCACCCAGTCTATGCTTTGTTTCCCCACTATAGCGGAGACCACATTCTGAGCAGCAAATACAGTAGACTAAATTGTGGGAAGTGCAGGTAAAGTGCTGCTTCATCTGGAAGGTACGGTTTGGATCTTGGATACTGAGGAGAGAGGCAGGTGTTATAACTTCGGTGGTTGCAGGGAAGGTACTGTGAGACTGTGGCGGTGAGTTGGGAGTGAAGGAAGATTGCACCAGGTTGTCTCTGAGGGAATGGTCTCTGCAGAAGGCAGATAAGAGAGGGGAGGTGAATATGTGTCTGGTAGTGGCATTTCACTGGCCGTGGCTGAAATTGTAACTAATGATCCTCTAGATGTGGATGCTGGTGGGATGTTAGGGAAGGACAAGGGAAAGCCTATCGTTGTTGCAGGAAGGACATGGGCAGAATTGCGAGAGATGGGTCAGCCCTGTAAACAACAGTGCTGGTGTATCCTTGGTTGAGGAAGAAAGTGGACATCTTGGAGGCTCCCTTGTCAAAGTTGGTATCATCAGAACAAATGTGATGCAGATGGAAAAATTGAAATAATGGAATGGAATTGTTACATGTAGCAGGATGCAGAATGCAGTCCTTTTAACTGTAAGAGTCAGAGGTTTATAATGAATATTGGTGGCCTGTCTATTCCCAGGAAATGAATGGAAGAGTCAGAGCTGGACCAGGTTAAGGTGAGAGCGGGATGGACGTTGGAAGTGAAATTGATAAACTTTTCCAGTTGAGAGAGTGAGGCAGCATTAATGTTATCGTTGACATACCACAGAAAGAGTTGTGGGTGAGGGGGCCGGAATAGGACTAGCACAAGGAATGTTTCAACTACCACACAAAGAGACAAGTTTAACTGTGGCCAATGTTGACCTGAGGAAAATGAGAGGAGTTAAAAGAGAAATTGTTCAGGGTGAGGATGAGATCAGCCAAGGGGAGGAGGGTGGTGGAGGGTGGGGAGGGCTCAGGCCTTTGTTCCAGGAAGAAGTGGAGAGCCCTGAGACCATCCTGGTGGGGGATGGAGGTGTAGAGAGATTGCACATCCATGGTAAAGAGGATGTGGCTGTAGTCCACAAATTGGAAGTTTTGGAACTGGCGTAAAGCATCAAGGTAGGAAATGATGTGTTTTTGTTGGGTTGGAGCAGGCAGAAACAATGGGTTTGCCCTGGCAGTCCTGTTTGTGAATGTTCACAAGGTGGTAGAAGTGAGCAGTGTTGGGTTTGGGGAGCAGTGCTGGGTGGTAGTGGGTGGTAGTGGGGGTGGGGGAGAGATCACCAGATCAAATGAGGTCAGTGACCGTGGTTATCATAGTGGGCTGATGTTTCATTATGGCTTCATGGTCCAGGGACCGATAGGAGGAGGTATCTGAGAGCTGGTGCTCTGCAATGCAAGATCAGTCTGTCAGGCTACAACAGCCCCACCCTGATCAGCAGGCTTCATAACAAAGTCAGGGTTGGATCTAAAAGCACTGCCTCCAAGCTGACAGTCCGCCAAGCCCACACAACTCACTTCTACTTCCTTCCCAAAAATCACAAACAAACTCATTGTGTCCGCCTGCTCCTGCCCCACAGAGCTCATCAATTTTTACCTTGACTCAGTCTTTGCTGAACTGGTCCAGTCCCTGGCAACATATTTGATGAAGGGATGGATAATGGTGAAAACCTAATAGTGGGGACTAAAAGGAAGTGAAATAGGGCTGGCTGTACTGAAAGTACCTCATGTCATGACAGGGCCTAGGATGTCCGTATGGGCAAAGGACATGGAAGAAGGTGTTCAGGCCCTAACATTATTGAACTCAATTCTGACTTCTAAAGACTGCAGGGTCCCCAAGTGCGAAATGAGATCCTGTTCTTTCCAGCTCGAGACTCAGCACAAACTGGAAGAACAGCATCTCATTTTCCATTCCATTTAGGCCACATCATCAGAAAGAAACCCTATTTACCCTATCCATGCCCCTCATGATTTTATGAACCTCTATAAGGTCACCCCTCGGCCTCCAACGCTCCAGGGAAAACAGCCCCAGCCGATTTAACATCTCCCTATGGTTCAAATATTCCAAGTCTGGCAACATTTTGTAAATCTTTTCTGAACCCTTTCAAATTTCACAACATCCTTCTGATAGGAAGGAGACCAGAATTTCAAATAATATTCTAAAAGTGGATGAACCAATGTCCTCTGTAGCCGCAGTATTACCTCCCAGCTCCTAAACTCAATGCTCTGATCAATAAAGGAAACCATACCAAACGTCTTCTTCACTGTCCTATATACCTGTGACTCTACTTTGATTGAACCCTGAACCTGCACCCCAAGGTCTCTTTGTTCAGCAACACTCCCCTGGACCTTGCCATTAAGTGTATATATCCTGCTCTGATTTGCATTTCTAAATGCAGCACTTCATATTTATCTAAATTAAACTCCATCTGCTAATCCTCGGCCCATTGGCCCATCTGATCAAGATCCCATTGTACTCTGAGGTAAACTTCTTTGCTGTCCACTACACCCGCAATTTTGGTGTCACCTGCAAAATGACCAACTCTACCATCTGTATTCTCATCCAAATGATTTAGATAAATGACAAAAAGCAGTGGACCCAACACTGATCCTTGTGGCACATCACTGGTCACAGGCCTCCAGACTGAAAATTAACCCTCCACCACTATCCTCTGTCTTCTACCTTTGAGCCAGTTCTGTATCCAAATGGCTAGTTCTCTCTGTGTTCTATGAGATCTAACCTTGCTAACTAGTCTATCCATGAGGAACCTTGTCAAATGCCTTACTGAAGTCCATATTGATCATTTCAACTGCTCTCCTCTCATCAATCCTTTTTGCAATTCCTTCAAAAATCCTAACAAGTCAGTGAGACATGTTTTCCCACCCACAAAGCCATGTTGACCAAACCCAATCAGTCCTTGTCTTTCCAAATACATGTAAATCCTGACCCTCAGGATTTCCTCCAACAACTTGCCCACCACCGATGTCAGGCTCACCAGTCTATGGTTCCCTGGCTTTTCCTTACCACCTTTCTTAAATAGTGGCACCACATTACCCAACTTCCGGTCTTCCAGAACCTCACTTGTGACTATAGATGATATAAATATTTCAGCAAGGGGCCCAGCAATCACACCCTTAGCCTCCCACAGAGTTTTAGGGTATACCTGATCAGGTCCTGGGGATTTATCCACCTTGATGCACTTTAAGTGCTGGGGCACCTCTGACACATGGACATTTTCCAAAATGTTACCATGTATTTCCCCACATTCTACATCTTCCATGTCTTTCTCCACAGTCCACACTGATGCACAATACTCACCTAGTAAAACCCCTATCTCCTTCTGTTTCACACAGAGGCTGCCTTGCTGATCTTTGAGGGGCCCTATTGTTTCCCCAGTTACCCTTTTGTCCTCCATGCATTTATAGAACCCCTTTGGATTCTCCTTATTTGCCAAAGCTTTTGGTATATCCCCCTTTTGCCCTCTTGATTTCCTTTTAAGTATACTCCAACTGCCTTTGTACACTTCTAATGATTCACTCAATCAGTGCTATCTTTTCCTGATGTATGCTTCTTTCTTTTTCTGAACCAAAAAGTTCAATTTCTCCAGTCATCCATCATTCACAGCACCTACCAACCTTGCCTTTCAGCCTCAGAGGATTGTACTATCTCTGGACTGTCATTATCGCATTTTTGAAAGCTTCCCATTTTCCAGCCATCTCTTCAACTGCGAATATCTGTCCCCAGTCAGCTTTTGAACAGTCTTGCCTAATACCTTCAAAACTGGCTTTCATCCAAATTTAAAACTTCAATTGCAATCCCCCTTGCTCCATCTCTCCTCACATTTTATACTCATCCTACACCAACATCAAACACATCACTCACCTGGCCCTCCTACCCTCATATCTACCTGTCCTCACTCTCTCCTGTCACTCACAGTTCCCCTCATTTTCTCTTCCAGCCGACTCTCCAATTACTCCCCACTTCACTCCAACTCTTTCACACTCATCCCGTGACTCTTCACTCTCCTGTTATGGACCAGGCCAGACCCCCTCAAGACATTTCAAGAAGGTAGCCCAGACCCCAACATTTCTAGTTCTTTTCAGCAGGTGTACAGTGGATATTCCAGGAGGGATATAGCTGGCCCAATCACTCATTTTTAAACAGAGAAGTATTTATTTACACATGAACAGAAGAAAACTGAATTTAGAATAATATGACTACTTAAAAACCCAATCGACTCAATCACAACTTTGAGTCATAGAGATGTACAGCACAGAAACAGACCCTTTGGTCCAACTTGTCCATGCTGACCAGATATCCCAACCCAATCTAGTCCCACCTGCCAGCACCCAGCCCATATCCCTCTAAACCCTTCTTATTCATATACCCATCCATATGCCTTTGAAATGCTGTAATTGTACTAGCCTTTATCACTTCCTCTGGCAGCTCATTCCATATAAGTACCATCCTCTGCATAAAAATGTTGCCCCTTAGGTTTCTTTTATACCTTGCCCCTCTCACCCTAAGCCCTCTAGTTCTGGACTCCCCCACCCCAGGGAAGAGACTTTGTCTATTTATCCTCACACTTCCCCTCATTTTCTCTTACAGCTGACTCTCCAATTACTCCCCACCTCAGTGCAACTCCCTGACACTCACATCCCCCTGACTCTTCACTCCCCTGTTATGGACCAGGCCACACCCCCTCAAAACATTTCAAGAAAGTAGCCCAGACCTTAACATTTCTCATTCTTTTCAGCAGTTGCACAGTGAATATTCCAGGAGGGATACAGCTGGCCCAATCACTCATGATTTTATAAACCTTTGCAGTATAAAGTTACCCCTCAGCCTCCAACACTCCAGGGAAAACAGCCTATTCAACCTCTCTCTATAGCTCAAATACTCCAACCCTGGCAACATTCTTGTAAATTCTTTCTGAACCCTTTCAAGTTTCACAACATGCTTCCGACTTAGTGATGTTGTTCCAAATATTTGCAACATCCCCATTAATACTGCCTTGGCAAAAAGAGAAAATTCAAGCCCAGATTCTTTTCTTACAGGAGAGATGTCAGAGACAGAGAGAGAGAGAGAGAGAGAGAGACACAGAGAGAGAGACGATCAGCATGGAGCTGTTTCTTTGTTCAACAGCCTCAAAAACCTGACTGATTGCTAAAACCAAACCAAAACCAAGCGAAGCTGACCTGGTAGAAATGGCCACTCCTCTTTCATTGTAAAGTGTTTTATTTTAAAAAAAACTTGAAAGCCTTTTAAAACCTGAGACAGTATCTGTTAGTTCTAATCAAATTGGCCCTAAAACCAGACACATGGAAATCTATGCCGTTATGACCACCACACGCCCGCCTCCCCGCCCCCGAAAGAAAACACAGGAACAGCATCGTCACACCCCTCACTCAGCCCACACTCGGTCTTCCCCCAACACATCTCCCTTTCACTCTCTCCTCCCCCTCCCGATTCTCCTCCTCAGAATCATCCACCTCATTTTCATTCCCCTCCCCCTCACTGCCAATTTCCCTCTCCTTTTCTGTTACCCCCTGCCTTTCACCTCTTCCACACTCATGACCTGGTACACAGCCTACCTCTTTATTCACACCATCACTCTCTCCTCAGTTTCCTTATCGCTGCAGTCCGTGCCCCTCACTGCATCCCCCTTCTGTCTCTATACAGGCCCCACCCTCCTCCCCCTCCCTCCCCATCACTCTTCCATGGACTTCACTCACCATCCTCTACCCCTAACCAACACTCCCTCCTGATCTCCCACACCACTCCCTCCTGCTCTCACTGTCTCCCTTCTGCTCACTCCCCACTCCTACTCTCTTGACCTTACTCTCCCTACTACCCACTCTCACCTCTCCCAAACCCTCTCTGCCAGACTGCTCACTCTCCATTCACTCTTCCGTCTTATTCACTGTCCCCTCCAGCTCAGCTTCCCATCCGATCACTCTCCTCTCAACCCCATTCCTCTCATTCACTGTCCCTTAGCCTGACAGACCACAGCTTCACTGCATTCTCCACCCTCCACTCCACTCACCTCTATATTCACCACATCTATTGTTCACCATTCAGTCCTCTCCCACCCCCTTCATTGTCGAATCTTGACAACCTCTTCCATCTTCCTCATTTTCCCGTCCACCTCACTCTCTTTGTCACTCCACCTCCCCCTTACACTCTGGTTGTCCACACTCTCCAATCTCCCTCCCCATCAATGCTCCCTCACTTCCTCCTGCTCTCCCTTTCCCCTCAATATCACAGCCCCTTCCTGCTCACTCCTCACACCCTCTCAGCTCTCTCCCACTATCCCCTCGAGCACAGTTTCCCAATCTGGTCAGTCTCCCCTCAGTCTCACTCTGGTCTCACCTTTTGCCTCACACTGTCCCTCACTCCCATCTCACATTTACCCTCTCCTTCCACTCGATTTCTCCATAATCACTCTGCCATGATATCCCCAACCCTGACTCTCCCCTCTCTTTTAATCTTGCCTCCTCAGTATCACCTTCCCCTTCACTCTCGCCTCCACTTCTCTCCCTGACCACCTCATCCTCAAATTCACTCACGGTGGCTCAATAGTTAGCACTGCTGTCTCACAGCACCAGGGTCCCAGGTCAATTCCAGTCTTGGGCAACTGTCTGTGTGGAGTTTGCACATTCTCCCCGTGTCTGCATGGGTTTTCTCCAGGTGCTCTGCTTTCCTCCCACTGTCCAAAGATGTTCAGGGCCATGTTAAATTGCCCCTAGTGTTAGGTGCATTGGTCAGAGGGGAGTGGGTTGTTCTTCGGAGAGTCGGTGTGGACTTGTTGGTCGAAGGGCCTGTTTCCACGCTGCAGGGAATCTAATCTAATCTTCACATTCCACAGACTTTCTCAACTTCCAAGACCTGACTGTCTCCTTCCTTTGAAACCCCTGTCTGACATCTCATCTTGACTCTCCTCTCTCCCTCACAGACTCCACCTCATCCTCCAAATCACTCACCTCCAGAATTCCCTTATTTTGCTCTCTCACTTTCACGTACGGATTAATTCCCCAGACTCCCACTCACCTATTCCTCTCATATATCTCGTCATTCCCTGCCACACATCTTCCTCTCCCACTCACTCATCCCTCCCATGCCCAAAAGGAACCTGTCTTTCTTCCCTCCAGATCAGCCATCCCTTTCTTCTCACTCTCACCTCACTTTCTCTCTTCCCCTCACTCACTGCATCTTCATCTCTCAACCATCCCACTCACTCTCCCGATCTCCAATCCTCAAACGTCCACTTATTTGGGAGACTTTCTGTCTGCACCCTCCCATTCTACACTATGACTGACTCTCTCCTACCCCATCCCGAAAAGTCCCCTTCCTTCACAAAACCTCCACACCCTCTCCCATATCCTTACTTAGCTTCCACTCATCCCCTCCTCCATCACTTGTCCCATTTCTTCACTCTCCCATCCCTGATCTCAAATTTAAAAAGCTATCCCTCATTTTCTCCCACTCCCCATCGTGCTTCCCTCTCCCTTCCCTGAAACCTCCCTTAAAAATACAACCCCACTCTACCCTCCCTCAGACTCCCCACTCCCTTGCTACCCATCACTCCTGCCTCCCCTCACTATCCTCATTGACATCCACTCACATCATCTCACTCTCCCCTTCCTCTTGCATTCAACAACCTACCACTTACTGTTCCCTACCCTTAAAACCACTTACTGTCCGCTTTCCTCACTCTCCATTCTCCCTGACACTCATTTTGTTATCCCACTCCTCCCTGTGCTCACTACCCCATTTCTCTTCCCTCCTCTCATTCTGCCCTTCCTGTTCCTCTCCCTTCCCAGGTCCATCACCCTCAGTCTCCTACTCACTCTCCCCTCCTAATTCATATCTTCCTCTTGGACCTATTAATTTTCCAATCTAGTCCCATCTCCCATTGCAGTTCATGTCCCATCCCTCTCTCCCAGTCTCTCCTATCCCTCATGCTGCCCTCTCCCCACCCTGGTCCACACCGTTCACACTCACTAACTCTTTCACTCTCCCACACCTCATTCTTCCCATTGCTCTCCCCACCCCTCCAGGCCCCCAAAGTCTGACACTCCCCTTTGCTGTCTCATACCCCCTTGCTCTTCTCTCACTCACACTACTTCCCCACACCCATGTGCTTCTTCTCCGTCCACTTCTGTCACACTCTCTGCCCCTCGCTCTCCCCTCACAATCTGTTTCAGTTTACCATCCCCAGCACACTCCCACATGCCACTACCTTCACACTTGCCATCCCTGTAATTCCCCCTTCTTCTCCCACTCCACCTACCTCTCCAGATGATGCTGCACTCCCCAGCCTGCTCTCTCCCTCCCCAGCCCTCGGTTGACCCCTTCTCATCAATCTCACCTGAGCACTTAACCATCCCAGTGCTCAGCTCCCTCTGAGCTCCCTCTCATTCTCCAGACCTCTCTCTCTCTCATACCACCCCTTCACTCTCTCCTTCTCACTCTCCACCCTCTCACCCACATCACCCCCCCACCTTTAACCTTCCACTCCCTCCTGCGATAAGGTTAATGTTCGAGTGAGGGTTCTGTTCTTCATTTCCCCAAACACTCCCCTCCAAATGAACCCTCTCACCTCGCTCATTCCTCCTTCCTGAGCCCTCTGCCTTACCCATCCTTCCACCTCGTTCCTCCACTCAAATCACTCACTGCACCCTCTCTCACTCACTCCCCCTTCCCTGCCCCTCCCATCCTTCTCTCCCTGGTCCCCTCACTCTCCCTTCCTCTCTCTGACAGTGTTATTTGATCTCTCCCCCAGCTCCAGCCTCTCTGACTCTGGATCCGAACACAGCCCATCCCCGGCTCATCCTGTCTGAGGACCGGACCAGTGTGAGATTTGGAGACACAGAGCAGCCGCTCCCTGACTCCCCGGAGAGATTTGATTCCTGGGCCTGTGTCCTGGGATCAAAGGGATTCACATCAGGGAGACATTACTGGGAGGTGGAGGTGGGGGACAAGACCTGGTGGATTCTGGGAATGGCCCGAGAGTCTGTGATGAGGAAAGGGAGGGTCACCACGAGCCCGGAGACTGGATTCTGGATTGTGGGGCTGTTTCCCGGATGTGGTTATTTAGCCGCCACCTCCCCCTCACCGACCCCCCTCTCCCCGAGTGTGAATCCCCGGAAGATCGGGGTTTTCCTGGACTATGAGGGTGGACAGGTGTCATTTTACAATGCGGACACCATGTCCCATCTCCACACTTTCACCCACACTTTCACTGAGAGGATCTTTCCCTTCTTCAATCCGGGATTGAATGGTGGCGGGAAAAACTCCGCCCCGTTGACAATCTGCGGGATTAAAGGGCACTGACAGATCCATCCCATAATTTCACCCCGTCCCCCTGCCTCCTGCCAGCTGTAAACTGATGGGGGTCAGTCTCAGTCTGGGGTAAAGAAGGAGGGGGAGAGAAGAAACAAATAGAAGCTCAATTGTACAGAGGGACTGACTGGGTCGAATGAGCTGTGAGCTGCAGGAACCGGGGACCTTCCTGTCTGTAATGTTGCTCCACAGGCGGGAGGTGGCGCTACATGACGGTGTTGGAGATGATTCAGTCAGTGGGTCTCAGACTGGGCTCAGGGGAGTCTTTCCGGGGGGATAAGCAAATCACTGCAGGGTCAGGAGAGTCTTTCTCATGGACACCAATTCATGTCCCTGCAGGGTCAGTGGTATGTTTCCAGGGAGACTGGGCTCAGTCAAAATAAAAATGTCAGACTGATCTTCTTTCGACTTTCACTATGTCAGTAAAGTATATCCCACACGATTTAGTAACATAGCGAGACTGGTCTTGTTTTGCTCAGGTCTGTAACTATTGCCCAGAGTGTTGCTGCTCTTTCATAAAATTGGAAAATTTGAAAACCTCAGATTTGAAAGGGATGGGTGAACTGACCATTTATGCCATAATCAGATAATATTTAACCATATTTGAAACTGTTCAGCTGGTGCAAACTGCAATGTAGTTGGAGTCACAGTTATCATTTATCCCTGAGTTATTGCTCTCTACTTATTATCTTCAGTGAAATAATCCTTATGTCATCCCAAGGAAAATGTTTGTTTGATAAAAATAATTAGCACTCTTTGTGCGGAACCTATTCAGATTTTGTCAATATTTATGTTTATGTATAATTTATATTGGAGTGCAATATCAAATTTGAAAATAGTTTCTTCAATAAAATCAACATCTGTGATCCACTAGAGTGAAAGCAAGGGTTCTAAAAAATTAATTCATCAATGAATCCAAGAGAATAAATCTGCTGTAATTTTATTTGTAAATTTCTTCAGAATATATATCCTTACAGCTTGGATTCCAGCTTCATCGAGATTATTTTGAAATTCATTATTTCGAGTCAATGAAATGTTAGTTACCTGGAAATTATCCCACATTTACTCTGGATCTTTGGTCATTGCTACCTTATTTAGGGCCTTAGAGTCAGATATTGATAGAAACGTATAGCACAGAGACAGGCCCTTCAGCCCAAATTGGTCCATGCCAACCAAAAGGTCTATCCACACTAACACCATTTTCCTGCACTTGGCCTGTATCCTTCTAACCATTTCCTATCCATGTATTACTCCAAATTTCTTTGAAATGTTGCTAATGTACTTGTCTCAACCACATCCACTGGCAGCTTATTCTGTATGCAACCCTCCCTCTGTGTAAAAACATTGCCCTTTTTGTTCTTCCCCCTCTCACTGGAAACTGATGTCCTCTCTTCCTTGATTCTGCAACCCTGGGTAAAAGACTGAGTGCATTCATCTTATGAGTCCATGCCTCTCAGGATCTTATTCACTTCTGTAAGACTACCCCCTCAGTTTCCACCACTCTAAACTTGTCCAAACTTTCCCAATAAATCAGAGCCTTGAGTCCAAGCAACACCCTTGTAAACTCCTTCTGCACTCTTTCCAGTTTAATAATATCCTTCTTACAGCAAGGTGATCAAAACTGAACCCAATTCTCCAAGTCTCACCAATGTCCTGTACAACTGCAGCATAACTTCCCAACTTCTATACTCAGTGCCCTGACTGATGAAGGCCAGTGTGCAAAAAACCTTCTTCATTGTTCTGACGACCTGTGACTCACATTTCAGAGAATTGTGTACCTGAACTCCAAGCCCCTCTGTTCTACTACACTCCTTAAGGCTCTAACATTCATCATGAAATGCCCATCTTGATTTGACTTTCCAAAATGCAGGACCTCAGACTTATCTATTTTAAACTCCATTTGCCATTTCGTGGCCCACTGCCTCAGCTGATTAAGGTCCTGCTACAATTTATGAGAACTTTCCTCACTGTCCACAATACTGCCTATTTCAGTGTAACAGTGCAGCAAAATGAAACATAAGCTCCCAACCTCTTGAGAGCATTGAGTATTGCACTTGAATTTATTTGAAAGTCTTGATTCAAGGACATCAAGTTCACTTAATCAGATCGCTATGGTGATGCAAAAGCCCAAGATAAGGTGCCAGATAAATCTACATCCAGATAATCCAAAAAGGCTGCCATATCCTATACAGATTTTCAGTTTTTGATGGACCATTTTCATAATAAAGTCCAAAGGAATATGTTTCATAATTAGTGTATGCCAAGCCAATAGACCCAGTGGTGGAGGAGGGGTTTCAGAGATCCAGCACATCACAATTCTTTTCCTTGCACGAAAAGTGAGAATATTAAGAAGTTTTTTTTCTCCATGAGCATCTAAAGAAGAAAAATTGGGGAGGGCCAGGAGAAGAGAGATAGGGTCCCTCTTAACTTCGATCCCCAGAGCCTGGTCTATTACTCCTGCCACAGCACTCCAATATCTGCTTGAGGCAAGACCCCAGACAATGAGTGAGAGTATTGATACTTATTTTACACTTAGGCCTCAGTGAAGATATTCCCACCTTAAATTTAGTGAGATGCTCTGGGGCCAAATGGGCCCTGAACAGAATTTTTACCTGCATGGCTTGGTCCCGTTACAGATTGAAATCTTTCTTATGTTTTTACAAATGTTCTTCAATGTCTTCATAGACATCTCACCCCCTTGCTCTCTCTCCCAGAACCCAGAAAGTTGCTCAACGCATTCTGAAAGAGCATCTCCTAATCTCTGAAAAGATGCTGATAGCATGAAGCATCTTCTCCTCTGTGACAGATCTGTAAGAGTCGGTCAAAACCAGAGTCCCTTTTTGAATAAAATCCCTGACTCGAAAAAAATGAAAAGGTTCACTGCCAGCCAAACCATACTTACGGGTTATTTGGTCAAAGGACATCATTATTTCACCTTCATATAAATCACCCAGACAGGAGATTCCACGAGGTTCCCAAAGCATAAACCCAGGGTCTATTATCCCCAGCTGAAAACCCAGCATACCAGCTGTAGGGGTAAAAAAAGATGTTTTGGATATGCTACCCTCACTCTGCCGCATTGCCCTCCATGCTTTGACAGTATTGATAATTATCAGGTTACGACAATATTCCATAACTGTCTTCATTATATCTAAAAACAGCAGACTAATGAGGGGACATTTTACCTGGGAGGCCTTCATATCTATCCATATTGGCACCAGATCATCACAAGCTCAGTCACTAACAAAAGATAGAAGAGAACTCAGTTGATATCTTTTAATATCAGGAGGACCACACCCCAACCCCCACTGCAATTTAGCCAGCTTAATGAGAGGCCACCTACGGCACCAGATAAAGCAACCATGAACATTTGCCTCGGAAAAATTAAGGGGAGAATTCATATAGTATATAGCAAATGGGAAGGGCATTCATTTTAATGAGAGCTACTTGGCCTAGCCAGGATAGTGGAAGCACCTCCCATCACTGAAGATCTTGCTTAATCCTGTCAAGTAAATGGGCAAAATTAACCTTAAGCAACTGATCAAAGACAGGAGTAACAAAGCTGCCAAAATAAAGAAATCTGCCATGACCATTTAAAGGGGAACTGTGATTCACCCTGTCCATCAGATATTCTCCTAAACCTCCCACTCCTCTCCCAGTCGGAGAACACTTCAGTGGTCTGGGACATTAAACCCTCAGACCTTCGGATGACCGTTCTCCAAAATGAACTTCGGGACAGGCAACAATGAAAAGTGGCCGAGCAGAGGCTGATAGCCAGGTTCGGTACCTATGGGGATGTCCTCAACCAGGACCTTGGGTTCATGTTACACTACAGGTGACCCCATTGCACTGTACACACACACATAGACAGATACACACAGACAGACACACACAGATACTCCTACACACAAACACACTCCTGCAGGCACACACTGTCTCCTGCAGACACACACACACTCACACATACACTCACACATACACTCCCACACATACTCTCACAGACCTTTTACCCTTTACACTCACACTCACACGCATACACATTCACACTCTTGCTCACAGACATTCATAACACCCACCCCACCACAAACACACACACACACACAAATATATAAGTTTGTGGATTGAATTTGTACTTGCAGAATTACCTTTTATTTTGCTCAAAAACTACATGAATCCATGTCAGATACTGTAATTCCAGTTTTTAGATTAGAATTAGTCTGACCATTGTGGCACAGACAGTCTCACACAGGACAGCTTGCACCTTCAATGCATTATCTGGGGCAACATGACACCAATTGTTCACTTGAGAATATAACTTTTAAAAAAAAGATTTGTTATTTACATACGAAAGAATTGAAACCAACATGGTCATTCTAAAAGATGAGAGCCTTAACAACACTCCAGGTCTTCTACAATATATAATTTTACACAGAAAACAATTAAATGACATTTGGAAAGATGCATGGGTAGTAAAGGTGAAGAGGAATATGGACCAGATAAAGGCAAATGGGACTAGGTCAGCATGGATATGTTGGGGAGAATAGCCTGTTTTTGTCTTGCATGACTCTGTGACTCTGTGACTCTGTCTGAGAGGGAGGTCATGACCTGAACTCACTGTATGCTAGAGGCACAAATCATTTCAGAAGCATCTCAATGTGCAGTTGTAATACGAGGAATACGAGGTAAGGGACCAAGTGCTGGAAAATGGGATTAGAACAGGGAGGTGTTTGTTTTTGACCAACACTAATTTGATGGGCTGAATGGCCTTTTCCCTTGCGCAAATCTCCATTACTCTAGGGTTCTCTCAAGTTTTCAATTAATTTCTTTGAAAAACTCTTTAAAGAGGCAACAATAACCAGGAAATAAATCCATAATAACCCGCCCCTGAGTTATTGGGCAAACTGTGCAGAGTTTCATAGAACATAGAACAATACAGCACAGAACAGGCCCTTCAGCCCACGATGTTGTGCCAAACATTTGTCCTAGCTTAAGCACCTATCCATGTACCTATCCAATTGCTGCTTACAGGTCACCAATGATTCTGACTCTGCCAATCCCACAGGCAGCGCATTCCATGCCCCCACCACTCTCTGGGTAAAGAACCCACCCCTGACATCTCCCCTATACCTTCTACCCTTCACCTTAAATTTATGTCCCCTTGTAACACTCTGTTGCACCTGGGGGAAAAGGTCTCTGACTGTCTACTCTGTCCATTCCCCTGATCATCTTATCAACCTCTATCAAGTCACCCCTCATCCTTCGCAGTTCCAATAAGAAAAGGCCTAGCACTCTCAACCTATCCTCGTACGACCTATTCTTCATTCCAGGCAACATCCTGGTAAATCTCCTCTGCACCCTCTCCAAAGCTTCCACATCTTTCTTAAAATGTGGCGACCAGAACTGCACACAGTACTCCAAATGTGGCCTTACCAAGGTCCTGTACAGTTGCAACATCACCTCACGTCTCTTGAATCCAATCCCTCTGCTAATGAACGCTAATACACCATAGGCCTTCTTACAAGCTCTATCCACCTGAGTGGCAACTTTCAAAGATCTACGAACATAGACCCCAAGATCCCTCTGCTCCTCCACCTTACTAAGAACCCTACCGTTAACCCTGTATTCTGCATTCTTAGTTGTCCTTCCAAAATGGACAACCTCACACTTCACAGGGTTGAACTCCATCTGCCACTCCTCAGCCCAGCTCTGCATCATATCTAAGTCCCTTTGCAGCCGACAACAGCACTCCTCACTATCCAGAACTCCACCAATCTTCAGTAAAGAGCATGTCCTACCTTCTCTTCCAACAAGCTTCCTCCTGAAAGAAATGAATCACAAACAGTGAGGATGGCAGTAACAGATTTCAGGAGGAGACAGACAGGCTGCTGAAATGAGCAGACACAACATGGAAGTGTAAAATGATACAATTTGGAAGGAAGCTTGAAGAGAGGGTAAAATAAACTGGAACTGACAATCAGCCCCACTCATAGACACAATGACTCTCTCTCGCACACTGTACCAGACACACCCACACATTCTCCACATAGAACTATAACTGTGAGGTAGTGAGGACTGGAGAAGTCGGAGTGGATAAAGTGTGGCACTGAAAAAGACATAGCAGGCAGCGCTGCATCTGAGGAGCAAGAGAGTCGATGTTTCGGGCTTAACCCTTCATCATTCTTCCTCAACAGAATTTAAATTCTCCTGAATCTCTCGAAGGTTTTTCTCCATTGGTTCTACAACCCTCTCCTCTTCTTCCCTGAGATCTCTGAGTAAACGCTGCTCTTTCTCGGTGAGAATCTGGTGCATTTTAGTGAACTCGGATGTGATGTGGGTCTGCAGACTGCTCGCCTGTTCCTACCAAATGAAATGTGAAACCTCATTAATGTTCCGCGGTAAAGGGAACAAAACTAACCGCGATCCCAGAGAATCAGCACAGGGAGAGCTCACCCTCACTTCGGAAATCTTCTGATTCTGCTTCAGTTCCGTTTGTAGAACCGCCGATTTCTTCGCTGTGAGAGAATCGAAGGAAAGTTTTAGCTCATCCTGGAGTCGGGAAAAAAAAATCGCAGAATTAAAGTGTCACACCTCGAATCTGTGACACAATTCACAGCTTTTAAAACATTTTCCCTCTACCTTGTGGATATTAAACCCTTCTTTACTCTGCATAAAGCAGTGCTCTCTGTGTTCCGGTGCAGTGACACAAATCAGACCGATCAATTTCCCGTCATTTTCACAAAAGAGTTTCAGATATTCCCGATGTTCCTCACAGTGAGGTTTACTTCTTTTTCGGATCCAGCTTTAATTTTTGGAGCCACCTCGACCAGATTCTGAGGATTTGGAGATGCCGGTTTTGGACTGGGGTGTTCAAAGTTATAAATCACCCAACACCAGGTTATAGTCCAACAGTTTTGCTTGGAAGCACTAGCTTTGAAATGCCCATCAGCCATAATTGAATGGCGGAGTGGACTCGATGGGCCGAATGGCCTTACTTCCGCTCCTATGTCTTATGGTCTTATGGTCTTTCGGAGTGCTGCTCCTTTATCAGGTGGTTGTGGAGTATATGCAACTCTGACAGACCCTCTAGAGGATTTGGGTTTAAGATCCAGCTCTGTCACCTGGATTGTGTGAATAAAAACAACAGCTCACCCTCAAACGCGAAGTACTGGAAACGCTCAGGACAGTTTCTCGGACGTAAGGACAGAGATGGTCTCTCTAGAGTCTGGATTGTGAAGATGGAACATTTATTTTACACCGTTTACAAGGTCGCTTCAAGATTGCGGATTTCTGAAGTGGTGTCAGTCTCACTTGTTGTGATTGAGAGAAACACATCAGGTACCTGGAGCCCAGTGAGCAGAGCAGCTGCCTTGTCCCCTCTCAGTCCCGAACGACAAGCTCCATCTGGATTATTGTTCAGGCTTCGAAGTCCCTGACCTGACTCAGAGGGAGGAACCGCTTGGGATGGGGGCTGGGGGGTGGGGGCACTGGGTACGGTGTCGGCATCTCTACAAATACAACTGGATCAATCATGTGAGAAACTCCAATGTTTACAATGTTTACTCTTTCAGTCTTCAGAGGCAGCGATCATCTGGGATTCTTTCCTCTGAAAGAATATGGACAGAGACACAACCGGATCCAGGAATAAGGGAGGAAAGTGGATGAAAGGATGGGAAATCTCTCATGAACTTGTTGAACGTAGAAAACCACAGAATAAAAGTGTTTGACGCCGAATGATTTTTCTAAGGTGTTCTCAATCTTTCCTCTTTCACTCGATAGATTGGCACAGTTTCATTGAAACCAAAGCAAAACACTGCAGGCGCTGGGAAGCTGTCAGAGCATCAGAAAACACTGGAGATACTCAACAGGTCTGGCAGCAACTGTGAAGAGGGAGAATCCCTTTTGAATCCCTTTTGAATCCAATCTGACCCTCTTTTGGAGTGGAGTCTGTTTCCATACTGTAGGGAATCTAATCTAATCCTTTTACACCTTAGCTGCCCAAATGTCTTTTTAATATTATTACACTTCTTCTGGCATCTCGTTCCATTTATACAACACTCACTGTGTGGAAAGTTGCCTTTCTGGCGCCTGTGGAAAAAGTGAGGACTGTAGATGCTGGAGATCAGAGCTGAAAAATGTGTTGCTGGAAAAGCGCAGCAGGTCAGGCAGCATCAAAGGAGCAGGAGAATCGACGTTTCGGGCATAAGCCCTTCTTATGCCCGAAACGTCGATTCTCCTGCTCCTTTGATGCTGCCTGACTGTTGCTGGAAAAGCGCAGCAGGTCAGGCAGCATCAAAGGAGCAGGAGAATCGACGTTTCGGGCATAAGCCCTTCTTATGCCCGAAACGTCGATTCTCCTGCTCCTTTGATGCTGCCTGACCTGCTGCGCTTTTCCAGCAACACATTTTTCGTTTCTGGTGCCTGTTAAATCTTTCCCCTCCCACCTTAAACTTATGGACTCTCTTACCCTGGGGAAAAATGGCTCTTCACTTTATCCTTTATAACTTCTACCTTGCCTCTCATGATTTCATAAACCTCTATAAGGTCATTCCTCAGCCTCTTGTGCTTCAGGCACAAAAAGCCCCTGCCTATCCAGCCTCTCCTAAAAGGGCAAACCTTCCAGTTTCAGTAACATCCTTATCAATCTTTTCTGCATCCTTTCCAGTAACATAACATCCTTCCTATATCAGGTTGGAGGTACTTTTTCTGTCTTACTATGGGGCTCAAATTCAGAAAACATTAATGTAAGTTTATACCCTGATAAGTTACAAATGCTTTGAGACAATCTCCCTTCCCCTCCCAGAGGGGGATTTGGACCTCTTTGCCATAGAGAGCTGTAGGGGCACATAGATTCTTGATCAGTCGGGGAATGAAGAGTTATGAGGAAAGAGCAGGAAAACGGATGTGAGGAATGCCGGATCAACCATGATCCTATTGAATGTTAAAGCTGGCTTGAGGGGCTGGATGGCCTCCTACTGTTCCAGTTTCTTATTATCTTCTCGCTGCAAAGGTGGGAGTGATGCAGTGAAGAGGTGTGTGGCAGCAGTTACAAAGCTACAAGGCTGGAGGCCACAGGGGATTGGTGGAAGGTTGGGAAGTGAGGCTGAAAAGGGGATAAAGCAGATGTAAACCTTGCAAAAAAAAATTGTGATGTCATTGTAATAAACATATACAATTGGATAATTTAACAATAAACAGATTGCATTTGCGTGTTATCACATCACGAAGCAATTCACATACTGTTGCTAAATTATGCCTTTTGTCATGTTCCAGTTGAGATGCTGAGGTAATTAGGAACATATTGCTTTCCTTCTGCCTTCTGATAGCAATTTATTGGAGGGAAGTCAGTAATACAGGATATTGATGAATTATTATCATTTTGTTTCTGAAGAAGGGGCACTGGATTTAAAATGTTAATTCTGTTTCTCTCTCCACAGATGTTGCCAGTCCTGATGTATTCCTGCAGCAATATCCGTTTCTGTTTCTTTCAGATCTGCAGCATTCACAGCTCTTTGTTTTGCTTTTGTTCCAGAGTAGCTGTAAATAATCAGGGTTAATGGGAGAATACAAGCCAGCTCTGCTAAAATCATATGGAAGAGAGCAGATGCTGTGGGTTTGTGGACATGGTGGGTGAATGACTGGGTGGGTAAGAGGCATGAGAACCAAAATAGGGTACAGAATGGTGTGAAGTTATTGAACTCCATGTTCTGGGTTTCTGGAAGTGCATGTTGAGGAGCCAACTAGGGATCAAGCTATTTTGGATTTTATGTTATTTGGACCATCGGCCCATAGATATAGGAGCAGAATAAGGCCATTCAGCCCATTGAGTTTACTTTACCATTTGATCAGGACTAATATATTTTTCAGCACCATTCTCCCACCCCTTCCCTGGAAATCTTGATCCCCCTACCGGTCATGAACCTATTCATCTCTATCTTAAATCCATTCACTGATTAGTCTCCATAGCCTTTTCCAGCAAAGAGTTCCACAGCTTCATTATGTACAAATAGATGGTTGAAGAATTTCTGGTTGAAGAAATTCTGCCTCATTTAAATGCTAAAGGGTCATCTCTTCACTCTACGCCTGAAGCCTCAGGTCTGAGTCTGTCCTACTGGTGGAAACATCTTTTCCACGTCTACTCTGTCCAGGCCTCTCCCATTTAGTTGTAAAGTTCAATGAGATCTCCCCTCATATTTTTGAACTGCATGGAATGCAGATGCAGAGTCCTCAACTGCTCCTCCTACGAGAAGACCTTCATCCTCAGGATCATTCCAGCAAGTCTCCTGTGGACTACATCCAACACTGCATATCCTTCCTTCAAAACAGAGCCCAAAACTGGTCACAATATCCAAACGCAATCTGACCAGAGCTTTTTCCAGTCTCAGCAATACACCCCAGCTCCTGTAGTTTAGATCACTTGAAATGAATACCATCATTGCATTTGCCTTCCTAACTATGAACTGAACATGCATGTTAACCTTAAGATAATCCTGAACTAGGATTTCTAAGAACCTTAGCATTTCAGACCTGCAAAAGCTTTCCTGTTTGGAAAGCAGCCTATGCATTTATTCTTTCCACTGAGTACAGAATCTCACACTTTGTCACGTTATATTTCATCATATCCCTTACAAATTTACAAAATTCTTTGAGGTGGTAAAATGCAGCATATTTGTATTTTCAGAAAGCACTTGGTAATTACATATGAGCAAATGGCACTGGGGGAAGTAAGTTAGCATGGATAGAGGGTTGGCTAACTAATAGATGACAGATAGGATTAGATTAGATTAGATTCCCTACAGTGTGGAAACAGGCCCTTTGGCTGAACAAGTCCACACCGACCCTCTGAAGGAAAGCATTTTCAGAATGGCAACCTATAGGGTTCAAGTATACTTCTTAGAAAACTGAATCACAGTGTGGCTTAGAAGGCAATTAGCACGCTTGTTTTCATTGCTAGTACCTTTGAGTAAGTGTGTTAGGATATTATGCTGAGATTGTACAGAACATTGGTGAAGTGTGTTCTGGAGTGTAGTGTACAGTTCTGGTCAGCAAGCTATAGGAAGGACATCATTAAATTAGAACAGAGTGCAGAAAAGATGTATCAAGATGTTTCTGGGAATGGAGGGTTTGAGTTGTAAAAATAGGCTAGATAGGCTGGGACTTCTTTCACCAGAACAGAAGAGGTTGAGGGGTGACCTTATAGAGAGTTGGAAAATTCTGAGGGTATAAGTAAGGTGAATAGCAAGGGTCTTTTTCGTAGGATGGGGGAGTTCAAAATAAGGGGCATTATTTTAAAGTGAGATGGAAAAGATTTAAAAAGGACATGAGGGGCGCCATTTTACACAGAGAGTAGTTTGTGTGTGGACTGAGCTATCGGAGGAAGTGATAGATTCAGGTACAGTTACAAAATTTAAAAAGGCATTTGGAGAAATACATTAGTAGGAAAGATGTGGTGGGATATGGGCCAATAAAAGCGGATGGGACTACTTTAGTTTGGGAACATGGTCAGCTGGGACTAGTTGGACTGAAGAGTCTGTTTCCATGCTGTATGACTCTGTGACTGTATCCACTAGTTCTTTTAGGAGAAAGTGAGGATTGCAGATGCTGGAGATCAGAGCTGAAAATGTGTTGCTGCAAAAGCGCAGCAGGTCAGGCAGCATCCAAGGAACAGGAGAATCAACATTTCGGGCATGAGCCCTTCTCATGCCTGAAACGTCGATTCTCCTGCTCCTTGGATGCTGCCTGACCTGCTGCGCTTTTCCAGCAACACATTTTCAGCTCCACTAGCTCTTTGCCCACCTCGCCTCACCTATCCAAGTCCTTCCACACTCTCCTGGCTTCCTCAATGCTACCAATCCCTCCACCTACCTTTGCAACTTTTGGAAACTTACCAGTAATGCCCTCATCCAGATTGTTAATGTATAGCATGAATAGTTGTGGTCTCAACACTGACCCTTGTGGAATTCCACTAGTAGGAGAAAGTGAGGACTGCAGATGCTGGAGGTCAGAGTCGAGGAGTGTGGGCTGGAAAAGCACAGCAGGTCAGGCAGCATCTGAGGAACAGGACAATCGATGTTTCAAGCATAACCAGTTGTGCTTTTCCAGCATCACACTCCTCAACTTGGATCTCCACTAGTAACCAGCTGCCATTGTGAAAACAATCCCTTCATCCTTAATCTCTCCTTTCTAAATTCTGGAGAGTGAAGAGCCAGACTATTTCCACAATTTAATTCCATTTCTTACAAATAACACAACCTCTGCCCATCCATGCTGAGATAAATGTATCATCGATAGTCACAGGTGAGGTGCCGGAAGACTGAAGGTTGGCAAACATGGTGCCACTGTTTAAGAAGGGCGGTAAAGACAAGCCAGGGAACTATGGACCAGTGAGCTTGACCTCAGTGGTGGGCAAGTTGTTGGAGGGAATCCTGAGGGACAGGATGTACATGTAAATGGAAAGGCAAGGACTGATTCGGGATAGTCAACATGGCTTTGTGCGTGGGAAATCATGTCTCACAAACTTAATTGAGATTTTTGAAGAAGTAACAAAGAAGATTGATGAGGGCAGAGCATTGATGTGATCTATATGGATTTCAGTAAGGCGTTCAAAAAGGTTCCCCATGAGAGACTGATTAGCAAGGTTAGATCTCATGGAATACAGGGAGAACTAGCCATTTGGATACAGAACTGGCTCAAACGTAGAAGACAGAGGGTGGTGGTGGAGGGTTGTTTTTCAGACTGGAAGCCTGTGGCCAGTGGAGTGCTGGGTCCTCTACTTTTTGTCATTTACATAAATGATTTGGATGCAACCATTAGAGGTACAGTTAGTAAGTTTGCAGATGACACCAAAATTGGAGGTGTAGTGGACAGCGAAGAAGGTTACCTCAGACTACAACAGGATCTGGACCAGATGGGCCAACGGGCTGAGAAGTGGCAGATGGAGTAAACTGGCCAAGAATATAAAGGAGGATAGTAAAAGCTTTTTTAGGTATGTCCAAGGCAAAAAAAAATGGTTAGGACAAAAATTGGGCCCTTGAAGACAGAAGCAGGGGAATATATTACTGGGAACGAAGAAATGGCAGAGGAATTAAATGGGTACTTCAGATTTGTGTTCACTGGGGAAGACACAAGCAATCTCCCTGAGGTAACAGTGGCTGAAGGACCTGAACTTAAGGGAATTTCTATTTGCCAGGATTTGGTGTTGGAGAGACTGTTAGGTCTGAAGGTTGATAAGTCTCCGGGACCTGATGGCCTGCATCCCAGGGTACTGAAGGAGGTGGCTCGGGAAATCGTGGATGCGCTGGTGATTATTTTCCAGAGTTCAATAGAATCTGGGTCGGTTCCTGAGGATTGGAGGGCGGCTAATGTTGTGCCACTTTTTAAGAAGGGTGGGCGGGAGAAAGCAGGAAATTATAGACCAGTTAGTCTGACCTCAGTGGTGGGAAAGATGCTGGAGTCTATCATAAAGGATGAAATTACGGCACATCTGGATAATAGTAACAGGATAGGACAGAGTCAGCATGGATTTATGAAGGGGAAATCATGCTTGACTAATCTTCTTGAATTTTTTGAGGATGTAACTCGGAAGATGGACGAGGGAGATCCAGTGGATGTAGTGTACCTGGACTTTCAGAAAGCTTTTGATAAAGTCCCACACAAGAGGTTAGTGAGTAAAATTAGGACGCACAGGATTGAGGGCAAAGTACTAGATTGGATAGAGAATTGGTTGGCTAATAGGAAGCAAAGGGTAGTGATTAACGGCTCCATTTCGGAATGGCAGGCAGTGACCAGTGGGGTACCGCAGGGATCCGTGCTGGGACAGCAGCTTTTTACAATATATGTAAATGATATAGAAGATGGTATCAGCAATAACATTAGCAAATTTGCTGATGACACAAAGCTAGGTGGTAGGGTGAAATGTGATGAGGATGTTAGGAGATTACAGGGTGACCTGGACAAGTTAGGTGAGTGGGCAGATGCATGGCAGATGCAGTTTAATGTGGATAAATGTCTGGTTATCCACTTTGGTGGCAAGAACAGGAAGGCAGATTACTACCTCAATGGTATCAAATTAGGTAAAGGGGCTGTTCAGAGAGATCTGGGTGTTCTTGTCCACCAGTCAATGAAGGCAAGCATGTAGGTACAGCAGGTCGTGAAGAAGGCTAATAGCATGCTGGCCTTCATAACAAGAGGGATTGAGTATAGAAGCAAAGAGGTGCTTCTGCAACTGTACAGGGCCCTGGTGAGACCACACCTGGAGTACTGTGTACAGTTCTGGTCTCCAAATTTGAGGAAAGACATTCTGGCTATTGAGGGAGTGCAGCGTAGGTTCACAAGGTCAATTCCTGGAATGGCAGGATTGCCTTACACGGAAAGACTGAAGCGACTGGGCTTGTATACCCTTGAGTTTAGAAGACTGAGAGGGGATCTGATTGAAACGTATAGGATTATGAAAGGACTGGACACTCTGGCAGGAGGGAACATATTTCCGTTGATGGGGGAGTGCCGAACCAGAGGACACAACTTAAAAATACGGGGTAGACCATTTAGGACAGAGATGAGGAGAAACTACTTCACCCAGAGAGTGGTGGCTGTGTGGAATGCTCTGCCCCAGAGGGCAGTGGAGGCCCAGTCTCTGGATTCATTTAAGAAAGAATTGGATAGAGCTCTTAAAGATAGTGGAGTCAAGGGGTATGGAGATAAGGCTGGAACAGGATACTGATTAGGAATGATCAGCCATGATCATGTTGAATGGCGGTGCAGGCTCGAAGGGCAGAATGGCCTACTCCTGCATCTATTGTCTATTGTCTATTGTCTAATGCAAAGTGCTGCATTTTGGGAAGGCAAATCTTAGCAGGATTTATATACTTAATGGTAAGGTCCTAGGGAGTGTTGCTGAACAAAGGGACCTTGGAATGCAGGTTCATAGCTCCTTGAAAGTGGAGTCGCAGGCAGATAGGATCGTGAAAAAGGCGTTTGGTATGCTTTCCTTTATTGGTCAGATTATTGAGTACAGGAGTTGGGAGGTCATGTTGCGGCTGTACAGGACATTGGTTAAGCCACTATTGGAATATTGCGTGCAATTCTGGACTCCTTCCTATCGGAAAGATGTTGTGAAACTTGAAAGGGTTCAGAAAAGATTTACAAGGATATTGCCAAGTTTGGGGGATTTGAGCTATAGGGAGAGGCTGAACAGGCTGGGACTGTTTTCCCTGGAGCGTCGGAGGCTGAGGGGTGACCTTATAGTGATTTCCAAAATTATGAGGGGCATGGATAGGATAAATAGACAAAGTCTTTTCCCTGGGGCTGGGGAGTCCAGACTAGAGGGCATAAGTTTAGGGTGAGAGGGGAAAGATATGCAAGAGAGCTAAGGGGCAACTTTTTCACACAGAGAGTGGTACGTGTATGGAATGAGCTGCCAGAGGATGTGTTGGAGGCTGGTAAATTGCAACGTTTAAGAGGCATTTGGATGGGCATATGAATAGGAAGGGTTTGGAGGGATATGGGCCGGGTGCTGTCAGGTGGCACTAGATTGGGTTGGGATATCTGGTTGGCATGGACAGGTTGGACCAAAGGGTCTGTTTCCATACTGGACATCTCTACGACTCTATGACACCTGTTCATTTGATAGGCTGCATATGCTTAGATATTTAGATTCCAGCCTGGTCCTGTTGCAACCACGACTGATGGCCACAACATTGTACCTATCAGTTTTATATCAGTACAACAAGCGCATTTACCATATTTTGTATACTGTGTGCAATAAGTACAACAACCTCAATCCTGCTCCCCCATCACACATTGATTGAGTAAATAGTCAAAGTCTTTTCCCTGGGGTTGGGGAGTCCAGAACTAGAGGGCATAGGTTTAGGGTGAGAGGGGAAAGATATAAAAGAGTCCTATGGGGCAACTTTTTCCACACAGAGGGTGGTACGCGTATGGAATGAGCTGCCAGAAGAAGTGGTGGAGGCTGGTATAATTGCAACATTTAAGAGGTATTTGGATGGGTATATGAATTGGAAAAGTTTGGAGGGATATGGGCCGAGTGCTGGCAGGTGGGGCTAGATTGGGTTGAGATATCTGGTTGGCATGGAAGGGTTGGACCGAAGGGTCTGTTTCCATTTTGTACATCTCTATGACTCTATGACACGCATAACTCTCTCTTTATCTGCTGTGCCTGATTCCAGTGCCTCTCCACAATCTCTGTCCTGTTATTTGTTCTGTAAACTCCAAAAACCTTGGCTGAGCCCTTCAACCTTTACAGATTTGCATAATTTTCCATGTAATATACTTCACTCTATTCTCACTGCTTACTTAAAGCTCTATTTACTGTCCCATTTATGCAATTCGCCATAACTCTGGACCCAGCTTGATGAAGGTGGAGCCCGTGCATCAGAGCAGCTCCCTCCTTCCCCAGTACTGTTGCCAAACCCCCATGAATTTGAACCCGTTTCTTTCACACCAATCTTTGATCCACACTTTTATCTCTTTAATCTTGTTGACTCTGTACCAAGTGGCTCATGGCTCTGGTTATAATCCAGAGATTATTACCTTTTTGGTTCTGCTTGTTAATTTAGCCTGTAGCTGATCCTATTCCCTCAGCCAAATATCTATCTATCTATGTTGTTGGTACGGTGTGGTTCTGAAACTGTATCTTCCCCCTCTCAGTCCAAGTTCCTCTAAGATCCAGATGAAATATCCTGATGCTGGGCATTAAGCAGGCAGCACAACTTCTGGGACTCTTAATACTGGCCTCAGAGAACACTGTATATTCTCCTATTGAGGTAAAAACAAAGACTGCAGATGCTGGAAACCAGAGTCTAGATTAGAGTGGTGCTGGAAAAGCACAGCAGGTCAGGCAGCATCTGAGGAGCAGGAAAATCGATGTTTCGGGCAAAAGCCCTTTGTCAGGAATAGAGCTTTGTCAAGATAAGGTGAGCGGATGGATGATTTTCAGGATGGTTGATATGAGTGTGTTGGTTGAGAGAGTGGAGGACAATGTGAGGCATGAATGAGAAGAGGGGGAAGGGAGGCTTCACAACAAAGAATTTTAAACACCCAAACATTACTTAAACAGAGAAAAACTGCAGCATTGAGGGGTGCAGAATGATCTGGGGTTCTCGTGCATGAGTCAGAAAATGGTAGCATGCAGAAACAGTGAGTAATTAAGAAGGTTAATGGGAGGTTAGCCTTGCTCCTGAAATAAAATGAACACAACAGCAAAAAGTTATCCTTAGTTACAGACAGAATAGATAAGCCCACTTCTTGAATCATAGAGTAAAAGGAAAGTGAAACTGACATTGATCCAAAGGCTGATTGCTGAGAGAGAAACCTGGTGCTGAGTTTAACCCAAGGATCATTACACCACAGCGAAGGGCATGGTTGACAAGACAGTATTTTCATGGTGTAGGAATTGAATGTACACTGTTGCTGTTAAACTGCATCACAGACCAGCTGTCCATCCAGCTGAACTAACTGACCCACATAGTCACATAGTAATAAAGCATAAAATGAGGGGCTTCATCCCATTATGTCTGTGCTGGTCATCAAGAACCTATGAACTTCATCCATTTCCCAGCGCTTCGCCCATATCTTTGTGTGCTATTTTCAGCTATTCATCGGAATAACTTCTTAAATGCTGCAAAGGTTTCTGTCTCCTTTCTGAAACTAAGTTCCTAATACCTGCCACTCTATGGATGAAAACTATTATCCTAATTCCCCTCTATTGCTCTCCTCATTTTCTAAAATCTATGCTCCAGTTAATCACCATTCTATGAAGGGGAACAATACCCTCCTACCAATATTCCTCGTAACTCTCTACACCTTAATCAGTTTCTCCTCTCAGTCTTCTTTGCTTCAATGAAAACATCCCGAGCCGATCGAGTCTGTCTTCAGAGATGAAACACTCGAGCCCAAGCAACATCTTGGTGAATCTCAGCTGTTCCAGCCCTGTCCTGTGTCTTATCGGATTTTATGCATTAAAGAAATCACATGGAGATATTTTAAGAATTTTCTCCTGTCTAAGTCCTTCACTATCTGCCTTATCCAGCTCATACTGGGCAAGTTGAATTCCCCTGTTATCATTACCCTATTCTTTTTACACTTTTCTGGAATTTTCCCACACAACAGCCCTTAATCTGTCTCTGACTGGGGTGGATCTATAGTACACGCTCAACAATGTCATTGCCCAACTTTTATAAAATTCTCCCCATGTGGCCTCAATGGAGTGGAAAATGTGATGCTGTTCTTCCAGTTTATGCTGAGCCTTGAGCTGAAAGAACTGTATCTTATTTCCCAACTTGGAGAACCTGCAACCTTCTGGAATCAATATCGATTTACTGTAATAATTTTAAGGTCTGAACACCTTCTTGCATGTCCCACCCCCTCACATTCAGACCTGCCATGACATGAATCAACCTATTTTCACCTCCTTAATGTCTCCATTATCAGCTTTTTTGGTCTTTTACTGGCTCACCATTATCCATTGTCTGTCTAATTGTCATTCTCCCACACTGGGCCCTGACTCCACTGATGTTTTGACTCCAGAACAAAATCACCCCACTCCCTTCACCTCTCTGTTCTGCAGCACTACCCAGGGCCATATCATGAATTGTATAAGTCCTGCCAATGTTTGTTCCATCAAAATGCAATACGTCACTCAATTCTTTGCTTTTTGTTGTTTGATTTTTGTGTAAACTTTGTTGTCCTGAATGCCATGGATAAATATTATTCAGAGTGGATCGATGGCCTAAAGAAAGTGGGAATAAATAGAAGGGCAGAGTGTAATGTAGAGTGAAAAAGAAGAGTATGAGATTATTAGTGAGTGAGATTTGGAATATCGGTGATGCAAAACTGGAAAGTGATATAGAGGGAAGAGTAAGGGAAGAGCAGAGACAGGTGCAGGGGCAGTGATAAGAGATAAGAATGGGGCAGGGGGGGCCTGTGGTAGAAGGGGGCTGAAGCTCAAAGTGAGAGTGAGGGCAGTGATGGAAAGTGGACCAGAATGAGGATTTTTAGATAGAGGGAGAAGAGCATCATGAGAGTGAGGGGAGAGACAGGGCATGAGAACAAAATAAAAGAGAAATGTGAGGGAGGGAGGAAGGAGTAAGTACAAATGGTGGTGAGATTGGGAAAGAGCTGAAGAAGGCACCAGTGAGTGGGATGGAAGATGTAGTGGTTTAAGAGTAACATGAGATGCAAGGTGGAACAAAGTGCAGGGGTGACTGGGGATGAAGATCCCTGGAGAAATGACATTGTGGGAAGTTCCCAGCAAAGGAGGGGAATGAGGGGACAGGGTGTGTTGGAGGTCCAATGTTAACATTATCCAACACTGAGCCATAATTTGGGTAGATAGCTTCCCCAGGATATCTCTGATGGCTGCTGTTTTAACATGGTCTCTCTCTGTGTACAGGTGCCACAGGTTCCTGGCCTCAGGAGACTGGGGACTGGAGCTGGCAGGAGGCAGCATCAAGATTAGGGCAGGTTTAGATTAGATTCCCTGCAGTGTGGAAACAGGCCCTTCGGCCCAACAAGTCCACACCAACTCTCCGAAGAGCAACCCACCCAGACTCATTCCCCTAACACTACGGGCAATTTAGCATGGCCAATTCACCTGACCTGCACATCTTTGGACTGTGGGAGGAAACCAGAGCACACGAAGGAAACCCACACAGACAAGGGAAGAATGTGCAAACTCCACACAGACAGTTGCCAGAGGCGGGAATTGAATTGGTGCTGTGAGGCAGCAGTGTTAACCACTGAGCCACCATGCCGTGACAAATCTGAAAAAAAAATCAAATTTACAAAAGCCTAGCTGATTCATTAAATGCCTTCGGTAGATCTCATGGCTGAAGCCCCCTTAACCAATTCTCACAGTTTTGCTCCTCCTTCCCAATTCTCACAAGTTCACCCCTTCCCTCACCAACCAGGCACACAGTTTTCACAGCACCCTCCATGGAGAAATATTCCTCAGTCTTTTCGACCAGAGTTGGCCACCTGAGGGCAGGCAGCAGGAAGGAGAGTGGATCAGGAGGAAGGCAGGATGGGAAGCAAGAGAGAAAGGTAGAGAGTGCAGGTGTAAAGTGGAGGGAAGGCAATGGGGAAAGACAAACTGTAGCCGAGAGAGAGGGTGGAAAAAAGAGAAGCAATTGGAGTGGTGAGGTTGACTGAATGGAAATAGGGCATTAGTGAAAAGGAATGAAGGATGACAGAGGGATTGTGGGTAAACAGGGTTGGAGAGAGTATGAGACAGATAATAAAGGAAACAAGAGAAAATAGCAAAAGGAGCATATTATTTGAGAGTGGGAGGGAAGAGAAACTGTGCAAGGTGGGATGGAGATAAAGCAGGAGAGCAAATGGAGTTAGAAAATGAGGGCGAAGGGGTGAGGGGAAGTGTGTGGGGAGAGCAGGATTAATGAGGAGGAAGAGATGCAAGGAATAGGAGAGATAATGGGAGCCTTGGGGAGGGTAAGGAAGAGAGGAGCCTCACTATCTCCGAGTTCAGTATCACCACCTATTATGGAAATATAAGGATATCCATACCATATTGTCACCATGTTAAACGTATAAATGATTATGTTTCAACTGTTTTCATCCTTGAACACTTTGGGAAAATCATCATAAACTTACTGTTATACAATGCAGTCTTTCAGTGTCTGCAACCCCTTCTTCAGACCAAGTTAAAAATCACACAACACCACATTATAGTCCAGCAGGTTTGTTTGGAAGCACTAGCTTTTGGAGCATTGCTCCTTCATTAGGTGTCTCAGGACCCAATTACCCTCCAGGTACCCACACTGGATTGTCTACATGTGAACACTGGCTCTCTGATAACTCTGGCTATCAGATAAATGATAAAAATGTCACCACAAAGTCATTCCAGATGGAGCCAGTTCAACATCTCTAAAAATCTGGTTTCCGTGCTCTATTCCTCTGGTCAGACTGATCCCTTCACTGCTCTGATGCAAAGAGCTAATGGCTTCAGACACTTGCCCAGAAGTACACACAGAAAGTAAAACACGGAGAGGGAGAGTCTCCTGAAAGTAACAGATGGGAATGTGAGCATTTAACCCTGGGGTCTTGGAGTTCCTTGTGTGTCTTCATCAGGAAAGTGAATGCACATGTTTACCTGGGTGAAGAGTATGTATCATTTCTCTTCAGACTGTGTACTGTAAAGGGCTGGTGAACTGTCTGAAAGACAGAGAATCATCAGCAGCTGACAGTATGTACAACTCATCACTAATCCTGTAAGTGTTAAAAAGGTGATATTAAAAATTTCTCCATCAGAACATTTCAAAATTGACTGAAATGATTGAGTCTTCAACCTTGTTCCCCCATTTGGATAAGGCTGTTCAAAGGTGAAATGTTAATCCTATGTTAACCACTTTTGATGACACAAGAGCAAGGATTGGAAACCACAAGGTCAAGACAAGAAAAGTCATGTTCTGATAACCATTGTTTACTGAGACATCACACACCAGAGGGGATGGTAAATATCTCCCCCATGCACTTGCTGTATTGTAAACAGAGCTTGTGGAACAAAGACAAAGACTGAAAACATCTAAAAGCCTTATGTCCAACTGTGTAATACGTTCATGTGTCAAGACCCTCAGCTTTGGAATTCCCTCCCTGAATCTCTGTCTCTTCCTTTCTCTTTTCTCCTTCGATATGGGCTAAAATCTGCACCAATCATCTGCATGAATATTGCAGTGTCACTTGTTATTATTTCCAAAAGCTCAAGTAAAATGTCTCAGGACAATATATGACATTAAAAGTAACTATTAAATACAGAAAGAAAACATCATGAAAAGTTTGCAGATTGAGGTTATGTGTTGCTTAGGTTGGTCAGGTACCATGCTGGGACAGGGATGGTCATTCCCAGGAAACATGGGCCGTGTGTCTCTCTAAATGTCAGGTCACAGTCACACTTCCAGCCTGAGAATTATGTTGTAATATTTACAGGCACCTTGTCATTGATTCCCACTTTTAGAACAGTTTTATATAACATCTAAATAAAAACCTAAAGAACTGTGGATGCTGTAAATCAGAAACAAAAACAGAAGTTACTGATAAAGCTCAGCAGATCTGACAGCATCTCTGAAGACAAATCAGAGTTAACATTTCGGGTCGAGTGACCCTTCCTCTGATGTGATATAAAACCCAATACTGTTGCAACCCTCCAATAAGCTTCTTCTTAGAAGAAGATTCATGTGTGAGCCATAACCAGAGTTACTGTCGGCTGGTACACCAATTGAATTGAATTGAATTGAATTTATTGTCACATGTACCAAGGCACAGTGAAAAGAGTTATCATGTGATCAATGCAGGCAGATCATGGAGTTAAGTACTGAAAATGTGTTGCTGGAAAAGCGCAGCAGGTCAGGCAGCATCCAAGGAACAGGAGAATCGACGTTAAGGGCATCAGCCCTTCTTCCTGAAGAAGGGCTGATGCCTGAAACGTCGATTCTCCTGTGCCTTGGATGCTGCCTGACCTGCTGCGCTTTTCCAGCAACACATTTTCAGCTCTGATCTCCAGCATCGACAGTCCTCACTTTCTCCATGGAGATAAGTAGCATACATAAGTAAACAATAGATTATACAGTAGCAAAAACAAAAATCACAGGTACAGGCAGTTGTTGAGTTTGAGAGTCTATTCAGTATTCTAACAACAGTAGGGTAGAAACTGTTTCAAAGTCGGCTGGTGCATGTGTTCAGGCTTCCGTACCTTCTCCCCAATGGTAGTGGTTGCCAGAGTAGGATGGATCTTTGAGAATGCTGGCAGCCTTTCCTTAACAGTGGGCCTGGTAGATGGATTCTATCGATGGGAGGTTGGCCTTTGTGAATGTCTGGGCTGAGTTCACCTCTCTCTCTGTAACCATCTCCAATCCTGAATGGTACAGTTGCCATAACAGGTAGTGATACATTCAGACAGAATGCTTTCGATGGCACACCTATAAAAGTTGGCAAAGGTATTTGCTGTCATGCCAAATTTCCTCAGCCACCTGAGGAAGAAGAGACATTGTTGAGCCTTTGTAACCAGTGCTTCGCATGAAGAGTCAAAGAAAACTTGTTCTGCATGACCGCCCCCAGGAGCTTGACACTCTCCACTTGTTCCACCTCTGTGCTGTTAATGTGAAGGAGGGCATGAGTAACATCCTGCCAAAAGTCAATAATGAGTTCTTTGGTTTTGCTGGCATTGAGAGCTAGGTTGTTCTCAGTGTGCCATTTTTCCAGGTCTTCCAACTCCCATCTGTCGTCTGTTTCATTGCCATCTGAGATTTGACCAATTATGGGGGTGTCATCAGCAAACTTGTAAATGGCATTAGTGTGGTATTTGGTGACGCAGTCATGGGTATACAGTGAATACAGTAGGGGGCTGAGTAGGCAGCCATTGGGAGCTCCAGTGTTGAGTGTTAATGAGGATGAAATATTGTCCGCAATCTTCACTGATTGTGGCCTGTAGGTCAGGAAACTGTGGATCCAGTTGCAGAGAGTGGGGCTGTCTAAGAAATCACGAAGTTTAGTAATCAGTCTGGGTTACATTATTGAAGGCTGAACTGTAGTTTAGGAGTAGGATTCTTATGTAGCTGTTCTTGATGTCAAGTTGTTCTAGGGATGAGTGAAGTGTAAGTTACATGGCATCTGTCATGGATCAATTGGTCTGCTAGGCAAATCGGAGTGGGCCAAGAGTAGTGGGGAGACTGGAGTTGATTATTGCAATGACCAGCCTTTCAACTCATTGGCATAAGCGAGACCCGTTCCGATTTCTGTAATCAGTCTCTGAGTATTGCAGTGAAAATTCCTTGGGAAAACGTTGGACTGAATGTGTTCATCAGCGCAGAAACATTGAAACTGAAAGCGGTTTGAATCAGGAAATGCAGAGGGTGAAGATGGCTTCCAGACAGCAGGGAGAGAGCTGGACAGAGGAGACAGTTTGTCCCATTTGTCTGGATTTCTTCACCGATCCGGTTACACTGGATTGTGGACACAACTTCTGCCGCTCCTGTATCACCCAGAGTTGGGAAAAGAAGGAGATAAACTCCTGCCCGGAATGTAGAGAGGAGTTTCCAGAAAGAAACCTCAGGGGAAATCTGACCATTGCGAATCTGGCCGAGGAGGCTCGAAAATTAAAGCTGGATCCGAAAGAGAAGGAAAGTAAACCTCACTGTGAGAAACATCAGAGAGAACTGGAGCTGTTTTGTGAAACTGACAAGAAATTGATCTGTCTGATTTGTAGAGATTCCCGGGAACACAAAAGTCACAACTTCTTGCCGATCAATGAAGCTGTTGAAATCTACAAGGTAAACATTGCATTTTGTAATCGATATTTCTAACGAACCTTTTCAGACCACTCTATGAGACACGTCTGGAGCAGGGGAGACTCGGACCCCTCCGTCAGGGACTAGAGACAGGAACTCTATCGCTGACAATACTCTCCAGTAACGTTCGTCTTCTTCTGAAATATTTTTTAAAAAAGTTTTATAACATTTTCAGGGGCGAACAGTTTAAGAATGTAATTTTATTTTCCAATTCCAGCGTCAATTGAAATCTTCCTTAGATTCTCTCACTGAGAAGAAATCGGCGGTTCAACAAACGGAACTGACCCAGAAACGGAAGATTTCCGAAGTGAGGGTGAGCTCTCCCTGTGCTGATTCTCTGGGATCTCGGTTAGTTTTGTTCCCTTTATCGCGGGACATTAATGAGGTTTCACATTTCATTTGGTAGGAACAGGCCAGCAGTCTGCAGACCCACATCACATCCGAGTTCACTAAAATGCACCAGATTCTCACTGAGAAAGAGCAGCGTTTACTCAGAGATCTCAGGGAAGAAGAGGAGAGGGTTGTCGAACCAATGGAGAAAAACCTTCGAGAGATTCAGGAGAATTTAAATTCTATTGAGGGGAACCTCTCAATTTCACAAAAACATATGGAACAAATAGACGAGCTGATGTTTCTGAAGGTGAGGGAATATAATGCAGGTTATTTCAGACAGATTTCGGACATGATGACAACTGTAAAAATAACATGGAATTTCGTGTAAAAAAGTGAACTGACCTTGTGATTGTCCAGACGGTTCTGCCGTTGTCGCTGAAGAAAGGTCAATGCTCCCGCAGCGTTCACTCTGATTTCTCTCCAGAGATCCTTCCAAACCTGCTGAGATTTTCCAGTAAACTTTTTTTTGTTACAACTGCCACATTGTCTTCAGATCCTCAGGAATACCGACAATTTCCCGGGAATGGATTGTGATGTTTTTTTATTTGTTTTGTTATTTTCTCCGTGTTCCCATGTTTAATTATTTCCTGGAACTCTCATTGTAATCCACGTACAGTCCCATGAGGAGACTGTGTATGTGTGCCTGGTACAGTGGGAGTATGAGAGTCATTGTGTCCGTGAGCGGGACTGATGGTCAGTTCCAGTTTATTTTACCCTCTCCTCAATCTTCCTTCCTAAATGTATCACTTTACACTTCCGTGTTGTGTCTGCTCATTTCAGCAGAGTGTCTGTCTCCTCCTGAAATCTGTTACTGCCATCCTCACTGTTTGTGATTCATTTCTTTCAGGAGGAAGCTTGTTGGAAGAGAAGGTAGGACATGCTCTTTACTGAAACTCTGCACAGTTTGCTCAATAACTCAGGGACGGGTTATTATAGGTTTATTTCCTGGTTATTATCGCCACGTTAAAGGGTGATTAATCGGATAACAGTTACTCCAGTCATGGTTCACACACAAGTGTTTTTATAACAAGAAACTTATTGCAGGGTTGAGACAGTATTGGATTTTATAAAACTCTTCAATATTGCAAACAATGACGAGATGCCTGTAAATAATACAACCTGGTTCCGAGGCTGGAAGTGATCACTGCCCTGATTTTTGTGACTGTTTGTGTGACTGTGACCTTCCCCCTGACCCTGAGAGAGAGACACGGCCCATGTTTCCAGGGAATGGCCATCCCTGTCATCACATGGCTCCTGACCAACCCAAGACAGAGTTTAAAGGGGGAATTTCACTTTTTACAACACTAACATACACCCTAGCCTTTATAAAGGGTACAATAAAGGCAAAATAAAAAAAATCTTTAATTAGTGTAATCTGATGTTCTGAGGTATTTTACAGGACCATTGGAAAGTATAGAAAAGTGTCACTGAACTATTAATCCAGATGATTGCTGTGTGTTTTAGCGGATTTTAAAAGAGGCAAGAAGAATAGAGAGATGGAGAAGTTCAGGGAGGGAATTCCAGAGTTGACGGTCTCGGCAGTTGCAGGTCCAACCTCCAATGAGGAGAGAGACTAAAATCAGAGATGGTCAGGAGACTGGAAGTAGAGGAGTAGGACTCTCAGAGGGTTTTGGGACCCATACATTACACAGTTGGACATGAGGCTTTTCGATGTTTCAGTTTTTTTGTCTCTGTTCCACATTCTCTGTTTAGAATACAGCAAGGGGATGGGGGAAATGTATATCACCTCCTGCGGTGTGTGATGTCTCAGTACCTAATCTGTTTTCAGGACATGGGCCTTTCTCTGGATCTAGGGGTTTCCAATCCTTGCCTTTGCATTATTGAATTCTTGTTGAATCAGTTACAAAAATAAGATGAACATTCCACTTTCTAACCCATTGACTTTAATGTGAAAATTGTGGAATGCTTGAATATTTAAATCTTTTCATAAGTGTTTGAACAAAGCAGAATTTACATTGTCATCTGTTTAATGTTTACAGGATGAGTGATGAGGAGAAGATACTCTCAGCTGCTGATGGCTCTCTGTCTCTCGGACAGTTCACTGGCCCTTTACAGTACACACTCTGGAGAGAAATGATACACACCATTCACCCAGGTAAACATGTGTATTCATTTTCCTAATGATAGATCCAATTGTGTAGGGGCTCCAAGGCCCCAGTTTACATCTTCACATCACTAGTTGTTAATTCTAGGATTCTCTCCATGGAAACATTGCACTTTCTGTGGGTCCATTTGGACAAGTGTCTGAAGCCATCAGCTCTGTAGATCAGAGTAGTGAAGGATTCTGTCTAACCAGAGGAATAGAGAACGGAAATAGGATTTTGAGAGGAGATTGAAGCTGGAGTGACATTGGAGGAACAGTTTTTTATATAATATCAGGAAAGCTTGTAGATATTAAAGAGCCAGTGTTAACAGGCACATATCTAATTGGGGTTGTGAGAGAAACATAAACAGAAATTGCTTGATCTAATCAGATCTGCCAGCATCTGTGGAGAGAAATCTGAGTTAACCTTTCAGGTTGATTGAGCCTTCCTCAGAACTGATTGTGGTTGGGAAAAGTTGTTTTTTGCGGAAGGTACAGTGGGGGAGAAGGTAAGGAGGAAATGATGGAAAGGGATAGACCCCAAAGAGAGAGAACAGTAAGAAAGACAAAGGAGTGAATAATGATTATCTGGGGAGAGTAAATACCCAGTAATGGAGACTGTTAGTGCCGAATAATAGGCAGAGTGTAATGGCAGTGATAACAAAACCTAGTTTGTGGGGTATGGGTCTGGGTCTACAGTTATTAACTTTGAAATTGAGTCCAGAGAGCTTCAGGGTCCGGAAGTGGAAAATGAGGTGTTGTTCTTCCAGCCTGCACTGAGCTTCAGTGGAGTACTGCAGCAAACCTGAGACAGAGGTGTTGCCCAAAGAACAGGATGGTGTGTTTAAGTAGCAAGCAAGTGGAAGTTCAGGGTGTTTTTAGTCAGGCAGAACACAGATGCTTTGTTTCTCCAATACAGAGGAGACCACCTTGTGAGCAGTGAATGAAGGAGACTCAATTGTATAAAATGCAGGTTATGTGCTGCTTCGCCTGGAGGATGTATTGGGCCCTTGGATACTGAGGAGGGAGGGGGTAAATGGGCAGGTGTTGTATCTTCGGTAGTTGCTGAGAATGTTGCTGTGGGGCTGTGGGTGGGTGTTGGGAGTGAAGAAAGAGTGTGGCAGGGAGTTCCAGAGTGTGAAAGGCCCTGTGAAAGGCTGATAAGGAAGGGGAGGGAAATATATGTCTGGTGGCGACATCTTACTACAGCTGGTGGAAATGTGTCTGATGCTCTTCCTGTTGTGGATGCTGGTGGGATGGCAGGTTTGGACAAGGGCTATGCAATTGCTTTCCTAACAGAAAAGAGATGGGGTGAGGGCAGAAGTGTGAGAGGTGGACCATACCCGATTGAGGGCCCCGTCAACAACGGTGCTGGGGAATCCCCAAGTGAGGAAGGGGGATGTGGACATTTCCATGACTCCCTTGTCAAAGTTTGCCTCATCAGAGCATATTGAATGGAGACAGAGGAACTGGGAGAATGGAAGAGAGTCTTTTCAGGAAGCAGGGTGCAAGGATGTATATTGTAGGTAGCTGGGAGAATTGGGTTTATAGTGGATATTATTGTTCAGTCTGTCCCCAGAAATGGAAACAGGGATGTCGAGGAGGGGAAAGGAGGAATCAGTGATAGACTCAGTGAAGGTGAGGTGGGGTGGGGTGGAAATTGGAAATTGGCCGTGTGAGAATGGGGGGAGAGGATGGGTGAGTGGGGAATGTGGGATTTAAATATTTTAGTGAAGAGAAGGAATTGCAAACACTAAGAGATTACATTGTATAACAGAAGGTATATGATGGTCTTATTGAAGTGGTCAATGATGAAAACTGTAGGAGATAAATATCAACTGAAAAAACCGTGGATGCTGTAAATAAAAGACAAAAACAGAAATTGCTGGAAAAGCTCAGCAGGTCTGGCAACATCCATGGAGAGAAATCAGAGTTAATGTTTAGCATCGAGTGACCCTGCCTCAGAACTGATGGTAGCTCAGAAAATGTCGGTTTATATGCAGATGTTATTGTGGGGGTTGGGGTAAGGACTGTATGATAGATAGGAATAGACACCAAAGACAGGGAAGAGCAGTTGGACAGAGAAAGGAATGGATAACAATCTGACTTGGAATGTGTGTAACTGTTAATGGGTACAGTTTGTGGCTAACAATGGGTTGTGTGTAATACTAGCCTCTGTATAATGAAGCCTGATCCATCGGGGTTGAGGTAAGAACATGGGAGAGCTCAGACCTTAAAATTATTGAACTCAATAATTGAACTCTGGGAGGCTGCAGGGCCTGGAAGTGGAAAATGAGGTGTTGTTCTTTCAGCTTGTGCTGAACTTAGCTGGAGCACTGCAGCAAGCCTGAGACAGAGATGTTGGCCAGGGAACAGGATGGTGTGTTAAAGGAGCAGACAACTGGAAACTCAATGTCTTTTTTATATACAGAATGCAAGTGTTTAGCAAGATGGTCACCCATTCTATGCTTTATTTCCCCAGTGTAGAGGAGATCACATTGTGAGCAGTGAATGCAGTGGATTCGTTTGAGTGAAGTGCAGAGAAGGTGTTGCTTGACCTGGAAGGTCTGTTTGGGCCCTTGAATACTGAGGGGGGAAGGAAGGAAACTGATAGGTGTTCCACTTTCTGCAGTTACAGGGGACGGTGCCATGAGGCTGTGAGGAGCTGTTGGGAATGAGGGAAGAGTAAACCAGGATGTCCTGGACGGAACAGTCCCTGTGGAAGGCAGACAAAGGAGGGGAGAGGAATATGTGTCTGGTGGTTGCATCTTGCTGGAGGTGGCAGAAATTATGGCTAATGATCTTCTGCATGTGGATGCTGGTGGGATTGCAGGTAAAGACAAGGGGAACCTTATCACTGTTGCAGGAGAGAAGAGAGAGCATTAGGGCTGAAATGCCAGAGATGGGTTGGACCCAGTTGAGGGCCCTGTCAACAACAGTGTTGGGGAATTCATGGTTCAGGAAGACGGCTCCCTTTTTGAAGGTGGCAGCATAGGAATAAATGCAATGGAGATGGAGTAACTGGGAGAATGGAATAGTCTTTTCAGGAAGGAGGGTGCGAGGATGTACAGTCCAGGTAACTGTGGGAGTCGGTGGGTTTATAGTGGATATTGGTGGCCTTTCTATCGCCAGAAATGAAAACAGGAATGTTGAGAAAATAAAGGGAGGAGTCAAGGATGAATCAGTTGAAGGTGAGGGCAGGTGGAACTTTAAATCAAAATGAATAAACTTTTCCAATTAAATTGAGAGTGGAAGATAGCACCGACGATATTGTCAGTATATCACAGAAAGACTCATGTGTGGGACTGGAATAGGACTGGAACAAGGAAAGTTCCATGTACCCCACAACAGACAGGCACAATTGGGGGTCTGTGAGGATATACATGGCCACCCCTCTACCTGAACAAAATGAGGGGATTTAAAAGAAAAGTTGTTGAGGGTGAGGATGAGCTCAGCCAAGGGGAGGAGGGTGGTGGCAGGGGGGGATTTGGGATTGTTCAGGTCTTTGATCCAGGAAGAAGTGGAAAGCCCTGAGACCATCCTGGTGGGAATGGAAGTGTAGAGGGATTGCATGTCCATGGTAAAGAGGAGGCAGCTGGACTACAAACTGGAAATTTTGGAACTGGCATAAAATGTGGATATAAGTGAGGAGGGACTGGAGCAGGGGAGACAAGACTGAGTCATGGGAGGAAATGATGAGTTCTGAGAGGCAGGAGCAGGCAGAAAGAATGGGTCTGCCTGGGTAATCCTGTTTGTGTATTTTGGGAAGGAGGTAGAAGCAAGTTGTGTGGGGTTGTGGGACTATCAGCTGGAGGCAGTTGGAGTCGGGGCAGATCCCCAGATGAAATGAGGTTGGTGACCATGGTTGACACAATAGCCTGATGTTACATCATGGGGTCACAGGTGAAAGGCCGATAGGAGGAGGCATCCGAGAGGGATCTCAGCTTCTGCAATGCAGTGGTCAGTCTGCCCACTACTACAGCTCAGCCTGATCAGTAGCTAAATAACAAAGTCAGGATTGGATCTGAGAGCATGGAGCATGGTGCTGCCTCCATCTCCCATTTGGAATTGAAAAGGTTTATCGATCTTGTTTCCAACTTCCACCTTGCTCTCACTTTAACTGGTCTATCGCTGAATCCTCCCTTCCCTTCCTCAACATCTCTATTTCTATTTCTGGGGATAGACTGCCCACTAATATCCACAATAAATCCACTGACTCCGACAATTACCTGGCCTTTATATCCTTGCACCCTGCTTTCTGTAAAGACTCCATTTCATTCTCCTAGTTACTGCATCTCCATCACAATCATTCCAATGATGTTAACTTTGACAAGGGAGCCTCCAAAATGTCCACCTTCTTCCTCAACCAAGGATTCCCCAGCACTGTTCTTAACAGGGCCCTCAACTGGGACCAACCCATCTCTTACACTTCAGGTCTCACCCCCTCTCTTCCTTCCTGCTACAGTGATAGGGTTCCCTTTGTCCTTACCTACCATCCCAATAGTATTTCCATCCAGAAGATCATTTGCTGCCATTTCCACCACTTCCAACAAGGTGCAACCACCAGACACCAGACACCTTCCCTCCCTTTGGGACACTCTGGTTATTTCCAACACCCCTCACAGCCTCATGACACCTTCCCCTGCAACTGCCAATGGTCTAACATCTGTATCTTTACTTCCTCCCTCCTCAGTATCCAAAGGCCCAAACACACCTTCCACCTACCTGCACTTCTCACAATCTAGTTTACTGCATTTGCTGCTCACAGTGCAGCTTCCTCTCTATCGGGGATATGAAGGGTTGACTGTGTGATCGCTTTCCTGAACCCTTGCATTCCATTTGCCAAAAAAGACCCTGAAATTCCAGTTGCCTTTTAACACACCACCCTGTAACGTGGTCAACACCTCTGTCTCAGGCTTTCTGCAGTGCTCCAATGCAGCTCAGCACAAGCTGGAAGAAAAGGATCTCATTTTCAGCCTGGGGATCCTGCAGCCTTCCAGACTCAATATCAAATTAAATAACTTTTGGGTCTGAGCTTTCCCATATCCTTACCCCATACAACACAACTAGGCCTTGTTATCACAGAGGAGAAAGTGAGGACTGCAGATGCTGGCGATCAGAGCTGAAAATGTGTTGCTGGAAAAGCGTAGCAGGTCAGGCAGCATCCAAGGAACAGGAGAATCAACGTTTCGGATTCATTCCTGAAGAAGGGCTGACGCCCAAAACGTCGATTCTCCTGTTCCTTGGATGCTGCCTGACCTGCTGCGCTTTTCCAGCAACACATTTTCAGCTTGTTATCACAGAGTCTGTTATTACACACAAACCATCGTTAGCCACTAACAATCTCCATTAACAACTATTCACCCTCCTACCCAGATCATTATCCAATCGTTTGTCTGTCTAACTGCTCTTCTCTCTCTTTGGGCTCAATCCCCATCTATCATTTACTCCTTACCCGTTCTCCCAGCACCCTATCTTCTGTATATAAACTAGCTTCCTAGCTACCAGCAGTTCTGAGGAAGGGTCACTCGATCCGTAACGTTAACTCTGATTTCTCTCCACAGATATTGCCAGACCTGCTAAGCCTGATGAATATCTACAGGTGTAACATAGTCAAATGTTAAAAACGACAGAGATATTTATAAACTTCCATGAGGGGAGGTTGAAAAGCCAGTTTGCAGGTAGTGAGGCTGATAAAATCACAAGATCCTTCCAGTGTGGAAGCAGGTCATTCAGTCCATCGAGTCCACACTAACCTTCTTAGCAGCATCCCAACAGGACCCAACCTCTTACCATCTTCTTGTAACTCCACCTTTCCCATGGCTAATCCACCTTGCATGCATTTCCCTGGACAAAATGGACAAAAGCTGCACATTTTTGGATTGTGGGAGGAAGCCAATGCAGACACCGAAAAATGTACAAACTACATACAGTTACCTGAGGCTGGAATTGAACCCAACTCCCTGGTGCTGTGAGGCAACAGTGCGAATCACGAAGCCACAGTTCCAATATTTTCAGCAATCCCATTGATTACACAGTGAATCCAATGGCCGCTCTATGAATTTGATCAAGACCCAATTCAATCTGAAGTTTCTTATTCAGTGTAATGTCCTTGGTTAGTTTTCCAAGGGTTTGGATTGTGAGAAGGTACTGGGTGGTCCTGCAGGAGGGAGCAAGTATTGGAAAACTGCTATCAGTTCCAGGTGAGGGATGGATGTGATTTGGAATGCTGGGAATATCGGACCAAATGAGCAATGAGTAACCATCCGAGCTACAAATCTTCACATGAACCTTGAAAACAAGCTAACATTTTGAGTCTAGATGACTTCGTAATTGCTTAACTTCCCTAGTTATTGGTTGCTGGCTTATCCCCTTCCTAGAAATCTTTTTCCTCACTGAAATATACTTTTGCTGTGAGTCATGTGCTGTTCTTTTAAGAGTCTGCCATTGATCCTCAAATATCTTTGTTGTGAATACCTTCCCGAGTCCACTCCATCAAGCTTAGCCCTCATTCCTTTGCAATTATCCTTATTTAAGCTTAGCACAGTTATTTCCCAACCAAGATCCTCCCTTTCAAACTGAATGCTACATTCCTCCATGTTATGGTCAGCGTTGACTCTGACATCATTTATTAAATCTGCCTCATTACACATCACCAGATTCAAAATAACCAAATACATGGTTGGATTCACAATATTATTGTTCCAGGAAACTATGTGCTCATGGCTTCCTCTGCTAATCTCACTATTTAAATTGACATGTTGATAAAAGTTGCCCAGGATTAATGTTATTGCATTTTTTATTGCACGATTAATCTCTGCCCCACCGTGTAGCTACTATTTGGGGTCTTATAGACCATTTCTGCCAATTTTCTTACTTCATTTCTTACCTCCACCTATCTGGAGTCTATATTCTTCTGATTTCAGATTATTTCTCGCTGTTGTATTGATTTCATCCCATATCAACAATGCGACACCATCGAGCTTTCCTTTCTGCTTGTCCTTTTGAAATTTACATTTTTGCGAGGCGAAGTATCTCCTCCTATTTTTTGAAGTAGTAATGAAGAGGATTGAAGAGGCCAAAGAGTTGAACGTGATCTAAATGGACTTCAGTAAGGCATTCAATAAGGTTCCTCATGGTAAACTGGTTATCAAGGTTAGATCTCATGGAATACTGGAGAATTAGCCATATGGATACAGAACTGGCTCGAAGGTAGAAGACAGAGAGTGGTGGTGGAGGGTTTCTTGTCAGACTGGAGGCCTGTGACCAGTGATGTGCCACAAGGATCAGTGCTGGGTCCACTAAATTTCATCACTTATACAGATGATTTGAATATAACATAGGAGGGATAGTTAGTAAGTTTGCAGATCATACAGCGGGCTCATGATCAGATGGGCCAATGGGCTGTGGAGTAGCAGATGGACTTTGGATAAATGTGAGGTGCTGCGCTTTGGAAAGGCAAATCTGAGCAGGACTTAATTGTCAGGTCCTGGGGTGTGTTGCTGAAAAAAAGAGACGTTGGACTGCAGGTTCATATTTCCTTGAAAATGAAGTCGCAGGAAGATAGGATAGTGAAGAAGACTTTCCATATGCTTTCCTTTCTTGGTTAGAGCATTGAGTATAGGAGTTGGGACATCATATTGCAGCTGTATAGGACATTGGTTAGGCCACTTTTGGAATGTTATGTGCAATTATGGTCTCCCTCCTATTGGAAGGTTGTTGTGAAACTTGAAAGAATTCAGAGAAGATTGACAAGGATGTTGCTACGTTTGTAGGATTTGGGTTATAGGGAGAGGCTGAATAGGCCGGGGCTATTTCCCTGGAGCGTCAGAAGCTGAGGGGTGACCTTATGGAGGTTTATAAAATCATGAGGGGCAATGATAGGACAACTAGACAAGGTCTTTTCCCTGGGGTGAGGAAGTCCAGAGTAGAGGGCATAGGTTTAGGATGAGAGGGAACACAGTTAAAAGGGACCTAAGGAGAAATATTTTCATGCAAAGGGTGGTGCATGGATGGAATGAGCTGCCAGAGGGAGTGGTGAAGATTGTTACAATGATAACATCTAATAGGAATCTGAATAGGTATATGAGGAGGATGGGTTCAGAGGGATATGGGCCAGGTGCTGGCAAATGGTTAGGTTATGTTGCCTCGTTAGCATGGATGAGTTGGGCTGAAGGGTCTGTTTCCATGCTGTACATCTCTATGAGTCTATGACTCTCATAAATGACAGAGTCAATCTATGGACAGTGATGTCATAGAAACATCACTGTGATGATGAAAAGTAATCAGTTTTGATTATATCAGTTGTGGTGGAAAAGTTCAGTAACACTGAAGGAACTAATACATTGCATTTTTCCTAATAGTGATGTGGGAGATTATAAAGAGGTCCTTATTGGTAGTAATATCTGGATTACTCCCAGTACTATGAGCTTGTGAGAGTAGGAGTAGGGGGATAAAGTAGATTAATTTGTGGGCTAAGGAGCTGAAGTAAGGAGCAAGGATTCACATTTTTGAATCACTTGGACCTTTGCTGGAATAGAAGTGTCCTGTACAAGTTGGATGAGCTGAACCTGAATTGGAACGGGATCAATATCCTGGCAGGGAGATTTGTTTGTGTGACTTGGGAGGCTTTAAACCAGCAATGGGGGTGGGATGAATTGAAGAGATAGTGAGAAAAGAAACAAGGTGTAGTAACCAAAGGGAACAAGTTAAATACTCAAGGTAGACAGGAACACAGCAGAGAATGAGGTAAGACTGAGCAATTAAATACATTTGCATTTATTTTCATGCAAGAGGCCTGACAGATAAGACAGATTAATTTAGGGCATGGTTGGGAATATAGGATTGGAATATCATAGCTATCGGCGATGAAACATGGCTTAGGGAGGGTAGGATGTTATAGTAAAGATAGAAAGGGAGACAAGAAAGGAGGAGAGTGGCATCTTTAATTAAAGATAACATTATGGCTGTACTTAGGGAGGATACTCCTGGAGACCATCCAGGGAAGTTATTTGGGTTAAATTAAGAAAGATCTCATTGGGATTGTAGTATAAACTCTCAAACAGACAGTGGAAAATTGAGAAGCAACATGCAGGGAGATCTAAGATACCTGTAAGATTAATAGGGTGTAACAGTAGGGAATGTTAACTTTCCAAACATAAACTTTCCAAACATAAACACATTGTGTTAACAACTTAGATGGAGAGGAGTCTAAGTGTATCGAAGAAAATGTTCTTGTTCAATATGCAGTTGCACCTGTTTTCCCTGGAGTGTCAAAGGCCGAGGAGTGACCTTATCAAGGTTTATAAAATCATGAGGAGCATGGATAGGGCAAATAGACAAGGTAGGAGTGGGGGAGTCCAGAACTAGAGGGCAGAGGTCTATAGTGAGAGGGAAAAGATTTAAAAGGATCGAAAGGGCAAATGTTTCATGCAAAGGGTGATGCGGCCATGCAGGTAACTGCAGAGGAAATGGTGGGGGCTGGTACAATTCCAACTTTTAGAAGGTATCTGGATGGGTACACAAATAGGAAGGTTGAGAGGGATTTGATCCAAGTGCTGGCAAATAGGACTAGATTAATTTGGATATCTGCGTTAGCATGGACTAGTTAGTCTGAAGGATCTGTTTCCATGCTGCATACCTCAATGACTCTATGACTCAAACAGCATCTTATTTTCCACTCCACTGAGGCCACATGGGGAGAACTTGATAAAAATTGGGAATTACATTGTTAGGAATATACTACAGACCAATGCCAGCCTGAGATTAAGCATTGATATGTAGGCAAATCTCACAGAAGTGAAAGAAGGGGTTGCAAAATCAGGGGAATTCAGCTTCCCCAGGATGAACTGGGACAGACAGATTGTGAAGGGCTTAGACAGGACAGAATTCTTAAAATGTCTCCCCGTGATCTTTTTAAGGCAGTGTGTAGAAAATCCAACAGGAGACAGGGCAGGGCTGGAACAGCAGAGATTCACCAAGATGTTGCCTGGGCTGGAGTGTTTCACCTCTGAAGACAGCCTTGATTGGGTGGGGACATTTTCATTGAAGCAGAGAAGGCTGAGGTGTAGAAAGTTATGGGGATTACAGATTGAGTGGACAGAAGGTTACTTTTCCCCTTAATGGAATGGACAATAACAGCAGCATAGATTGAAGAGAAGGAGCATGGGTTTTCAAAGGGAATTAAGGATAATATTTCTCCCCCAGATGGTGGTTGGCATCAGGAGCTCACTGCCTGAAAGGAGACAGAAATCTTTGCAGCATTTCAGAAGTTATTCAGATGGAGTGATAGAGTCACACAGGATGGAAACAGACTCTTCCATCCAATGAGTCCACACAGAACAGGTATCCCGAACAGACCTCATCCAATTTGCCAGCCTGTGGCCCATATTCCTCTAAATCCTTCCTATTCATGTCCCCATCCAGATGCATTTTAAATGTTTTTATTAGACCAACCACCACTTCCTCTGGCAGACCACTCTATACACGCACCACACTCTGGATGAAAAAGTTACCCCTCAGGTTCTTCTTAAACCTTGCCCATCTCACCTTAAATCTATGCCCTCCAGTTCTGGAGTCATCTACCCTTGGAAAATACATTAGTTATTTACCCTATCCATGCCTCTCATGGTTTTATAAACATCTAAAATGTCACCCCTCAGCCTGCCATGCTCCAGGGAAAGAAAGCCCCAGCCTATTCAGCCACTCCCTATTACTCAAACCCTCCAATCCCGGCCACACCCCTGCAAATCCCCTCCACACATTCTCAAGCCTCATAATGTGCTTACCCCATGGTCGGGTGACCAGAACCACACTCCAATGTGCCGCATAGCCACAACATGATGCCCCAACTCAACGCTCCAACCAATAAAGGCAAGTGTGTCATACTCTCTCTTCACCACCCTGTCCACCTCCAACTCCACCCCAAGGAACCATGTACCAGCACCACAGGCCTTCCATTCAGTTATACTCCCCAGAGCCACACCATCAACTATATTAGTCCTGACCTGGTTTGCCTGACCAAAATGCAACACATTACATTTATCAAAATTAAACTCCATCTGTCAGTCCTCGGTCCACTGGCCCATCTGATCAAGAATCCGTAGCAGTCTAATATCATCTTCTTTACTGTCCACTGGATGATATTTACATGTCACCGCCCAACTTATGAACCATGTTAGACAAGCAAGGGGCAGGGAGAACACAGCCAGCCAGGCAGCATCAGGAGGTGGAAAAGTCGACCTTTTGCACGTAACACTTCTTCAGGACTGGGGGTGGGTGAGGGCGGAGCTGCAGATAAAGGCGTGGCAGGAGTAGGGTGCTGAAGTGGGGCTAGGTGATGATGGGCAGAGGATATAACTTGGTTGGTCGATGGGTGGAATGACCAGTTGGTGGCTTAGAGGAGTGGAAGGGAGGGGGAGGGGTTGGGAAGGGAGTGGTGGATGGGAAAGGAGGTTATTTGAAATTGAAGAACTCATTGTTGAGTCCTCCTGGCTGTGTACCACCCAAGTGGAGGATGTATTGTTCCTCCGGTTTGGAGTTTGATTCATTGTGGCAATGGATGAGGCCAAAGATGGTCATGTCGGGAAAGGAGTGGGAAGGGGAATTAAATGGGCAGTGAATGGGAGCTCTGGTTGGCCCCTATTGACCTGGATGCGATGCTCAGTGAACTGTTCCCTCGATTTATGTTTGGTCTCTCCGATGCAGAGAAGACCACATCGGGAGCACTTGATGCAGTAAACTAGGTTGGAAGAGAGGCAGGTGAACCTCTGTCTCACCTGGAAGGGCTGTTTGGGGCCCTGGATGGAGCTAAGGGGTGTGGTGTACCGGCAGGTTTTGCATCTTTTCCTGTTTCAGGGAAAGGTATGTTGGGGTTTGTAGGAGGTTGGTGGGGAGAGTGACACAAACCAAGGACTGGCGAAGAACAATACTTGCAGAAGGCAGAGAGCGGTGAAGTGTGGTAGATGTTCTTGGTGACAGGGTCTAGTTGGAGTTGGCAGAAGTGTTTGAGGATGATGCATTGGATGCAGAGTCTGGTGGCGTGTAGGTGAGGATAAGGGGGACTCTGTCTTTATTGCGTTGAGTGGGGGATGTTTAGAGCAGTTGAATGGGGAATGGAGGTGGTGTGGTGGAGGGCTGTCTGGATAACAGCGGGGGGAAATGCACATTGTTCAAAATAGATGCACACCTAGGATGCTCGGGAGTGGAATATCTCCTCGTCCAAGCAGATGTGGCAGAAGCAGAGGAATTGGGAGAATGGAATGAAGTTCTGGCAGAATACTGGGTGGGAGGAAGTGTGGTCCAGGTAGGTGTGAGAGTCTGTGGGTTTATAGTAACCATCCATCTAGAGACTGTTGCCAGAGATGGAAACAGAGAGGTGAAGAAGGTGAGAGAGGTGTCCAAGATGAACCAACTTTGGAACCATGTCTCCAATCTTCACACCCAAATGTTTATATACAGGACCAAAAGCAGTGGGACTCAGCTCAAATCCTTGTGGCACCGATGATCTCCAGTCTGAAAAGCAACCCTCTACCATCACACTCTGCCTCCTACCTTCGGTCCAATTTTGTACTGAATTGGCTAGCTCCCCCTGAATCCATGCGATCTAACCTTACTAACCAGTCTACCATGCAAAACCTTGTTGAATGCTTTGCTGAAGTTCATATGGACAACATCTACTGCTTTGTCTTTATCAATCTTCTTTGTAACATCTTCAAAAAACTCAATCAAGACACGATTTCTCACTTACATGTTGACATGTTGACAATTCCGCATAAGTCTTTTGCCTTTCCAAATGTATGTAAATTCTCTCTCACCCTCTTCAATAACATATCTACCACAGAGGTAAAGCTCACTGGTCTACAATTCCCTCACTTTTCCTTACAGCCTTTCTTAAATAATGGCAGCAAATTAGCCAACCTCCAACAAGGAGGTCCAGCAATCTCTTCCCTCACTTCCCTGGTTTCTGGGAAACACCTGATCGGATTCCTGGGATTTCTCTAGCTTTGTACAATTGAAGACCACCACAGCACATCCTCTTCTGTAATATGAACTCCTTTCAAGACATCACTATTTATTTCCCCAAGTTCCCTAGCTACTGGGAAATGGAATAGAAGTTGATAGGCCGTTGATGATGAACATGGTCACAATGGGCTGAAGGGCCTCATTTGATGCTGAGTTAGTCTACGGCTATGTAGGTTGGTTAGCTCAGTTGGCTGGACAACTGCTGTGTGATACAGACTGACATTAACAGTGCAGGTTCAGATCCTGTCTTCTCATCCATGCCCCTTCACCGAGGGATGGTGACGCTGACAATAAACTCGCCACTAGCTTTCTCTCTCAGATCAGACAGCAGCCTCTGGGACTATGTCAACTTCACTTTCTTTCACTCTGTGGCTTAAGAAGTGGACTCGCTGATTCTCTCTCTAACTAAAAGATAACATTTTTACTGCAATGTTCATCTTATCTCAACAAAAAGGTTAACCTCCCATTAACCATCTTAATTACTCACTGTTCCAGCATTGAACATTTTCTGACTTGTGTAGTAGAACACCCAGAACACTCTGTCACTGGCAATTTGCAGGTTTTCTCTGTTTTAAGAATGCTCCTTGTTTTTAAAATTCTTTCTTGTAAAGACTCCCTTTCCCCTCACACCACTCAGGCCTCACACTATCCCCCATTCTCTCACCCTCACAACTCCCATCCACCACCCCAAAGTTGTCCTATCTCCACAGAATAACACAAAATTTAAAAACCCAATCGACTCTATCACAACTTAATGATGTTGTTCCAAATATTTGCAACATCCCCATAAACACCCCCTTGGCAAAAAAAAAGGAAAATGTCAAATTCAGATTCTCACAGGAGAGATGTCAGAGAGAGAGGGGGTCAGCGTGGAGCTGTTTCTTTGACCAGCAGCCTCAAAAACTGACTGCTTGTCAAACCAAACCGAAACCAGAGTTAACCTGACCTGGGAGAACAGGATGCTCCTCTTTCATTGAACAAGCATTCTTTAAACTTGAAAGCCTTTTGCCTGAGGCAGTATGTGTTATCCCTCGCCAAAATTGGCTCTAAAACCTATAAAAAACAGACAATCAGAACTTATGTGCTTATGACCCCTCTTAAAAAAAAGGACAACCTGATCTTATTTAAGCAGCAACATCGTCACACCCCTCACTCATCCCCACACCCTCTGCCTTCCCCCCACACATCTCCCTTTCACTATCTCCTCTCATCTCCCTGATTCTCCTTATCTGAGTCATCCTCCTCATTTACATTCCCCCTCCCCATCCCCCTTGCTGTTAAATTCCCTCCCATTTCCCTTAACCCCCGCCTCTCCCCTCCTCCACTCATGACCTTACACACAGCCTACCTCTTTATTCACCCCATCACCCTCTCCTCAGTTTCCTGCCTCTTGCCTCCTCCCACTCCTCTTCCCCTTCACTCTTGCCTCCACTTCTCTCCCCTCCACCTCATCTTCAAATTTACTCACCTTCTCCACATTCCACAGACTTCCTCAACTTCCAAGGCCCAACTCTATCCTTCCTTTGAAACCTCCATCCTACACTCCCCTCATCTTGACTCTCCTCTCCCCCTGCACAGACTCCACCTCATCCTCCAGTTCTCTCACCTCCAGAATCCCCACAAGACCTTATTTTGCACTCTCTCACTTCCACATTCGGAGTAATTTCCTGTCCTCTTAACACATCCCATCCCCTTATATACCCCGTCACTCTCCACCACCCACTCTCCTCTCCCACCCACTTATTCCTCCTCTGGCCAAAAATAACATGTCTTTCTTCCCACCAGCTGAGCCTCTCTTCCTGCTCACTTTCACCTCCCTTTCTCTCTTCCCCTCACACTCTGCATCTCCATCTCTCAACCCTCCCACTCACTCTCCCAATCTCCAACCTCAAATGTCCACTTATTTTGCAGACCTCCTGTTGACACTCTCCCATTCACTCACTCTCCCCTATCCGATCCCAAGCAGTCCCCATCCCCTCAAAAAAATCTCCAGACCCTCTCTCATATCCTTACTCAGCTTCCAATCATTCCCTCCTCCATCACTTATTCCATTTCTTCACTCTTCCATTCTCCGCCCCGAGGTTAAAAACCTTCCCTCATTTCCTCCCATTCTCCATCATGCTCCCCTTCCGTTCCCTAAACTCTCCCTTACAAATGCAACCTTACTCTATCCCTCCCTCAGTCTCCCCCCTCCCTTGCTGCTCATCACTCCTGCCTCTCCTCACTATTCCCATTCCCACCCACTCACATCACCCCACCCTCCCCTTTCTCTTACATTCACCAACCTTCCACTTACTGTCCCCTCTGGCCCCAATCTCCCTTTCCCGTCACCCTCATGTTCTTTTCCTCTTGTTATTGCATCCTCATGCTCACTTCTCATTACACTCCCCCCCTCTCATTCTCCCTGTCCTCTCACTTACTCTTCCCCATTTTGTCACCCACACTCTCCTCCTCACTCTCCCCTCCTATTTTGTCTCTTCCCCCTGGACCTAGCCATCTCCCTCTAATTCTGTCCTCTCCCTCACGCGACTCTCTCCCACCTTGTCCAGACTGTTCACTCTGACTAACTCCTTCTTCTGTACCCCTCACCTCTCCAGTACCCCTCACTCTGCTCATCACTCTCTCCTCCTCCTCCTGGCCCCCACCATCTGATACTCCCCTCTGCTGTCCCACACCCCCTTGCTCTCCCTGCACTTTTGCTCTCTTTCCCCACCCCCTAGTGCTTCTTCTCCCACCACTTCTGCAACACTCACTGCCCCTCACCTTCTGTTTCAGATTACCCTCCCCAGCACACTCCCCCTTGCCACTACCATCACACTTTCCATCTACATAGTTCCCCCTTCTTCTCCCCACTCCTCCTGGCTCCACAGATGATCTCGTCCCAAGGGATACCCCTTCCCATTGCTCTCACCTGAGCACTCACTCTCCCAGTGCTCACCCCACTCTAAGCTCCCCCACTTTTTCCATCCCTCCCTCTCCCATACCATCCCTTCACTCTCCCCTGCATTATCTCCCACCTTTTCTCACTCTCCATCCTCTACCCCACATCTCCTAACTTTCCCCCTCTCTTTAACATTCCCCTCCTTCCTGTGTTAGGGTTCTCTTCTTCCTGTACACTCTGTTTTCCCATCCACTCCTCTCCAAATGAACTCCCTCACCTTCCCTCCCTCACTCTTCCCTCTCCATCCCTCTGCCTTACCCACCCTTCCTCCTCATTCCTCCACTCTCATCACTCACTGCACTCTCCCTTCCTCACCCACTTCCCTTTCCCTGTCCCACTCCTCCTTCAAACTCCCCCTTTTCCAGACTCGCCTTATCCCCCTCTATCTCTGAACCCCTCACCACCTGCTCCCTCATTCTCCCTGGCTCCTCTCTCCCTCCCTCTCTCTCTGATGGTGTTATTTGATCTCTCCCCCAGCTCCAGCCTCTCTGACTCTGGATCCGAACACAGCCCATCCCCGACTCATCCTGTCTGAGGACCGGACCAGTGTGAGACTCGGCGACAAACAGCAGCCACTCCCCGACTCCCCGGAGAGATTTGATCGCTGGGCTTGTGTCCTGGGATCAGAGGGATTCACATCAGGGAGCCATTACTGGGAGGTGGAAGTTGGGGAGAAGACGGAGTGGGGTCTGGGAGTGGCCCAAGAGTCTGTGAGGAGGAAAGGAGGGATCACCCCGAGACCGGAGACTGGATTCTGGACTGTGTGGCTGATTCCAGGATGTTATTATTTTGCCACCACCTCCCTCTCACCGACCCCCCTCCACCCGAGTGTGAATCCCCGGAAGATCGGGGTTTTCCTGGACTATGAGGGGGGACAGGTGTCATTTTACAATGCGGACACCATGTCCCATCTCCACACTTTCACCCACACTTTCACTGAGAGGATCTTTCCCATCTTCCATCCGGGATGGAATGGCGGCGGGAAAAACTCCGCCCCATTGACAATCTGCGGGATTGAAGGGCACTGACAGATCCATCCCATAATTTCACCCCGTCCCCCTGCCTCCTGCCAGCTGGAAACTGATGGGGGTCGGTCTCAGTCTGGGGGAAAGAGGGAGGGGGAGAGAAGAAACAAATAGAAGCTCAATTGTAGAGAGGGACTGACTGGGTAGAATGAGCTGTGAGCTGCAGGAACCCGGGGACCTTCCTGCCTGTAATGTTGCTCCACAGGCGGGAGGTGGCGCTACATGATGGTGTTGGAGATGAATCAGACGGTGGTTCTCAGGCTGGGCTCAGGGGAGTCTTTCCAGGGGGACACCAAACCATTTCACTGCAGGATCAGTGGGGTCTTTCCAGGGGAGCTCGGTTCAAGCAAAATAAAAATGTCAGACTGATCTTCTTTAGGTTTCCACTATGAGTCAGTAATGTATATCCCACACATTATTTAATATCATTGAGAAACTGGTCTTGTTTTGCTCAGGTTTGTAACTATTGTCCAGAATGTTGCTGCTCTTTCATAAAATGGAAAATTTGGACACCTCAGATTTGAAAGTGATAGGTGAACTGATCATTTATGTCATGATCAGACAATATTGAACCATGTTTAAAACCGTTCAGTTGGTGCAAACTGCAATGTAGGTGGAGTCACAGTCATCACTTATCTCTGAGTTATTGCTCTCTCAGCATTATCTCCGGTGAAATAATCCTTAAGTTACCCTAACAAAAATATCTGTTTGATAAAAATCATTATCTAACACTCTGTGCATGGAATCTATTCAGACTTTGTCAATGTTTATGTTTGTGTCAATATTGAAATGCAGTTTCAAATTTGAAAATAGTTTCTTCAATCAAATCAACTTCTGTGATTCATTAGAGTGAACTAAGGTTTCCAAAACAATTACTTCAAAATAAATCCAAGAGAGTAAACCTGTTAAGATTTTATTTGTAAATTTCTCTAGAATATGTATCCTTATACCTTGCATTCCAACTTCATTCCGGATTATTTTAAGATTCACTATTTCGAGTCAATGAGTGTTAGTTGCCTGGAAATTAACCCACATTTACTTTGGACCTTCAGCTGTTGCTACATTATTTAGGGTCTTAGAGTCAGAGATTGATAGAGTCCTACAGCACAGAGACAGGCCCTTCAGCCCAAAGTGGTCCATGTCAACCAAAAGGTCTATCCATGCTAATCCCATTTCCCTGCACTTGGTCTGTATCCTTCTAAACATTTCCTATCTGTGTATTTCACCAAATTTCTTTGAAGTGTTGTCTCAACCACTTCTGCTGGCAGCTTATTCCGTATGCAACCCACTCTCTGTGCAAAATCCTTGCCCCTTTTATTCTTTCCCCTCTCATTGGAAACAGATGTTTTCTCTACCTTGATTCTGTAACCCTGTGTTAAAGACTGAGTGCATTCACCCTATCCATGCCGTTCATAAATTTATTCACTTCTGTAAGATTCCCTGCTCAGTCTCCTCCACTCTTAAGTAAAAAGTCTTCACTTGTCCAACCTTTCCCTATAACTCAGACACTTGAGTCCAGGCAACGTCCTTGTAAATGTCTTCTGCACTCTTTCCAGTTTAATAACATCCTTCCTACAACAAGGTGACCAAAACTGAACCCAATGCTCCAAGTGTAGCTTCACCAATGTCCTACACAACTGCAACATAACTCACCAACTTCTATACTCAGTGCCCGGACTGATGAAAGCCAGTATGCCAGAAGTGGGTGGCACGGTGGCACAGTGGTTAGCACTGCTGCCTCACAGCGCCTGAGACCCGGGTTTAATTCCCGCCTCAGGCGACTGACTGTGTGGAGTTTGCACGTTCTCCCCGTGTCTGCGTGGGTTTCCTCCGGGTGCTCCGGTTTCCTCCCACAGTCCAAAGATGTGCAGGCCAGGTGAATTGGCCATGCTAAATTGCCCATAGTGTTAGGTAAGGGGTAAATGTAGATGTAGGGGTATGGGTGGGTTACGCTTCGGCGGGGCGGTGTGGACTTGTTGGGCCGAAGGGCCTGTTTCCACACTGTAAGTAATCTAAAAAAAAAGTCTTTGTCATTGTCCCGTTTACACGTGACTCCACTTTCAGAGAACTGTGTACCTGAACTCCAAGTCCCGCTGTTCTGCTACACTCCTTAAGGCCCCACCATTCATCATGAAATGCCTATCTTGATTTGACTTTCCAAAATGCAGGATCTCAGACTTATGTGTACTCAACTCCATTTGCCATTTCTTGACCCACTTCCCCAGCTGATCAAGGTCCTGCTGCAATTTCAGAGAACCTTCCTCACAGTCCACATTACTGCCTATTTTAGTGTTATCTGCAAATTGTCATGTGGTGGGCAGTGGGAGCATCCATATGTTTCAGATCGTGAAGCTGTAAAGGCACATGGATAGAGTATTCAGCTGGTCCAAGTCCAGTCCCTTTTCCCCTCCTGCCCTGCAATATTGTTTTTACAGTTAAAATTTCATTCAATTTTGTAATATTGTAAGTGTTTTGGTTTCTTAAATAAAGTGTAAACTTAAAGCTGCAGCAACAGGTCAGTGAGATTAACCTCAGTGGCAAGAAATGTTAAGGATAATGTTCAACAGAATTAAGCAATCCTGGATAATTGAGGAAAGCCAGTGTGGGTTTATTCAAAGCAAGTCATGTTTAACTGAATTCATTGAACTTTCAACTGAAGACACAGAGGGAATTTGATCCTGGACTTGAAAAGGCTTTGAGAAATTGTCACATAAAAGATTTAGAAGTATAATTGAAGCCCATGGAATGAAATGCCAGTGAGAACATGAAGTTGAATTTGACAGTGAATGAGGATTTTTGAGATGAGGTTAGTTTTACAGTAGTGTTCTGTGTCGGTCTGTTCCAGGAACACTGAAACTCAGCAGGTCTGGCAGAATCTGAGCACAGAAAGCAGTTTCTCCATCAATTTCTGTTTTGTTTCAGATTTCCAACATTTGCAATTCTTTGTGTGTTGAACATTAGGTGTGCTACAAGCTTCAATTTTCACTGCCAGGGTGTGCTACAAAAACAGAAATTGCTGGTGAGAATCAGCAATCTGGTAGCGCGAGTGGAGAGAAAGAAGAGACAACATTTTCGGTCCAGTGACACTGCTCCAGTTTCTCGAGCAATTTTTATTTTTGTAGGAAACCTTGTGATTGGCAGTGACATGCAGATTCTTCCAGATCATTTCAAAGAATTGATGAATTAGGTTTCAAGTAGGCTGAGGCATTAACTTCCCCACTGCTGACCAAGGACTCCATGTTATCTTCTTGAATTCCCTTTTACATTGCAGGGCTGTGCCTCTGTGGTGGGAAAGGGACTGTGAAGCCTCTCTCACCCATCACATAAATCAACATCCCATTGGACAGACACAAACAGATCCGAACAAGAGTCATACTGGATTTGAAACATGTTTTGCACCTCAGCTGCTGCCAGACCTGCTGGGTTTTTCCTGCATTCTCAGTGTTTGTGTGGAATTTGATGCTGCAGAGGGCTGTTGAGGCTGGGTCACTAAGTATATACAAGGCTCAGATGGACTGGTTTTTAACGAGGAAGGGAATCAAAGGTTATGGAGTTTAGGCCAGAAATTTGATTTGAGAATGATCAGATCTTATTAAATAGCAAAGCAGAGGAGAGGTCACATCTGACAAACTTCCTTGACTTCTTTGAGGAAATGGCAAAGAAGATTGATGAGGGCGATGGAAGTGTGTTTTTCCAACTGGAGATCTGTGACCAGTGGTGTTGTGCAGTGACCTGTGCTGAGACCCCATACATGGGTGGTTTGAGCTTGCAGGGTGTGACATGATCATAGAACCCAGACTAACACTTGAGTGCAGTACTGAGGGAGTGCTGAAATAGTGAGACTGCACTCTGATCAATGACACTTTGATCCAAACCTTGTGTAGGGATCAATGCAAAAGAAATCCCACGGCCAATATTTATCCCTCATTAAACCTCAAAACAATTAGATGCCCTGTTCACATTGCTGTTTATGGGAGCCTGCTCTGTACAGATAGGCTAGCTTACGTTCCACATTGCAACATTAAATACAATTCTGAAATACTTCATGGACTGTACGAAGCTTTGACATGTCATCAAAGGTGCTATACAAATACCAATCTTTTTATTTGAGGAATTCAATAGGTTATTCAGGAGCTTTACAGGGTCGGTATACCATGTTATCACTTGTGATGGCGATTAGGGGTTATAGCAATAAGACAGTCACTAATATATCCAGTTGCTGGCTTCCCCTCTACTGACTATAAGATGCAGCAGCAGAATGAGGTCATACACCAATCAGGTTTCCTCCACCATTTGATCGTGGCTGATATATTCCTCAGTCCCTATTCTCCTGCCTTCTCACTGTAACCCTGGTCCCTTTACTAATCAACAAACTATCTATCTCTGACTTAAATACACTCAATGATTTGGTCACCACATCATTCTGCAGCAATGAGTTTGACAGATTAAACACCATCTGGCTGAAGAAATTCCTTCTCAGCTCAGTTATACAGTCAAAGAGTCATAGTAATGTTCAGCATAGAAACAGATCCTCTGGTCTAACTTGTCCATGCCAACCAGAGATCCTAAATTAATCGAGTCCCATTTGCCAGCATTTGGACTGTTACCCTCTCAACCCTTTCTATTCATAAATCTTTTCAAATGCCTTTTAAGTCTGTAATTTTAGCAGCCTCCACAACTTCCTCTCGCAGTTGATCTCACTTTTTTTTAGAAAACGTCGCCCTTAGGTCCCTTTTCTTTTCTTTTTATGTGGATATTTTTATTGAAAGAGGTAGAACATTTTGTAAAACTACAAAAGTACAACTACAATAAACCAACAACAAAACACTATTCTATGTATATAAATAAAAAAACAACAATGCAAACAAAACACAACCGTACTCGTGCAAACCAAACAAATCATTGAATGCAATAAATAAATAAATAAATAAAATGACTCAGCACAATGAAACATTATCTCACGAACTCTGAGAGCATTGAGTTTTCCACATAAATTTATTTGAAATTCTTCCTTCAAGGGCTTCAAGCTCATTAAATCAGATCCTCATGGCGACACAAAGGCCTAAGTTAAGATGGCAGATAAATCTACATCCAGATAATCTAAAAAGGGCTACCATATCTTATACAAATGTTCAGATTTTTGGTGTACTATATTCGTAAGAAAGTCCAAAGGGATATGTTCCATAATTAGCCTCTGCCAAACCAACAGATCCAGGGGTTTTTTCAGAGATCCTACACATCACAATTCTTTTCTTCACACAAAACATGAAAATATTAAAAATCTTTTCCCATAAGCGTCTAAAGATGATAAATTGGGGAGGGCCAGAAGAGAGATAGGGTCCCTCTTAACTTTGATCCCCAAGAACCTCTCTACTACACCTGCCACAGCATTCAATATCTGCCCGAGGCAAGACCACAGACAATGAGTGAGAGTACCGATACTTATTTTACACTTAGGACATAGTGAAGATACTCCCACCTTCAATTTTGTGAGATGCTCTGGGGCCAAATGGGCCTTGTGCAGAATCTTGACCTGCATGGCAAAAGTCCTGTTACAGACTGAAACCTTTCTCGCATTTTCACAAATGTTCTCCAATGTCTCCATAGACATCACACTCCCTAGTTCTCTCTTCTAGAACCCACAAAGCTGCTCAATGTCTTCTGAAAGCTCACCCCCTAATATATGATAAACAGTACTAACAGAGAGAGTACTTATAGCATGAAGCACCCTCTCCTCTGTGAAAGATCCGTCGGAGTCAGTCAAAAGTGTAGTCCCTTTTTGAATAAATCCCTGACCTGAAAAAAAACCAAAAAAGTTCACTGCTAGCCAAACCATACTTACGGGTCATTTGGTCAAAGGACATCATTATTTCACCTTCACATAAATCACCCAGACAGCAGATTCCACCAGCTTCCCAAAGCTTAAACCCGGCATACCAGCTATACAGGTAAGAAAAGGCGTTTTGGATATGCTACCCTTACTCTGCTGCATCAGCCTCCATGCCTTGACAGTATTAATAATTATCGGGTTACAATAATATTCTGTAAGTGACTTCAATTTATCTAAGAACAACAGGCTAATGAGGGGGCATTTTGCCTGGGAGGCCACAATATCTCGCTATATTGACTCCAGATCCTCACAAGTCCAGTCACTAACAAAAGATAAAAAATAACTTTTTTAATATCGGGAGGCCCACTCCTCCATCACATGAGGCAACTGTAATTTAGCCAGCTTGTTGAGAAGCCGCCTACGGGCACCAGATAAAGGAACTAACCTAACCATGAAGGATCCGGAATGTTTGCCTAGGAAAAATTAAGAGGAGCATTCATCAAGGGTATAGGAAAGGGGGAAGGACATTCATTAATGAGAGCTACTCAGCCTGGCCAGGATATTGGAAGCGCCTCTCATCGTTGAAGATCTTGTTTAATCCTGTCAAGCAAATGGGCAAAACTAGCCTTAAGCAACTGATTCAAAGACAGGAGTAACAAAGAAGCCAAAATACAGAAACCCCACCCCCATGACCCTTTATAGATTAGATTACTTACAGTGTGGAAACAGGCCCTTCAGCCCAACAAGTTCACACCAACCCGCTAAAGCACAACTCACCCAGACCCATTCCCCTATATTTACCCCTTCACCTAACAGTATGGGCAACTTAGCATGGCCAATTCACCTGACCTGCACATTTTTGGACTGTGGGAGGAAACCGGAGCACCCGGAGGAAACCCACGCAGACACGGGGAGAATGTGCAAACTCCACACAGTCAGTCGCCTGAGGCGGGAATTGAATCTGGGTCTCTGGCGCTGTGAGGCAGCAGTGCTAACCACTGTGCCACCGTGCCGCACGGGGAACCATAATTCAAGCTGTACATCAGATATTCTCCTCAACTTCCCCCCTTCCATAGGCATGGCCAGTTTTGAGAAATTAATCTTATAACCTGAGAAGGAGCCATTTGAATTGATACACTGTATCAAATGAGGTACTGAGACCACTGGATTTGACAAAAAGAGAACATCATCCGCATATAATGTGATCTTTTGCGGATTTTCATCCTACTTCCGGGATAGCTATATTAAGATCTCTGAGCCACTGGCAGAGACTATGTAAAAAGTAGTGTGGGAAGGAACAACCTTGCCGACTGCCCCTACAGATATTCAAATGACTAGATCTTACACCACTGGTGAGAACTACCACTGGACGATCACTATACAGGACCCTCACCCACCTAATAAAAACCTCCCCTAAAACAAATCATTCAAGGGTATAAAAAAGAAATGGATACTCAACCCAATCAAATGCCTTTTCTGCGTCTGAGGAGATCACTAATCCCTGAACCGACTGCTGCTGATACACCTGAATTGTATTCAGTAACGTCCTGATGTTATTGGAGGATCAATGGGATTTTTAAAAAAGTCTGGTCGTCTCTAACAATGAAAAGCAGCACAATTACCAATCTTAATGCAAGATCCTTGGACAACATTTTAAAATCAGCATTTAAATGTGAGATGGGCCGAGAGGAGGCACATTCCTCCGGGGTCTTCCCTTTCTTAAGGAGAAGAGAAATATTTGTCTCTCTTAAGGATGGCGGGAGGCAATCGTGGCTGTACAAGTAACCACATATGTAAAACATCTATTTATAAGTTCTTTGTAAAACTCGCTAGGAAGACCGTCAGGGCCGGGCACCTTCCCACTTTGCATCTGCTCCACAGCCTACTGTACTTCTTGCTCTGTTAAAAGGGCATTAAGAATGATGCCTGTTCGGAGCTAACACCTGGAAGATCCAGGTTCTTAAAGAACAACTCCATCTTAGCCCTCACAATGTTTCAAAATAAAATTTCCAAAATGCATTTTGATCTTTTTAGAATTGCAAGTAACCATCCCAGTCCCATCCCTAACTGAGGTAATTGATTGGGGGGCATTATTTCTCTTGGCAAGATATGTTTAATATCTGCCCAGCTTGTCGGATCAAACAGTCTTTGTTTCACAAAAGAAAGTTCCTTCCTTGCTGTCTGCGTGAGCATCGAGTTCAAGGTGAACCAAAGAGCTATAACCCACTGCAGCTGAGCCACTGAGGCCCCATCAATATATGATTTCTCTGCCGTCTTGAGCTGTGCTTCAAGCAGGCATTGCTGCTGCCCCTTCTGTCATTTCTGACTGGCAGATTCAGAAATAACTATCCCCCTGGCATGAGCCTTAGTAGTCTCCTAAATAATAGATTACTGACCATATCCAAATTGGTGGCTGAACTTAACGTCCTTGAGAATAAAGGGATCCATTCACCAGTGTCAAGAGGCTGTAACATTGCCCTTAACCTCAATCTCTAAATATACTGCGGCTGTCAGAAATAGTAATATTTCCAATTGTACAAAATGTTTGGGAATCCAAGTTTAACGCAGAAGTTATGAAAAGATCAATCCTGTTATGACACACATGCAGATTAGAAAAAAATATAATGTCCATCCCCGTGGGATGGAGATGCCTCCAGGCATCTACCAATCTTTCCACTCATAAATCCACTAGTTGCTCAGATTGTAAAGAAAGCGTTGAGGGGCCTCTAGGCATTCTATCCACCATGGGATCCACAAGGCCCCTATAATAAAGCCTCCCCCTATAATAATCTGCCGTGGCTCAAGAGCTATCAGTTTGAGAATGAATCAATTAAAAATTTAAAGGGATGACTGGGGGACAATAACCATTCAAAAAACCATACTCTTCTCCATGTATTAAGGCTTTAAGAATGCCAACCTGCTCATATTCATCTTTAATCTGAACTGGCAACTTAAATGGAAGCTTCTTCCTAATAAGTATGACTTTTCCCCTACTCCTCGCATTGCAGGAGGAGAAATACACCCCTCAAGCCCACCCTGCTGCAATTGCAGATGTCCCTTATCACCAAGGTGAGTCTCCTGTAAAAGGGCAATGTCCACCCTCTCTTTTCTGAGACTAGAATGCAGCTTTTTTCTCTTAACTGATGAATGGCTCCTACTAATATTCCAAGTACACCATTTGAGGACACAATTAGCCTTGACTCTCTGTAACAACACTTGAACTTCAAAAAGGAAGAATTTGATTTATCAATTGCTGAGCATAAACAAAAAAAAAGACTCATGAAGCTTAAAAATTAAATAACTAAAACTACTACAACTAACATATGAGTAACTATGTGTGAAAAAAACCAACAAACTGAATCTAATATAAGACACTTCGTGAGGGGCCCTACCTCCTGCCAACACGGGGCACTTACGTATCCCCAAAACACCTCCATAATTCCTTCCAGCTTGAGCCACATACCAGTTTAAAGCCAAGAAAGGAAAGAATAAAAAGTAATATTAACAACGAAATTAAAAGTAAGCACTCCATGCACCCCCAAATATACATTAACACCCATTGATATTAGAAAAAAATTCAACAACAATTTCTTTCAGAAAAGAAAAAAAAGAGACGCGAGTGTCCACATCCTTAAAGTCATCCAGTCTATTTTAAAATGTCCAAAAGGTTTTTCACTTTTTCTGAAGAGTCAAATGAGCCCACAGACCCATCATAAGTGAAATGAAGGATACCTCAAGAAATACTGGATACCAAGATCTCTCGGTCTTCTCTTGGCTTCATCAAAGGACTCCCTTTTACGAATAATGGCTGTAGAAAATTCCGGGAAGAATGTTACCCCAGAATCTTTGTGAGATAAGGCCTATCGATCCTCCCCTTTCATTCTGGAGGCCTCCATAACTTTTATTTTGTCCCTGTAATTGTGGAGTCGCACTAGGACCACGCAAGGGCGCAGATCCGAACAGGGCCTATGCACAGTGACCTGATGGGCTCTGTCAGCTTTCACCTGGCCTGATGCAACCTCCAAGTCAAGAAATCATGTCAGCCAGCTCTCAAAGGAGCTCACTGGCTGCTCGCCTTCCTCTCCCTCCGGCAAGCCCACGATATGGAGAATGTTCCGCCTACCCCTGTTCTTGAGGTCGTCGACTTGTTCAAGTAATGCTCAAGACCTTGAATTTGTTCCTTTGAAGAGTTGATCATGGACTCTGAAGCTGTGGCCCTTCATTCAAAAGCATGGCCAAGATCGGGTCCCGCCTACCACGGAACTTTCTCCTCGATCGACGACCCTATCATTTCGCAAACTCTGCAGCCAGGGCCTGATGGGTGAGTGACTCTGACAGGCGAGTGGAGGGGGTCACGATTGCGGCTGAGGGTGTGTCCAGTGTCTCCGGTGAGTTGCCCATGTGTTGGGACTTATTCAAATCTTTATAATTTGTCATATTTCTTGAATAGAACAGGCTTTGTAAAAATTGGTAAAGGTTTATAGCTCTTTACATGCTGATGTTTAGGCAAGGAGGGTGAAGGTGTTAGTTTGCCTGAGTTGAGATGCAGAGCTCAGCAAAGCAGACTTTTAGGATCGTCGTCATCTTGGATCCCCGGGTCCCTTTTCAATCTTTCCTCTCTCACTTTAAACTTGTACCCTCTAGTTTTGAACTCCTCTACCCTGGGAAAAAAGACCACGGCTATTCACTCTATCTGTGCTCTCCATGACCGTATAAACTTCTGTAAAGTCACCCTCAGACTCCAAAGCTCCAGGGAAAGTTGCCACAGCCTATTCAGCTTCTCCCGACTGCTCAAATCCTCCAACCCTGGTAACATCCTTGTAAATCTTTCTGAACACTTTCATGTTTCACAACATCTTTCTATAGCTGCGAGACCAGAAGTGAATCTGACTGGTTTTTTTTGAAGGAGGAACAAATGGATTGATGAGGGCGGAGCAGAGGGTGTGATCTATATGGATTACAGTAAGGCATTAGACAAGGTTCCTCATGGTAGATTGAGTAACAAGGGGTCGGAACGGTGGCTCAGTGGTCAGCACTGCTACCTCACAGTGCCAGGGACCCAGGTTCGATTCCCGCCTCGGGCAACTGTCAGCATGGGGTTTGCACATTCTCTCTGCATCTGCTGGGTTTCCTCCCACAATCTAAAGATGTGCACCCTTGTTAAATTGCCTATAGTGTTAGATGCATTAGTCAGTATACTGTAAATACAGTATTGGGGAATGTGTCTGGGTGGTTTACTCTTCAGAGGGTCAGTGTGGACTTGTTGGGTCAAAGGGCTTGTTTCCATACTGTAGGGAATCTAACCTAAACTAATCACAGGGAGAACTAGCCATTTGGATACAGATCGGCTTGAAGGTAGCAGACAGAGGGTGGTGGTGCAGGGTTGTTTTTCAGACTAGAGCCTGTGACCAGTGGAGTGCCACACGGATCAGTGCTGGATCCACTGCTTTTTCATCACATACGTAAATTATTTGAATGTGAATGTAGGTGGTAAGGTTAGCAAGTTTGCAGATGACACCAAAATTGAAGGCACAGTGGACAGCAAAGAATGTCACCTCAGAGTACAATGGGATCTTGATCAGATGGGCCAATGGGTTGAGAAGTGGCAGCTGGAGCTTAATTTAGATAAATGTGAAGTGCTGCATTTTGGAAAGGCAAATCAGGGCAGGACTGTACACTTAATGGTAAAGTGCTAGGATGTGTTGTGAGCAAAGAAACCTTAGAGTGCAGGTTTGAAGTTCCTTGAAAGTGGCGACGCAGATAGATAGGATAGTGAAGCAGGTGTTTGTATACTTTCCTTTGTGGTCAGAGCTTTGAGTATAGGAGTTGGGAGGTCATGTGCAGCTGTACAGGACATTGATTGGACCACTTTTGGAATACTGTGTGCAGTTCAGGTCTCCCTCCTACAGGAAGGATGGTGTGAAACATGAAAGGAATCAGAGAAGGTTTTTTATTTTTTATTAGAATCCCCACAGTGTGGAAACAGGCCCTTCAGCCCAAACAATCCACACCCACCATCCAAAGAGTAACCCACCCAGACATATTTCCCTCTGATTAATGCACCTAACACTATGGGCAATTTAGTATCACCTGACCTGCACATCTTTGGACTATGGGTGGAAACCAGCGCACCCGGAGGAAACCCACGCAGACACGGGGAGAATGTGCAAACCCCACACAGACAGTCACCTGAGGCTGGAATCGAACCTAGGATCCTGGCACTGTGAGGCAGCAGTGCTAACCACTGAGCCACTGTGCCACCCCATTCAAGAATATTGCCAGGGTTGGAATTTTTGAGCAATAGGGAGAGGCTGAATAGACTGAGGCTTTTTTCCCTAGAGTCTCAGAGCCTGAGGGGTGACCTTGTGGAGGTTTACAAATTCATGAGGGGCATAGATAGGGTAAACAGGCAAGGTCTTTTGCCAGGAGTTGGGGAATCCAGAATGAGAGAGCATAGGTCTAGCGGAAAGATTTAAAAGGGACCTAAGGAGCAACTTTTTCATGCAGAATGTGGTGGGTGTACAGAATGATCTGTCAGAGGAAGTGGTGGAGGCTGGTACAATTACAGCATTTAAAAGGCATTTGGATGGGTATATGAATAGGAAGGGTTAAGAGACATATGGGCCAAGTGCTAGCAACTGAGACATGATTAATTTCATGTGTCTGGTTAGCATGTACAAGTCTGTTTCTGTGTATAACATAACATCTCTTTCTCAGGCCAGGGACTTTACAGAATTCTGGACTTACTATTGAATTCAACACCTTTAAATTGTGAACCATTTCTTTCCTTTCTTTTAGCTTTTCCCCTTCCCCATCCCACTGACTGACCTTTGAAGTCTGGCAGGAGACACACCATTGTTCTGCAATTCCCACATTCCGACACTTCCTGTAAACCACTCACATCTTTTCTCCATCAGCACCCTACCCCGACTACCCCACCATCCCCACCACCACCTGTAGCATAAATGCTATCCCTCAACACTTCACTTCAGCTCTGATAAAGAGTCATCGAGAAATGTTAGCGTGTTGTCTTTCCATGGATGTTGTCTGACTCACTGTGATCTCCAGCATATGTTGTTTTCATTCTCCTAATTCAGTCTGATCACTCCCCACCCCCCAACTTTCCTCTCCACAGACTCTTGGACAACTCCCAGACTCTTCCTGGTCTTCAACCCCACCTTCACCTCCCAGTGATAACTCCCTGATGTGAATCCCTCTGATCCTAGGATACATTCCCAGGGATCAAATCCCTCCAGGGAGTCAGGGAGTGGCTACTCTGTGTCTCCCAGTCACACATCAGTCCAGTCCTCAGACAGGATGAGCCAGGGATTCACTGCATTTGGATCCAGAGTCAGAGAGGCTGGAGTTGGGGAAGAGATCAAATAACATCATCAGGGAGAGGGGCAGAGTGGAGTGGGAAAGATTTGTGGGCAGCAGAAACTCAGAAAGTGAGGGAGAGTGGGAACAGATGAGCAAGAGATAGAAGAAGGGAATGGAGGGTAGAATGAGGAACCGGAAGGAGGGGAGTTGAAAGGTAAAGGGTTGAAGAGTGAGTGAGAGAGAAGGTAGTGAGTGAGGACAGTGGAGGTTTAAGGGACAGGTAGATCAGGGAAGGGGCTTGGGAGGGGGAGGCAAGAGTGAAGGAATGATGTGAATGAGGGAAGTTGGTGGGGAAGGGACGGGTGATTGGATAGCTGATGGAGGGGAAAGCGAAAGGGTAAGAGGCGGAGGAAGGGAAGTGAGGGTTGGTGAAGGGATCAGTGTGAGTGTAGCAGGGCTTGAGAAGAGTGTAATGTGGAGGGGGAAAATGACATAGAGGGGGAAAGCAACAGAGAGAGAGAGAACGAGAGATAGACAGAGCGAAGAAAAGGTGGGTGTGTTGTGTATGATGGGCTCGTTGAAGAGAACAAGAAGAGAGTGAGGCAGAGGGGAAAGGATGTCACTGAGAGGGGATGGGTTGTGGGAAGAGTCAGGGTAGATGGGAGAGCGAGAGATCAGTGGAGGGGTCACAAGGCATGTGTAGGAATGAGAGGGGGTGGGAGTGTGGATAGAGGAGGGGAATGAGGGTGTGAGGGCAGTGAATGGGACATATTGATGGGGAGGTTGAGGTGGAAGGGGTAGGGTATTCGGAGGGCAGTGGTGAACTGAGTAGGGTAATGGATGAATGTCAGGGCAGAGACTGAAAGAAAGCATTTGGAGTGACGAGAGGACAAGGAGTCCTATCACCTTGAAATCCACCACAGATTCTGCAGCAATGGGAACAGAGAGAGAATCAGATCCATCCGTCTTCACAAAGACTTCACATTCTTCACTTTTATTTCATTCATAATAATAGAAACAGAAAGGGAGAGCAACAGAGAGAGTCTGTGGGAGAGAAACAAAGGGGCAGAGAGAGACAGACAGATGGTAGAGAAGTTAGAAAGTGATTTATATTTCTCTCAGTACAAACCTGTGAGAGTGCAGTACTCTCAGAGAACAAGCTCTCTACTCAGGCAGAACTCCCTCAGTAGAGATTCTGACACTGCACTCTCCCAATCTGACAGTGTGGCATTCCCTCAGTTCTCACCTTCTGACAACAGGCACTCCCTCAGTGCTGACCCGTTGAAAGCAAAGCACTTCCTTCATCCAGCGTATCTGACAGTACAGCACACTCCCTGTCGGCCCTTCGGAAATGTAGTACTATCTAAGTGCTGAGCCTCCAATAGTAACTGTTCCCTGTGTACTGTCCCTCTGACAGTTTAGCATTCAACAGTTCGCCTAGTTTGCTAACTCAAATTTCTGGTCCGGGAAATGCCTGGATGTGTGCAGCTCCAACAACGCTTAAGAAAATTGACATTTTCTAGGACGAAGCAGCCGACTGGCTTATCACCCCTTCCAACACATTTCACATTCACTTCCTCCAGTAGTAATGCACATTAGTTAGAATGTGTATCTTTCACAAGATGCAATTCAGCAACGTACCAAAGTAATTTTGCAATTTCCTTCCAAACCATAAATCGAAATGAACTTCGCAGGATAAGGACAGCAGATACAGGGCAACATCCTATCTATACATTCCCCTACAAGCTACTCACCATCCTGATTTGGAATTATTTCGCTGTTCCTTCCATCTTGTCGGATCAAAATCCTGAAACTCCTTCCATAATATCGCGACAGTTTCCCTACGTCCTGGAAATACCAGCTTCTCTGGACAGTGAAGAATAGCCAAGAAATCCCACATTCATCAATGAATAAAAAATAATTTGTTCTTCTAAATTGGTGTTTGATGACCTATTAATTCCACCAGAAAAATGGTGAAATTGAAAAAAAAATAATTTTTTTGTGCAATTTCTTTCTCCAACCATGGAAGATCCAAACTGGAAACTGAAGCAGGAGAAACATAGCAGAATTTGAGAAAGCCAGTGTCAGCAATTTCAGAAAATGATGTGTTGCAATCAGCTGAAATTATATATAGCTTACATCTCACACAAAGTACAAATGAAATAATCGAAGCAAGCATTCTGGCTTCAGTAATCGTAATATACATAAATGTGCATCCAAATATATTGACTAAGATATAGATTTCCCTGAACTTACATGGTAGAATTTCCAAAAAAGTTAGAATCCTTATTGTATTTATGCAACATTTTACAATGTGTACATCTGACAGCAGATACATTTCAATGAGTAAGAGAAATTCCAATGGATGGATCAATAGCCCATGGTTAACTCAAAATGTAAAAGGTGGTGTCGAACATAAAGAAAAAGCAGGTAATGGTGAGATTGGTCTATATATCAGAAAAAAAGCAAAAAAAAATGAATGAGAATGGGAAATTTACTCTGTCAGAGAAAGCTAACCAGAAATATAAAAATAAAGTGAGAAGTTTAATAAATATTCAGAACAGAAAAGTTAAAGTGAGTGTTGGTTCCATGGAAAGTGAGGATAAAGAATCAATCTTAACATTCTGGATTTTTTAAACCCTGTATTCTATGCTTGTCAATTTTCCTATTACCTCAATTCTGTAACATCAATTAAAGTCTCTGTATCGAGGTGTTCCGTCCCTAATTTGGGAGCAAAAGGCAACATTATACACTTCTCACTGTCCCCATTTGTGTGCACATGACAATCAAGGCCATTCTACTCTGAAAGAGATGGCAGAGCAGGGTCTCCCAGTCCAACAATTTCAAAAGATTAGTTTGCAGGTACACCAGTTAAGTAGGAAATCCAAAAAAAATCTTTTTTTCACAGGAGGGTTTAATACAAATGTATGCAAGTTATAATTCAGTTAAGCAGTGCATTTCTGTGACCATATCTGACATTCCATGCACAGTACTGGCCACCAGCCTTCTGGGACTGAGTATGAGATACAGCAGCTCTCCATTGACAAGGCAGGGGCAGGATGGTCAGGGCCAGTTACACTAAAACTGACAGAAGCTGAAATTAACCGCAACTTAACTGATTAACATCCACCCAAGTTCAGAAAAGACAATGAAATGGAGAAGTGATTTGAACCTTTCAATTCATCTTTGATGTCAGCTCCATTTCTCCAAATGACAAATGGTTAAACTTCAGAGAAACCCTACAGCATGGAAGCAGGCCACTCAAGTCCACAATGACCCTCCAAAGAGCATCCTACCAAAAACCAATCCTCAAACCCTGCCTTTCCGATGCTTACTCCACCTGGCCTGCACATCTTTGGACTGTGGAAACAAACTGGAGGAAACCCATACAGACATGCGGAGAATGTGCAAACTTCACACAGACACTCTCCCGAACATGGAATCGAAATGAGGCTGCAGTGCTGTACCCTCAGCCATTGTGCCATACCCGTTGAGTGGGTAAATGTTAAGACGTCAACCTCAAACTGCGGAAGGCAGGAATTAAAACAAGAGAAATTTTACATGAGGCCCTCATTCAGCAATTGTCCATCCCTCTACATGCTAGTCTAGAGACGCCATCACATTCACTGTCTCACACATAACGGTATTGTTTGCATTACCTCAGAGTGAGGGGACGACACTTTAGAACTGAGAAAAGGAAGAATTTCTTCAGTCAGAGGGGGTGAATCTGTGGAATTCATTGCTTAGAAGGCTGTGGAGACCACGCTTCTCAGTGTCTTCAAGGCAGAGACAGATAGGTTTGTGATTAGTAAACTGATCAAGGGTTATGGGGAGAAGGCAGGAAAATCGGGTTGAGAAACATATCATATATAGTTCTGCTCCTCTTTCATATGTGGTCAGCGTACGTGCAAGACACAGAATTGCTTTGTCCATGTTTTCCAACTCCTGAATGGCAGTTGTGTAGGTTACAACACTTCATGAGAATATCCCAATGTTGTTTAGATGTAGAGAGCAGTTTCTACCGCCAGCACCACTTCAAGCAGTGAGTTCAAAGTTCCTCCCCCAAATTCCAGATCCCACAGATTCCTTGCATAGTGTGTTCAGCTGAATTTAGCTCATCAGGAGATGAGCCATTAGCAGACATTAGAGAGCAAAATCCAGTCTAACACTGTCCATACAGGACAAAGTGAAAACACTGCATTCATACGATACCTTTCTTGATGTGAGGATGCCCCAAAGTTCTTCATAGCCAATGAAGTGACTTTTCAAGCATGAGGTACGAATGTTACAATGCCATGAACATGACCCACTGTTATTTATCTGGCCATTTCCTCCCTTGTTAACTCATTCAAATACCAAATCATGTCACTTTGCCCCATCACTTTATCTTTGAAAGACTGAACTTTAAAATCTTTCCACACTTCCTCATCATGCACTGTTGGAAAAATAGCATAAATTGGTGTCTGGCACTTCGTTACATGGTAACAAATCGCAGTTCTATAGCACCTTTAATATTATTGCTCTGCATGAGCAATTATTAAACAAATATTTGATACCAATCCCCACAGAACAATGATCAGAACTTGGGAAAAGTGAAAGATTTAAGGAGTGCTTTACAGAACGATAAAGGTAGAAGCTTTATCTTAAGTGGAAGGAAATGAAAGACTTGAATTTGGAAAGCACCTTGCAGGGCCACTTGATGAGTCAAAGCACTTTGCTGCCATTTAAATCCTTTTGGAGTGTAGTCAAATTTGCATTATAATCACTGCAGCCAATTTACACAGAGCAAGCTCTCTCAAAAAGTAATGAGATAATGAGAAGATCATCTGTTGTTTCTGACTGCATGATTGAAGGATTGTATTGGATGAGAACATGACAAGAGCAGAAGTTGGCCATTCAGCCCATCAAATCTGCTCTGCGTTTAATGACATCATAGTTAGTTAGAGGGAAAAAAAACTGCAAATGCTGGAATCCAAAATAGACAGGCAGGAGGCTGGAAGAACACAGCAAGCCAGGCAGCATAAGGAGTTGGAGAATTCATTGCTTCAGTTGTAACCTTTCTTCAGGACTCTTTAATGAGATCATGGCTGATCTGATCATTCTCAACCCTAACTTCTGGCCTTAATCCCATAGCCTTTGATTTCCTTCATTGTTAAAAATCTATCCATCTGACCCTTGAATATACTGAATGACCCAGCCTCCTCAGTCCTCTGCAGTAATAAATCCACAGATACATAGCGAATGCTGGAGAAACTCTGCAGTTGTGGCAGGAGCTGTGGAGATGAAACAAAGTTGGCATTTTGAGTCTGGTGTGACTCATCTTTGGAGCTGTCTGTGCGTGCCTCGTGTGAGGGTATCGAATTACTGATTTGTGTGGTGGGTAAGAGAGGCTTCATGATCTTTTTTCACTGCAGAGACAGTTTAAAAGGGGATTCAAGAGGATAGCATGGTGTCCTTTTTCAGCAGTGGGGAACCTAATGTCTCAGCCTCGTTGAAGCTGAATTCATAACTCTTTGAAATGGCCCTGAGGAACAACAATGAGTCAGAGTACAGGAAGGAGATAGAGTGCTTGGTGACGTGGTGCAATGATAACAATCTGTCTCAATGTTGGAAATACAAAAGAAGTGAAAATTGACTTCAGGAAGAAAGGAAGAGGACTCACTATAGAACATAGAACATAGAACATAGAAGAATACAGCGCAGTACAGGCCCTTCGGCCCTCGATGTTGCGCCGATCAAAGCCCACCTAACCTACACTAACCCACTATCCTCCATATACCTATCCAATGCCCGCTTAAATACCCATAAAGAGGGAGAGTCCACTATTGCTACTGGCAGGGCATTCCATGAACTTACGACTCGCTGAGTGAAGAACCTACCCCTAACATCAGTCCTATATCTACCCCCCCTTAATTTAAAGCTATGCCCCCTTGTAATAGCTGACTCCATACGTGGAAAAAGGTTCTCACTGTCAACCCTATCTAACCCCCTAATCATCTTGTACACCTCTATCAAATCACCCCTAAACCTTCTTTTCTCCAAAGAAAACAACCCCAAGTGCCTCAGCCTTTCCTCATAGGATCTTCCTACCATACCAGGCAACATCCTGGTAAACTTCCTCTGCACCCGTTCCAGTGCCTCCACATCCTTCCTATAGTATGGTGACCAAAACTGCACACAATATTCCAGATGCGGCCGCACCAGAGTCTTATACAACTGCAGCATGACCTCAGGACTCCGGAACTCAATTCCTCTACCAATAAAAGCCAGTACGCCATATGCCTTCTTCACTGCACTATTTACCTGGGTGGCAATTTTCAGAGATCTGTGTACATGGACACCAAGATCCCTCTGCTCTTCCACACTACCAAGTAGTCTACCATTAGCCCAGTAATCCATCTTTTTATTACTCTTACCAAAGTGAATCACTTCACACTTAGCTACATTGAACTCCATTTGCCACCTTTCTGCCCAGCTCTGCAGCTTCTCTATATCCCGCTGTAACCTGCCATATCCTTCCTCACTGTCTACAACTCCTCCGACTTTCGTATCATCCGCAAACTTGCTCACCCAACCTTCTAACCCTTCCTCCAGGTCATTTATAAAAATGACAAACAGCAATGGTCCCAAAACAGATCCTTGCGGAACACCGCTAGTGACGGCACTCCAAGATGAACCTTTGCCATCAACTACTACCCTCTGTCTTCTTCCAGAGAGCCAATTCCTAATCCAAACCTCCAACTCACCCTCAATGCCATATCTCTGTATTTTCTGCAGTAGCCTACCATGGGGGACCTTATCAAATGCCTTACTAAAATCCATATATACCACATCTACCGCTTTCCCCTCATCTACCTCCTTCGTCACCTTCTCAAAGAATTCAATAAGGTTTGTGAGGCACGACCTGCCCTTCACAAAACCATGCTGACTATCCTTGATCACATCATTCTTATCCAGATGTGCATAAATCCTATCCCTTACAATTCTCTCTAAGTCTTTGCCCACAACAGAAGTGAGACTCACTGGCCTATAGTTACTAGGATTATCCCTACTCTCCTTCTTGAACAAGGGAACCACGTTTGCTAGCCTCCAGTCCTCTGGCACTACTCCTGTCGACAAAGAGGACACAAAAATCAAGGCCAATGGCTCTGCAATCTCCTCCCTTGCTTCCCAGAGAATCCTAGGATAAATGCCATCAGGCCCAGGGGACTTATCTATTTTCACCCTTGCCAGAATTTCCAACACCTCTTCTCTACATATCTCAAAGCCATCCATTCTACTTATTCGTGCCTCAGTATTCATATCGACAACAATGTCCAGTTCCTGAGTGAATACTGACGAAAAGTATTCATTCAGCGCCTCCCCAATCTCTTCAGCAACGGAGCTGAGGTGGAGAGGGTAGAGAGTGTCAAGTTCCTAGGAGTGACAATAACCAATAATCTGTTTGGGGCCTCCCACATGTTTGTGATGGTCAAGAAGGCTCCACAACACCTCTCCTTTCTTAAGCAGCTTAGGAAATTCATCATGTCCATAAGGACCCTCACCAACCTTCCCAGGTTCATCATATTCTATCTGAAAGCATTCTATCTGAGTGCATGATAGCCTTGTATGGCGACTGTTCTGCCCAGAACCAAAACATATGGAGCATATATACAAAGTCCAGACCATCATGGAAGCCAATCTTCTATCCATTGTCTCCATTTCCACTTCTTGTTGTTGTGGAAAGGCTGCCAACATCATCAAAAACCCTCCAACACCAGTAATACTCTTTTCTAAACTCTTTCATCTGGGAGAAGATACAGAGGCTTGATCACATGCACCAATAGGTTCATGAACAACTTCAAGTGCATGACGTAATATCTCAACTGCCCAGGTATGGCATCGGCAATGACTTTTTCAACATTGGGCTACAGAGGGTGGTGCGTGTGTAGAATGGGCGGCCAGAGGAAGTGGTGAAGGCTAGTACAATTGCAACATTTAAAAGGCATCTGGATAAGTATAGGAAAAGGAAAGGTTTGGAGAGATGTGGGCCTGGTGCTGACAGGTGAGACTAGGTTGGGTTGGGATATCTGGTCGGCATGGACGGCTTGGAGCGAAGAGTCTGTTTCTGTGCTGTACATCTCCATGACACTATGACTCTATGATTGGTTGGACTGAAGTGCCTGTTTCTGTGTTGTATGAATATGTGACAGAACTGTCCCACAGACCTTTGAAATAAATGCAATATTCAATTTGGTTTCATTAACCCCCATGGAAATTGATGCCAGTCTTCGGTGATAGATGGATGAGGATTCTGAAATCCCTCTGTTCAGTAGCTCTAAGAAACATTGTGCAAGCATTAGAGGATATCCAGAGGATTGATAAGAATGCTTCTGAGGATGAAAGGCCTGCCTTATGAGAAGTGGTTGGAGACTCTGGATCTGTACTTGTTGGATGAGAGGGGGGATCAGATTGAAACTTGCTGAGTACACAGGAACTGCAATTATCCAGCATTTGGTTATCCAAATATCAGATTATCCGGCATTTGGTTATTCGAATATCAGATTATCCAGCAAGATCAAAAGGTCCCGATGCTTGGCTAAATGATGTTATCTGGCATTCGATTATCTGGAATTCAATTAAGCAAATGAAATACTCCTGCCCGTGTCCTTCGGATAATCGAGGTTCCTCTGAACTGAGCGGGCTGGAGAGAGTGCAGTTGGAGAAGCTTCTTCCACGAGCAGGGAGGAGACTAGGACATGAGGGCACAGCCTCAGAGTGAAAGGATGACACTTTTGAACTCAGATGAGAAGGATATTTTTCAGCCAGGGGGTGGTTACTCTGTGGAACCCTTTTCCACAGAGGCCAGTGGAGACCAAGTCACTGAATGTATTTCGGGCAGGTTCCAAGATAGGCTCTGGATCAGAAGGTATGGAGAGAAGGTAGGAAAAAGGTTTGAGAAACATAGGAACCATGAGAGAAGGGCAGAGCAGATTTAATGGGCTGAATGGCCTAATTCTGCTCCTATCTCTTATTGCCTTCTACCTCCAGTCACCTCTGCCCTATTTCTGAATGATTGCACAACAGGCTCAAGGAGCAAAATGGCCTACTCCTGCTGATTTACATGTTTCTAGCTTCACTTCATTAAACTCTTGAGGCTGGGCAGACCCTTCATTGAGCTGTTCTGGAGGATTGCCCAGCTTTCCAGCAGTGAGACACACAAGGCAGAGCTGTTCCCAACCCTCTTGCATTTGGTGTGAATTCATATGCACATTTTGGATTGCATGCCATTATTGCTTTGTGAATCTTATTTCATTTTGGTTCTGTCCCAATTTTTAAATTCCTTTTCCTCCCTTTCTAACCTTGACCTTTATTTGCAACTATCCTCTTTTGACCTTGCAGAAGTAGAAATTTCCCAAACTGACCAGCATCGACATGAGCTACAGCTGACCACTCTTAACTAATTCACTTTAGTGCTTGGGTTGCAGAGAAATTTCTTGACTTTCTCTCTGATTATTTATCATATTAATTTTTGTTCTATTAACTAAAATAATTCAAGTGTTTAAACACTTTTAATCATAAGGAGGTGGTTAGCACACTTGCATTATTGCTCAGACGATTGAGTTTGTGCGTTGGAGAATGAAGTTGAGAAACTTAGCCTTGATTGAATGGAGGAGCAGACTCAAAGGAGCAGAAATTAGGCCATTTGGTCCAAAGTCTTTTGGTGTTATTTTGCGGTTGTACAGAACATTTGTGAGGCTGCTTTTGGTGTGCACTGTACCGATCCTGTCACTCAGATAGGGTCAAGGAGATGTACAGCACAGAAACAGGCCGTTCGGTCCAACATGTCCATGCCAACCAGATATCCCAACCCAATCTAGTCCCACCTTGCCAGCACCTGGCCCATATCCCTCCAAACCCTTCCTACTCATATACCCATCCAGATGCCTTTTAAATGTTGCAATTGTACTAGCCTCCACCACTTCCTCTGGCAGCTCATTCTATATATGTACCACCCTCTGTGTGAAATAAATTGCCCCTTAGGTCTCTTTTGAATAAAATCTTTAAATTGTAGGAGGTTCAGAAAAGATTTACAAGAACTTTGCCTGGAATGGAGGTTTTCAGTTGTAAGGAGAAGATGTATTGACCAGAGTTCAGGAAGTTCAGGTCTATAAAATCATGAGGGGCAGAGATCAGGTTGATAGAAAAGAACTTTTCCTGGAGGTACGGGAGTTCGAAATCAAGGCCATAATTTTTAAGGTGAGTGGAGAAAGATTTAAACAGGACCTGAGGGCTAACATTTTCACATAGAGGGTGGAGCAAATGCAGAATGAACTGACAGCAGAAGTGGTAGACGAGGGCACAGTTACAGCATTTGAAAGGTTGAGAGGGATGTAGGCCAAACACTCGCAAGTAAGGATAGTTTAGTTTTGGGAAATTTGGCATGGATGAGTTGGACCGAATGATCTGTTACTATATTATTTGACTCGATGCCTCTATAATTCATTTGATTCTATTTGTCTTGTGTTCTGAAATAGTGTCCTAGTTCATTTTAGCTGCAACACTTTTGATTGAAGACTCTGTGCCAAGCGGATCAGTGATCAGGAACCCCTTCCCCACTTTCAAGTAAAATATAATGCAGAAATTTGAACAGACTGTGTACAATGTACTTAATCATGCTTCTAACAATTAGCGAAATTGCATACTTGTGGGTTAGGAGTTCTGTCCACAAATGTGAACAGTGATGAGAGAGAGCATTAAACCAGAAATAAATGATACCTGTGACTCCACTAATATTTTACTGGACACAAACAAAACAGATGTTTTCATTGGAAGAAACATTGCATGTGAGTGGCTTCGTTAATGCAATGAGTTGCACATCACACCCAATGCAGATAGTCAAATTGGTCTTCCCTGCAATATCACCCATTTAATTGTTTGAAAGGCTAAAGTCCTATTTTAATGTTTAAAAAACAGCCAATAAATATATGACTTTCCTTCTCCTTAATTTTATGACATAATATCCACATTAACGTAACAATATTTAAGTCTTAACAATAATTATACTTTTATGACAATACATCACAATATTTACCAGTACAAACCCAGTTCACTTTGTCAGCTTTACTTTGCCATGCAAGGATGTTGCTGGAGGATGGTGACATTTGCAATGAAGTGAAATTGACAGCTTTATCATAGGTGTAAAAAAAAATCCTGAAAACGATGGAAATACTCATTGGGCCAAGCAGCATGAGAATGACACTTGCTCATTACTTGATTCCAAATTGAGGAGAGCCAAATATCACAGCAGCAGCTGGTCTCGCACCTCCCTTCTCCTCCTCCTTTAAGTAAACCAGAGGCTCCCTGCTGAAAGCCATGACACCAGGAATCCCCATCACTGTGAAGAAGGTGAGACTTTAGGAAGTTCGTTTGTGGCAATGTTTATTGTTGTTCTTTTTCTTAATTCAGTCACAGGACATGTGTGTTGCCTGATGGGCCAGATTTGCTGCCCATCACTATTTGCCCTTGAGAATGTGGTGGTGATCTGGGTACTGGGTACGTAAGTGGTTTCCCTTACTTTCTGGTGGTTTTGTGGGCCCGGTGTTCAACTCAGGAAGTGTCCAAGGCCTTGTGGTGTCAGTTGGAGGTTGTTGGTTCTCAGGTCTGCTGGTCACAGTCAGTTGTCATTGGTTCCCCTGGCTCAGAACAGGCCTGTGTCAGGTTTTGGAATTGCTGTCGGGATCCCTCTTCTGGAGATAGCTGTGTAGGTAGCTCTCGAGGAGATAACTCTCTTGGAAATAGCTGCAGGAATTAGCTGTTGACAGTCTTCTTCTGGAGATCACTGTTTGGAATGTTGCCTGGGGAATAGCTGCTGGGGGAACAGCTCTCAGGGAGAAAGTGGTTTGGGATCCCTCTTCTGGAGACAGCTGTGTTCAAGTGAGATTGAGGTCTGCAGTTATACTAATTGGAGGCTTCATTTCTTTGTGCCATTTCTGCCCTTGCCATTGTGTTACTGGAGTTCCCTTTGGGGTCAATTGACTCCCTGACAGTTGAGAGTTATGTGTCAATGTATTTTGAATAAAGTTGAATATCCGATATCTGGATAGGTTGCAAAGTATCTGTGGGAAATAGCCTGAGGTGTCAAAGTTAGTTTGGGTCCAGAATGTTAGATCTGGTTGATTGTTCACTTGGAGTTGAGGTTTGAATTGGGCTTTTTGGACTGAACAGTGGTTCCAGACAGCTATCTCTGTATCTATGTATTTTTCCCCAAGATGCACCCCCCTTTCTTTTAAAATTTTTAAAAATCTAGGGTTTTGGTTCACTATTGTTTTAACGTGATTTTTGCTCAACCCTATATTTCTGCATGTGTCTCTCACCACACCACAGTGAAATGATTTAGTGTCCCGCCAAGAAAGACCCCACTGACCCTGCAGTGAACTGATTTGGTGTCCCCCTGGAAATACTCCCCTGAGTCCAGTCTGAGACCCACTGACTGATTCATCTCCATCACCGTCATGTAGCGCCACCTCCCGCCTGTGGAGCAACATTACAGGCAGGAAGGTCCCCGGGTTCCTGCAGCTCACAGCTCATTCTACCCAGTCAGTCCCTCTCTACAATTGAGCTTCTATTTGTTTCTTCTCTCCCCCTCCCTCTTTCCCCCAGACTGAGACCGACCCCCATCAGTTTACAGCTGGCAGGAGGCAGGGGGACGGGGTGAAATTATGGGATGGATCTGTCAGTGCCCTTTAATCGGGGGGGGGGGGGGTGGAGGCTGAGGGAGACGGAAGTTGGAAGGATATTTTTGGGGAAGTGGAGGAATGAGTCGGTAGGATGGGGATGAGGCTGCGGGTGGCGAAGGAATATGTAGTGTGGAGTAGGAAGTGGGGGGGGGGGAAGGATAATTTGGGGGAAGTAAGAGATGGGAATGAGAAAGAGTGAGAAGACAGAAGGATAAATGGACGAGGGAAGGAGAATAAAAGGAGGCATGCAGCAAGAATGGGGATGAGATAGGGTAAGAATAGGGAAGGGAAGGTGAGCAGTGAGTGGACATGGGCTAAGAAGAAGTAAGGATGGGTTGGGAGAGGGATAAGAAGAGAGAATGAGAGAGAACGAGTTGGGACTGGAAGGAGTAGTTGGAGAGGAGAGGAGGGACAAGGAAATGTAGGGCAGGCAAAGTGGGGAATGGGAAATGGGGCAGAAGACTGAGAAATGGAGAGCAGAGCAGAGGAGTGGTGCTGATAGGGTGGGGGGGGTGATGAAAGAATGGATGGAGGCAAAGGAAGAGTGTGGGAGGAGGGAGAAGATTTGGAGAGGTGAAGGTGAAGGCAAAGTGGGGGAGGGTCTGGAGACGAGGGGAAGGGATGGGGAAACGTAACTGGTGAAGGGGTAAGGGGGATGTGAAGAGAGGGGAGGAGGTGTACCAAAAGGCAGAAGGATCCAGGAAGTGTGGGTGGAAACAGTGAGGAAGTGGGCGGCTGGAATAAGAGGAAAAGGAGATTGAAGGAAGAGTAATAGAGATGAGGGACAAGAAAGAGTGGTGGAAAGGGAGCAAGAGAGGGTAATGTTGGAAGTTATAAGTGGTAGGAGAATGGGACATGGAAAAAGAAGTGTGCAGGTGGAGGTTAGGAAGGAGAATAGGGTAGGGGAGGTGGAGTGAAGATTTGGGTGTCTGTGTCGTGGAAGGGTGGTGGACAGGTGAAAGAAGAGGAGGGATCAGATTGGGGCAGAAAGAGTGAGGGAGAGGACTGGAGTCAGGGTAAGATTTGTAGTAGGGATGAAGAATAGGGAGGGGAGCAGAAGGGGTGGGAGAATTGACTGAGGGAAAAGTAGTTGGGGAAGGAGTAGTGGTGAAGGGGAAGGATAAACTAATAGCAGGGGAGGGAAGGGGGAAGGCAGGGGTAAAACAGAAAGCAGGAGGGGCAATGGTGAACCTAGACTGGGGGAAGAAAGAGAGCGAGTGGTTGGAAGGAAGAGAGGACAGTGAAAGGTGGTAACAGAGTGTAGGGAGGAAAAATGGGTGGGGGAGGGACAAGTACGATTGGGGAAGAGAAGGTGAAGGAAGAGTGGAAATATGTGGAATGATGGGATAGAAGAATGTTGGAGGGAGAATGATGGGATGAGAAGGGCAGGGATACAGTTTAGAATGAGGGAGGTTATGGAAAGGAAGACTGCAGGAGCAGAAGGAGGAAAGAAGATGGGGAGAGAAAGGAAGATGGGAAGGAAGAATGGGAAGGGGTAAACTGGTGGGGGGACAAAGACAGTAGGAGAGGAGGGAGATGGAAGAATGTGATGAAGACTGTGGTGGGGGAAGGAAGAATAGGGTGGAGGCATAGGAGCAGTGGGAGAGGGGAGAGGGAAAAAGGAAGAATGAGTGAGAGGAAGAAAGTTGAGATGAGAGGTGAATGGGATGCAGGAAGGAACATTGGGTGTTAGGAAGAGTGGGGTGGGCAGGGGAAAGAAAGTATTGGGGAGGGGCTAGAGAATGAAATGTGGGGGAATGAAGGGAAAAGATGTGTGTGGTAAAGTAAGTATTGTGGGCGAGAGAAGAAGCAAGAGTGAGGACGGGAGAGATGAGGAAAAGTTAAGTAGGAGGGAGTGAATGAAGAATGAAGAGAGAAGGAAATGGAGGGGAGAGGATACATGATGGTAGAATGGTTGAGGGAAAAGAAGAACAAGGGAGAGGTATAAAGAGTGGGAGAGAGGGAAGTTAGAAGATAAAGCAAAGTTAGAAGAAGGAGGGAAGTTGGAAGAAGGAGGGTAGGGGAGGTGTGGGAAGGGAGTGGAGTGGGGTGAGAGAGGGAGCTTACGATCATCAACATTTACAGTCCAGAGGCCATTCAACCCACTTTTCCTGTGTTGAATCATTTCAAAGAAGAATGGTCTTTACGCTTCCCTCACCTTGGCCATGCGACACCTACATCCTATATTAAGATTAATTTGAAGCCATGAGAGCTGATAAAACCTGGTTGATGTGGCTCAAACTGTAGGTGTTGGAGATGGGCATGGAATTTGGAACTGATTACATAGAATGTAACACCATAAGATATTTGACGCATTGAGTCTGCCCCACCATTTGATCATGACTGATATGTTTCTCAACCTCACATCTCCCAGCTACCTTTTGATCTGCTCACTAATCAAGAACCTCAAGAACGCTGAAGTACTGAAGAAAATAAGTTGAGAAAACACTGTTTATAAAACTTGAAAAGGAAGTTGGATAGGAAATGAGGAGACAGATCCATTAACACTGTCAGCTTCTACGGGAAATAGATGTTGGTGAGCAGCAGTTAAGCTGGACGGTGGTGGGGGTAGGGGAAAATATACCAAAAGGTGGGTCCAGCAGAGAATACAAGCTCAGTAAAAAGTTGCAGCATATCGGTGGATCACAATAAAGCCTAAAGACAGTTGGAATTTAGCTCAGGATAAAGCCCATATCTGTCCCACAAAGAGGCTTACACCAAAGTACCTTTACTACCTGGGGTTATCCACCCTCTTAAACTGGCATCCTTCCTGATGGATTCAGCAACTCATTCCAGACAGTGCATGAGCAAAACAGAATAGAGAGGCAGTTCAGTTAAAAGTCAATTTGTCTGAATCTCCTTTGTAATGATCTCTCTGTGACTAGGATTTGAGTTTCTTGATTTGCACCTTGCAGCTTTGTGTTGTCTCTCATTCCACTCCATGCACCTGACCCTCATCCCCTCAGCCCCACCCCCTCCACCTCACCCCATATCCCTGACACTCCTTATCACTACTTTTCCTCGCTGGAAGTTTCTCAAGGACCATTCATCACCATTCCAGACTGAAAATCGATGGAATACTGACAGGAATGTTATACTGAAGCCCAAATCTCAGACTGGATTGAGCCACTGATCAAATTCATGGAGTGGCTAATGTGATTAGAGCTTGAACAATGGGTCCAATGAAAATATCACTTTCATTATCTGTGAACTGTCTTATTATTCTCTCTTCCAGAAAGTTGAAAATATCCCGATCTTGTTGTTGAATCTATGACTATGTTAAACTTATGGATGTTATCTCTCTACTATTTTGAACCTTGAACTCTTCAATAAATCATCACACAGCGTCTATTGTCCAGCGGAGACTCTCTATTTCTGGATCCTCCTTCTGTTGACTAAACTGTTGAATTAGGGATACTAGTTCTCTGTAAACATGAGCTCTCAAATGACAGTACATTTTCCTGATAATATTGGGACACAAGTGTCAGACAGATTTACAATTAGGAACATAAGAATGTGTTTTACCAGGGGTAATGTCATCAATTATTTCCCTCCAAGCTGTGTACTGTAAAGGGCCATTGAACTTTCCGACAGACAGGACACCATCTGCTGTTGAAAGTGATTCATGGTCATCGCTGATCCTGCGAATATTGGATAATTAGTGTCAAAGAGTCAAAGAGTCATAGACATGTACAGCATGGAAACAGACCCTTCGGTCCAAATTGTCCATGCTGATCCAACCTAATCTATTCCTATTTGCCAGCACTTGGCCCATATCTATCTAAACTCTTCCTATTCATGGATATAGGTTTGCTTGCTGAGCTGGAAGGTTCATTTCCAGACATTTCGTCACCCTACTAGGTAACATCTTCAGTGGGCCTCCAGGTAAAACATTCCTATTCAAATACCCCTCCAGATACCTTTTAAATGCTGCAATTGTACCAGCCTCCACCACTTTCTCACAGTTCATTCCACACACGCACCACCTTCTGCATGAAAAGGTTGCCCCTTAGGACTCTTTTATATCATTCTCCTCTCAACCTAAACCTTTGCCTTCTATTTCAGGACTCCCCCACCCCAGGGAAAAGACTTTGTTTCATTATCCTATCCATGGCCCTTTTGATTTTATAAAACTCTGTAAGGCCTCAATGCTCCAGGGAAAACAGCCCAAGCCGATTCCACACTCTCCCTATAGCCCAAATCCTCCAGCCCTGGCAACATCCTTGTAAATCTTTTCAGAACACTTTCAAGTTTCACAATATCCTTCTGATAAGAAGGAGATCAGAATTGCACACAATATTCCAAAAGCGGCCTAACCAATGTCCTGTATAGCTGCAATGCAACGTCCCAATGCCTGTACTCAATACTCTGACCAATAAAGAAAAGCATACCAAACGCTTTCTTCACTTGACTATCCCACCTGCTTCTTCACTTTCAAGGAGGTATGAACCTGCATTCCATGGTCTCTTTGTTCAGCAACACTTCCTAGAGCATTACTGTTAAGTGCATAAGTCCTGCTAAGATTTGCTTTCCAAAAATGCAGCATCTCACATTTACCTAAATTATACTCCATCAGTCATTCCTGAGCCCATTGGCCCATGTGATCAAGATCCTGTTGTACTCTGAGGTAAACTTCTTCCCTGTTCACTGCACCTCCAATTTTAGTGTCATCTGCAAACTTACGAGCTAAACTTCTTATGTCCACTTCTCATGCAAATCATTTATATAAATGACGAAAAGTAGAAAACCCAGTACTGATCCTTATGGCACTCCACTGGTCACAGGCCTCCCGTCTGAAAAGCAATCCTCCACCACCACCCTCTGTCTTCTATCTTCGAGCCAGTTTTGTATCCAAATGGCTAGTTCTCCCTGTATTCCATGAGATTTAACCTTGCTAACCAACCTCCTATGCGGAACCTTGTTGAATGCCTTACTGATGTCCATATAGATCATGTCTACCTTTGCCAATCCTCTTTGTTACTTCTTCAAAACTCAATCACATTCGTGAGACATGATTTCCCACGAATAAGCCATGCTAAATATCCCGAATCCAAATTCCTTGCCTTGTGTGTGTGGAAAGGGATTCGCTCAGGCAAACAATTGATGGATAGACAGGGAATGAATACAGTGAACAACCAGCACAGGAAGATATTTTCTGTGAAATAAAGTTGGGATTAGTTGGGTGCGAGCAACATTTAAACAGAAAATAGTGAAACTGGCCATAGCTTCACCCCCCTATTTTCACACTCTGTGTAGTCAGTGCTTTACAACCTCTTGCAGCCTCTCGCTTTTCCACTTTCTTTTCCTTATGGAAATACAAAATACAGAAATCTTTCCTTTTTAAGAGTGAGACATCCAAGGCTCATGTGCCCAGAGTATGTCCACCTCTCCACTTCTGTTTTTTTCCCTTCTTTTCTCATTTTTCTTTTGGCATCAATGAGGAAGTTGGTAGGAAGGCAGCATTGTCTGTGTCGGGAGCATGACAGAAGCTGGTGAGCCTACAGCTGTGTCCAGGAGGTGGCTGGCGGAGGGATGAGCACGGGAGCCTGAAATCAGTGAGGTAGACCCAGCGGCAAATGATGGAACCTGAAGACTGGTGACTTCGACATTGAGTGGGTCTGGTGCTGGCAGTGGTGAAACAGTTATGGACTCTTTAAGCTATGTCTTTCATAAAATATTTTTAGACCATGCAAAATGGTACTATAATCATTGCGACAGTGGACATTTTTCACTACATTTTACTGTATTTGCACTGTAACATACAGGTAACAATAAAATCATTCATTCAAAATCATTCATTTGTTAAATAGAGCTGCCTTACACATATTGAGCTTTAACAGTAATCACCACCTATTGAGACCCTGGTCAGGCTTCAGCAGATAACTGTTCCTCAGTCAGCTGGATCAGCGACCTTATTAAACTTTTCACAACTGAAATGACCAAATTTCAAATTTTTTAAATGGAGAATCAAAACATTAAACAGTTCTATTCTCACTTGCCTTCAAATTCCCATGCTGCCTCCAAATGCCCTGAATGTATTACTCACTCAGATTGAGTCTCTCTCTCAATGTGATCTCTCCTGCCTGACCCTGCACAGCTGAACAAGAATGCTTTAATACTTCGCAAAGAAGAAAATACAGGTAATTACAAAGTTGTGATTTAAGGAAGATTTCACTGAAATAAACAGAGATGAGACAAACCAGAAAGCCAGAGACCAGTGAATACTTTACTGCACTTACTTTCGAGTGAACAGTGTTTCATGTGGTTGAACATTATACATGAATGGTGTACATACCCAAATCAATTCATGTAGCACATTGAGTACAGATTATCAACAATATTCACAGTAGGAGACATCCCATAATCATAAGTTTCCTTACCATCAATTGTATTACAGAATACCCACTTGAACATGAAGTTCTGATTAGTATTTACAAACCTGGGCAGATCCAGTTAAATAGTTAGCACCATGGAAGCACTTACATTTTTTTCAGTTTAACAAAAGCTGACAGTACTATCATAATTACAGGAATCAAATCAACAGAACATGATGGAAGCACTCAGTGGGCCAGGCAACATGGGAATGACACTTGCTCACTGCCTGAGTCCAAACTGAAGAGTGACGTGAATCACAACAGCAGCTGGTCTCCCCTCCAGTCTTCTTTGATAAATTCATTGATGAGATGTCAGTGTTGGTGTTGCTCGGAAAAGCAGAATTGAATGCCCATCTGGAATTCAGAGTCACCACATTTCTGTGTGTCAGGAGTCATGTGGCAGCCAGCAAAATCATCCAAATTTACTCACTTGTTCAAATTTCAAAGATTTGCACCTCGGTCCACTGGTAACCAAGACCACCTCATCACCGTGAAGGTGGGAATAACACTAACTCAAGAAATTTTTGTATTCATTGCCTTCACTTCCTCACCTCTTTCTGAATCTCACTGTCTCTCTCTCTGCAGTAAAATGATTTGGTGTCCCCATAAAAGATCCCACTGACCCTGCAATGAAATGATTTGGTGTTACCCCTGGAAAGACTCCACTGACCCTGCAGTGAAATGATTTGGCATCCCCCTGGAAAGACTCTGAGCCCAATCTGAGAATCATTGAATGACGCATGGCAAGCTCCATCTGGATTGTTGTCCACGCCTCGGTGCCCCTGACCTGATTCAGAGGGAAGAGTGCTGCCACTGACCCACAACTGTCACCTCCCACTGGAGCTGAGGCAGTTTCCCACCTGTTTCTGGAATGTTTCTTTCCAGAGGAAGGCTGGAGAAAAGGGGCAGTGGATTTTCTGTCAATCCCAATCCCACAGCCAGCCATCTGCACTGTGTCACACTGTCTCAAAGCTGCCCTGATTCTCCACTCCCAGCCCGTCCTTCAACTCTTTGGACACCTCAACCAGAAACATGTTTTCTCTTCCTTTCAAGGGTTGAAGAAGCAAACCCAGTGGAATTTACTGCAATTTATTCCCATGGCGGAATTATCAGGCAAGTTGCTGTGAGTAGTGGCAATTCTACTCCCACCCACCATCCCCGGACAAAAATCTGTCCAATTTTGGAATATGATTGCAAGCTACCAACAGTAACATGAATTAATTAGTTATGCAAAGAAACGAAAAGGTGATCGATAAGCCGGGATCATGGAGACACGGTTGCCAGATGTCTAGGAATGGGATCTGGACATCCAGGGGCATTCAGACAGACAAAAATTAAAAGCAGGTGGAATTGCATTACTACATAAAGAGGAATAGCAAGAAAGGATATCACCTTCAATGATGTGGATTCTCAACTAGTCGAGCTGGGGAGAGGTCAAAAAAACTTAAAAGGGTTACTACTATACAGAATCCCAATATGTTGGGGTGAAATTGGGGTTGGCTTTTAAAAGGAATTATATTAGATTAGATTCCCTACAATGTGGAAACAGGCCCTTCAGCCCAACAAGTCCACACTGACACTTTGAAGACTAACCCACTCAGACCAATTTCCCTCTGACTAATGCACCTAACATGATGTGTAATTTAGCATGGCCAATTCACCTAACCTGCACATCTTTGGACTGGGGGAGGAAACCCACACTGACATGGGGAGAATGTGCAAACTCCACACAGACAGCCGCCCAAGGCTAGCATCGAACCTGGCACTGTGAGGCAGCAGTGTTAACCACCGAGCCCCTGTGCTGACCTTTCAAGAAGTTTGGTGGGGGAAATATTCATGTTTGTATTTGCTCAAGGGACATGTGTTCTTCTTGCTGGGCTATCCCTAGATGCCCTTGAGAAGGTGGTGAGTTCTCTTCTTGAACCACTGCAGTCCATGTGCAGACTCACATGGTAGATCCACAACACCTTGAGGGAGGGAATTCTTGGGTTTCCACTCAGTAGCAGAGACAAGTTTCCAAGTCAGGTTGGTGAGTGATTTGGAAGTAATTTGCAGGGGGCCATGTTCCCAGTTCCCAAGTATCTGCTAAATTAGAGATAATTGCATCAAAGGAGCATTTGTTCTAATGGGTAACTTTAACCTGAATAGAAATTGGGCAAATCAAATTACGAACAATACCGTAGAAGAGGAATGCCTGGAGTGTATACAGATCATTTTTCAGCAGAAATACATTGAGAAACCAACTAGACTGCAGGCCATCTGTTGGGAACAAGGATTAAATAAATCATTCCACACCAAGGTCTACTCCAATGACAAAGGGCTTTATTTTTTTATGCTGCTGTGAAGAAAACCTCGAGAATCCAGAAACTTCGTGACACAACAAAACAAATGTGCACTTTTTAAAATGGTTTTGCCTTTGGCTGTCACAAGTCAATCGTATTATTCATTAATTGCATACACATTCAATCATGTTAATTGTGTGACTTCACGATCAGTGATGGACAACTCTAAGTGTTTCCGTGATCTTGTGATGTTTACCAGACTCCCTTATCAACTGTTCCTTAGACCACATTCCAGATTTTGGCTCCTGCACCATATATTCATTGCTTCCCTGTTAATTGAAAGTAGATTTTCTGCCTTAGGTTGAATAACCATCAGGAAAACCATTAAATCTGTAAATGTCTGGAGACTTAAAACTTTACTTTATGCATATAACCTGGTGTCTATGATTAGCAGGAGATTGAGGTTGGGGGGTGATTAATTAATGTGTGTCAGACTCTTCCCTTTTCTTCTAATACCAGACACAGAATGAGTGTGGTATGAAAGCTTTCATCTGTGTTTCTCAGGGATATTCTTTCTCAACTGTCTCCATATAAATAACAGCAGCTGCCTGTTTGCTACTCTTTAACAGGACCCATTTTGTGTGCTACTTCAATCTTGTTATCTTGTATATGCTTCTATGAAGGATTCAGTTATAGTTAGTCTTGAAACTGCACACTGAACATGCTTCTCTTTCAGTTCAAAATCATCTCCAGTCATTTTAACTCAGCTGACAATCACTTTCAGCTATTTTATGTCAACCCAGAACCACTTTCGACCATTTTATTCTGCTTCAGCTAGGGACAGCCCCATAACCATCCTACACTGGGCATTGTGTAACAGAAAAGCTTATTGTATTTGGAAATCTATTTGTACAAAGACCCTTGAGGATCAGGGCCTATGACAGAATTCTTCAACAAGATAGACAGTGATGTTGTTGATTCTGAGACTAGGGTCCTGAATCTAAATAGAGTAGACTAGTGTAGTTTTAATTTGTCATTTCCACCATATACAATGAAATAGTAAATGCGAGACAGCATTCCCCCAAAACCGAGGGTGCTATATGCATAGCACAAATTACACAATCGTACATGACATAAAGTGTATAACACGTGCAAAAACAAGTAAGTTATAGTGTAATAGATGCATGATAAATTATAGACAATTTTTAGCAGCAATTTGAAGTCATACAAAGAATTTCAGATGGGAATGAGTCCGATCATACTGTGTTAAGGAGCCTGATGGATTGGGGGAAGAATCTGTTGCACAATCTGGCCGTGAGAGACTGAATGCTCTGGTATCTTTTGCCACATGGCAGGAGAGAGAAGGGTTTGAGTGAAGGGTGGTGGTCTTCCACAATGCACTTAGCCTTTTGGATGCAGCATGTGGTGTAAATGCCTATAATGGAGGGAAGAGAGATCTCGATGATCTTCTCAGCTGTCCTCACTATCCGTTGTAGGGTCTTACAATCCGAGACGGTGCAATTCCCAAACCGGGCAGTGATACAGCAGCTCAGGATACTCTCAATGAATCCTCTGTTGAATCTGGTGAGGTTGGGGTGGGAGGTGGGTTTTCCTCAGCCTGCGCAGAAAGTAGAGATGCTGCTGGGCTTTCTTGGCTATGGAGCTGGTGTTGAGGGTCCTGGTGAGATTCACAGCCAGGTGTACATCAAGAGATAGAGGAAATAACAATGGCATGAGGTGCAGGTTGGTTATAAAGGATCCTGGAATGTTGTCTAAATGAAAGACAACACAAAGGCAATGTCAAGCATTTAAAAGAGTGAATGGTTGAACTAAAACAATAGGTAATCCCCACCTGACATGAACGTCATTTTAGGATGATTTCCAAACCATGTATTACAAGGTAAATTAGAGATGGTATTAGACGCAAGGAAGAGGCATATAAATTGGACAGATAAAAATAATAATCCCGACGTGTGGGAACATCTTAGAATTTAACAAAGGAGGAAAAAGTGATCAATTAACAAAGGGAAAATACAATATGAGTGTAAGGTTGTGGCAAACATAAAAGCTGAATATAAAATTTCCCATAGTCATGCAAAGAGTAAAAAAGACGGCTGAAGACAAGAGTAGGTCCCTCACACTGAGAAACAGGGTGTGGTCAGCTGGCCAGCAGCAAAAATGCTCACCAGACAGGTTATAGAGTCATGGAGTCATAGAGCTGCACAGCATGGAAACAGATCCTTAGTTCCAACTCATCCATGCCAACCTGGTAAAATAAATTAATCTGGTCCCATTTGGCCCATATCCCTCAACACTTCTTATTTATATATCCATCCAATGCCTTTTAACTGTTAAAATTGTACGAACCTCCATCACTTCCTCTGGCAGATCATTCCAGACATGAACCACCCTGTGCGTGAAAAAAGAGATAGAGATAAGAGATAGAATAAAGCATGCTAGGAATTTTGGTCAATCTAGTTTAAATTCTGATCTCTGTTACAATTGTAGCCAAGATATATTCTGACCTGTCATTTCCTGTGTTCCAAATAAGGCGGGTTATATGGTTATCTCTAGACAGACTGGCACCATTCGACCTTATACAGAGCGTGAAATGTGGCTGTTTAATATTTGAGAGTTTGTTTTTAGCCAGTAAAATCCATTGGCTTGTATTAAACATTGCACTCAAGATTTGATCAATTAATTAGCTGAGTGCCAGGGAATTTTATGGAAACTGAACATATATTGAGATAAGTCAGCAAAAGATTTTCCCTGGAGGAGCATTCAAAAACCCATATGAGAAGTCTGTGCCCAGACATTACTTTCAGAGAAAATGAAGAACAATGAGGTGAGATCTACATGGAGGGCAAATTTGGCCACTTCACTCAAATTGGTGTAGTATTTGATTGAAGCCAAATGTTTAGATTTCATTTAGACTTAAACATGAATTTAGTAAAAGACAAGGTCATGTGAGGTTATGTAAGGTTGAAGTGAAGTTAGATGAAGAAAAGTTTTGACAAATGTATGTTTTATATTGAATACTTGTACTTGAGTTAAAGTAAAGAAAGATTTGCTTAATAAAATTCTGAGTTGTTTCTCTGCCTTTGGGAGCCAATCACACAAGGGAAGAGTATCTGGGTAAAAGGTTGGAGTACTCCTTTGTGAGCAAGAATTTGGGGATTTATAATGGGGAGCAATTCAGTTGGCTGACCAACTGAATACATACTTTGGTTCTGTGTTCACAAAGAAGGAGACCAACAACATAACAGGAATTTTTGGGGAACATAAGGTTTAGTGACAAGAACTGCAAGTCATCATTGTTAGGGGAAAATGGGGTTGGGAAATTTGACAGAACTCAAGACCAATATTCATCCAGGGTTTGATCATCAACAACCTAGTGTGCTTAAGGAAGTTCTCCAAGAAATGATGGATGTATTAATGGTCATCTTCCAAGATTGTTTAGACTCTCACACACTTACGGCATATTGGGGAGAGTAGCTAATAATAACCCCTCTGTTTGAAAAGATCAGTAAAGACAAGAAAATGGCAATTATCAACTAATCAGCTAGAGCTGGTAATGGGGAAAATAGTAGGATTCATTACAAAAGATTTAATTGCAGACTATTTGAAAAACAAAAGGCCAGATCAGACAGAGCCAGCATGGATTTACAAAATGGATATCATGCTTGGCGAACCTATAGGATTTCTTTGATGATGTAATTGGTTGATTTCATGAGGGTGAGGCAGTGGTCAGGATTTATTTGGACTTTCAGAAGATTTTGTCAAAGTTCTACATAGGAAATTAGCATGTAAACTTAAAACATCATGATTGGGGCTATTTTTATTTTGATGGACGGAAAGCTGTTTGGGAGACAGGAAAACAAAGAATAACAGCAAGCAATTCATTTTTTCCCTAAATGGCAGCAGTGACTAGTGGGATACTGCAGGGGTCAGTGCCTTGACTCTAGCTTTTGACGAGCTATAGAAGCATGATTTAGCTGGGGGATCTAAATGTAATGTCTCTGAATTTTCAGATGATACATAGCTGAGTGTGAAGATGAGATGTGAGGAGGATGCAAAGACGCTTCTGGGTGATTTGGACAAGCTGAGTCGAAAAATTCATGGCAGTTACAGTTATGCTGCTGCCAAGCCACTCTTGTTACCGGACCTGGCAAACTATCAGTTAGATTGTGCTACTGTGCCTTTACCAACATCAGCACTTCTGTCAAATGGTGGTCATTATGTAGGAGCTCTGATTCATCATCTGAGGTGGGGATGGGGTCAGTAGGTGATAATCATCAAACGTTTTCCTTTTGTAAGCTTGACCTGATGGTGTGATGATTTATGGAGCCTGCAGCCAATGTTGAGGACTTCCACCTGAGTGTCTGTCACTGTGCTACCACCTCTATTGATGGATCTATCTGGTGTGACAGACTATACCAAGAATTGTAATGATGCAGTCTGTGACATTGTAAGATATGAATTATTTTGTAAAACTATATCAGACTGTTCTAAGTTGTCTTACTTGATTAAAATGCTGAATAGTTCTGTGGGACAAATCTCCAAATATTGGCATAGACCCCTCAGAAATATTGAAAGTGGACTGCACAGAGTTGACTGAACTGGGTGCACTTTGTCCTTTATTGTGCCTTGATCGATGTCAGGTTTTTTCAGTTTTATTTGTTTTTGACTTTTCCGTTGCCGTTTGACACAATTAAATGTCTTGGTAGGCCATTGAGAGAACATTTAAGAGTCAAACATAGCATTGAATGTAATGATGAAACAAACATTTTTACAGTGAGTGATTAGTTTCTGCACTGTTTTGCCTGGGAATGTTGTGGAGGCAGGTTCAATTGACGTGTTCAAAAATGAATTGGATGAACATTTGTAAAGCAAAACTACACAGAATTAAGGGACAAAGGCAATCGAAATTCAATGGATATGATAGGCCAAATGCATACCATTTCCACAATAACAGTTCTGTGATTATAATGCACTTCCCCCATCCATCATCCCCTAGCAGGCGTACAGCAAGGGGTTACATATAAAATAAAGCTCCCTCTATGCTGTCCCAGAGCTAAAGGTCCCAGAGCTGATGTAGTATGGTGTTATCTATGGAGTAAAATCTTCGCACTGCTCCTTGTACCACTGTCAATGTTTTCACTGTGGATCAGGAGTTATAAGCAGACAAGACTGGCTAAGTCAGCAATTTCCTTCTCCAACCTGCACAGGTCAACCAGATTTTGTTTTTCTTTGAATGACACTTGAAAATTATTTAATGGCAAATGTAACTGTGACAGTTTTGCTTAAGAATCAAGACTTATTCATTGAATTTAAATGCTACCAGCTGTCGCCATGCAACTTCACGGAATCACAAAGTTGTTGCAGTTCTGAATGAGGCAATTTGGCTCATTGCATCCTCACTTGCTCTCTGAGCATTTTGACTTAGTGCCAGTCTCCTACAAATTCCCTGTAAACTGTATATTGTTTTGTTTTAGAGAATCATCCAATGTCTTATTGAATGCATCAAATGAACCAAACTCTATCATACGTTAAGGCAATTTGGTCTGTGTAAAATTATTTTTCTCACCTTGTATTTTGAAATACAGTTTAACTCTGTGTTTCTTGGCTCTCGAGTCTTTTATGAGCTGGTAAGCCTTCCTGTCTCTTTTCTATCTAGACGCACCATCATTTTAAAAGCCTCTGTGAAACCTACCCTCGTCTTTCTTTCCAAAGAATACTTTTCCAGTGTAACTTGATGATTGAAGGCTCTCATCTCTGGAATATTCTTATAAATAATTTCTGTATTGCATTTAATGCATTCACACCCTTCCCGGCAGTCTGGCAGCCAAAATGGTACACAGTACTCCATCTGAGAGGTAACAAATGTCCTCTAATGGTTCAGGATAAGCTTCATCTCTTGTATTCTATTCCCCTATTAAAAGACTAAGTAGCGACTGTGTACTTTGTTAACTCCGCACTCCGCCTCTCCTGGCATATTGATGATTTTGCACATGCACCCATGTCTCTCTGCTCCTGCATACACATTGGAGCAGTACATTTTAATCTATAGTGTCTCACATCATGTTTCTCACTGTTGAACTTCACCTGCCATCTATCCAATCACTCCATCAATTTGTCTACAACCTTTTTAGAGTTCCATATTATCCTCCTCACAGTTTGCAATGCTCCCAATATTTGTGCCATATGCAAATTTTGAATTTGTCTTCAGGAAATTAATCTCAAAGATATTTATATAATCGTAACTTTTCCAAATCGGCTTCATTACTGAAGTCCCTCATCACTGGAATCATTCTCATAAAGCTCTCTTCTGCACACTCTTTGATAAATTCATATCTACCTTTCAGTTTCCTCTCACGGAAAGTTTACATTTTTTAAATCTGATGAGCTGTATTTTTTCTCTCGCAGATCTGTTGTGTGACACTCAATCAAACACCTTCTGGAAGTCTGTGTACAACATATGATAGCGTTGCCCTCATCAACTCTCTCTATTACTATTTTTAAAAGTCTAACACCACCACATCAATAGTCACAGGTGAGGTACCGGAAGACTGGAGGTTGGCTAACGTGGTGTCACTGTTTAAGAAAGGTGATAAGGACAAGCCAGGGAACTATAGACCAGTGAGCCTGATGTTGGTGGTGGGCAAGTTGTTGGAGGGAGTTCTGAGGGACAGGATGTATATGTATTTGGAAAGACAAGGACTGATGAGGGATAGTCAACATGGGAAATCATGTCTTACAAACTTGATTGAGTTTTTTGAAGAAGGAACAAAGGGCAGAGTGGTAGATTTGATCTATTTGGACTTCAGTAAGGCGTTTGACAGAGTTCCCCATGGGAGACTGATTAACTAGGTTGGATCTCATGGAATACAAGGAGAATTAGCCATTTGGATACAGAACTGGCTCAAAGGTAGAAGACAGATGGGTGGTGGTGGAGGTTTGTTTTTCAGACTGGAGGCCTGTGACCAGTGGAGTGCCACAAGGATTGATGCTGGGTCCACTACTTTTTGTAATTAATATAAATGAGTTTGATGTGAGCATAAGAGGTATAGTTAGCAATTTTGCAGATGACACCAAAATTGGAGGTGTAAGTAGACAGTGAGTAAGTTTACCTCAGATTACAACAGGATCTTGATCAGATGGGCCAATGAGCTGAGAAGTGGCAGAAGGAGTTTAATTCAGCTAAATGTGAGGTGCTGCATTTTGTGAAAGCAAATCTTAGCAGGACTTATACACTTGGTAAGGTCCCGGCGAGTGTTGCCGAACAAAGAGACTGTGGAGTGCAGGTTCATAGCTCCATGAAAGTGGAGTCACAGATAGATAGGATATTGAAGAAGGTGTTTGGTATGCTTTCCTTTATTGAGTACAGGAGTTGGGTGGTCATGATGCGGCTGTACAGGACATTGGTTCGGTCACTGTTAGAATACTGCATGCAATTCTGGTCTTCTTCCTAGCAGAAATATGTTGTGAAAATTAAAAGGGTTCAGAAAAGATTTACAAGGGTGTTGCCAGGGTTGGAGGATTTGAGCTATAGGGAAGACTGAACAGGCTGGGACTGTTTTCACTGGAGTGTAGGAGGCTGAGGGGTGACCTTATAGAGGTTTACAAAATCGTGAGGGGCACAGATGGGATCAATAGACAAAGTCTTTTCTCTGAGGTGAGGGTGTCCAGAACTAGATGGCATAAGTTTATTGAGAGGGGAAAGATATAAAAGAAAACTAAAGGGATTTTATTAATGTAGAGGGTGGTACGCATATGGAATGAGGTGCCGGAGGATGTGGTGGAGGCTAGTAAAATTGCAACATTTAGGAGGCATTTGGATGGGTGTATGAATAGGAAGAGTTTGGAGGGATAGGGGCCTGGTGCAGGCAGGTGAGACTAGATTGGTTTGGGATATGTGGTCGACAGGGACGGGTTGGACCGAAGGGTCGGTTTCCGTGCTGTACATCTCTATCACTCTGACTCTATGACAACTGAAGTTAAACCGACACGTCTGAATTTGCCGGATTTATCTTTACGAATGTGCCTGAGCAAAGGTGCAATTGTTACAATTGTCAAGCATTCCCGCGTCTTCGCTGAGTTCGAGGAGGATTGAAAATTTGTTGCCAGTGCCCCGACAATTTGTATTCTTACTTCCTCCAGCATCTGTTCTGATCCTATTGCCGTATTTACTTTATCAGCAGTTTATCCAAACCCTCTTTGTCACTTTTAAACCTTCCAGTCTCTAAAATTTCTCTTCTGTTACCGTGGGACCCAGATATAATCATAATTCCTCAACTTGCTTAACTTTATTTGAACTGGGGAAATTTCTTAAGCATTTATGGTACTTGGTGTATCGGGGGTGGGGCGCTGCAAAAATGAACACAACCCAGTTTTGTGGTATAGATTTTGAATGACGTTGCACCACCGCGTTTGTAATCAGCAGTGCGATCAGTCTGCACCAAGCAACACTGGAATCTCGATCCCCGCCCATCTCAACCTGCTGAGCGTCCCTGTGCCCTCCCCTACCCACCCACATGGACCCGCGCACTCCCACACCACATCAATTGCTCCCTTGTGTGCTGTAGCACTGTCACTCGTAAAACCTGCTTTCGTTTTCTTCTCCAATACAAATGATACATTGCACAAATCAATTGAACTTTATTGCAGAACTAAAGGTGTTCAGCAGTTGCGAATGTCGTACTAGAAAAGCACAGCAAGTCAGGCAGCATCCGAGGAGCAGGAGAATCGACGTTTCTGATCAGCGGCACAGCATTTAAAACCTCTCTGAACCCAGAAGTGCTGAAAGTGAATATGGCTTCCAGGCTGCGTGACAGTTTAATTGACTTGGCGATTTGTTCAATTTGTCAAAACTTCTTCAACGATCCAGTCACTCTGGGCTGTGGACACACTTTCTGCCGCTCTTGTGTCGAAAAGCAGAAGTTAAACATCTGTCCAGAATGTAAAGAGAAGGTTCTGGAAAGGAGGCTTTCAGTAAATCGGACTGTATTGGGTCTGGCAGATAAAGCCCGGAAAGTAAAGCTAGCGGAGAAGGAAAACCAACTTCACTGTGAGGGACATCAGGAAGAACTGAAACTGTTCTGTGAAACTGACAAGACATTGATCTGTGTGATTTGCATTGCTACACCGGAACACAGAGGGCACCGCTTCCTCCCGATTAAAGAAGCTTTTGAAATCTACCAAGTGAGTAACATCGCATTTTATCAGCTTATTATTTTATTTTTCTCCCACTATCCAAAGATTTCATTTGTGATTTTCTCTGTACCAATTCTAGGATCAGCTGAAATCTGCTTTAGATTCACTCAGAGAGAAGAAATCTGCGATTCTGGAAACGGAACTGACCCAGAAACGGAAGATTTCCGAAGTGAGGGTGAGCTCTCCCTGTGCTGATTTTCTGGGATCTCGGTTAGTTGTGTTCCCTTTAGCGCGGGACATTAATGAGGTTTCACATTTCATTTGGTAGGAACAGGCGAGCAGTCTGCAGACCCACATCACATCCGAGTTCACTAAAATGCACCAGATTCTCACTGAGAAAGAGCAGCGTTTACTCAGAGATCTCAGGGAAGAAGAGGAGAGGGTTGTAGAACCGATGGAGAAAAACCTTCGAGAGATTCAGGAGAATTTAAATTCTATTGAAGAGGAACTCTCAAAGTTGCAGAAACAGATGGAGCAGGAAGACGTGCTGATGTTTCTGAAGGTGAGGGAATATATTGCGGGTCAGTGCAACAAATCTCCAGTTCGAAAATAACTAACGATAAGTGAAAATAAATAAATACAATGCCTGGTAAAAACGAGGAACAAAGGATTGCTTTTTCAAATTAATAGATATAAACACTGAGGAAATAGAACATAGAACATAGAACATAGAAGAATACAGCGCAGTACAGGCCCTTCGGCCCTCGATGTTGCGCCGATCAAAGCCCACCTAACCTACACTAACCCACTATCCTCCATATACCTATCCAATGCCCGCTTAAATACCCATAAAGAGGGAGAGTCCACTACTGCTACTGGCAGGGCATTCCATGAACTTACGACTCGCTGAGTGAAGAACCTACCCCTAACATCAGTCCTATATCTACCCCCCCTTAATTTAAAGCTATGCCCCCTTGTAATCGCTGACTCCATACGTGGAAAAAGGTTCTCACTGTCAACCCTATCTAACCCCCTAATCATCTTGTACACCTCTATCAAGTCACCCCTAAACCTTCTTTTCTCCAATGAAAACAACCCCAAGTGCCTCAGCCTTTCCTCATACGATCTTCCTACCATACCAGGCAACATCCTGGTAAACTTCCTCTGCACCCGTTCCAGTGCCTCCACATCCTTCCTATAGTATGGTGACCAAAACTGCACACAATATTCCAGATGCGGCTGCACCAGAGTCTTATACAACTGCAGCATGACCTCAGGACTCCGGAACTCAATTCCTCTACCAATAAAAGCCAGTACGCCATATGCCTTCTTCACTGCACTATTTACCTGGGTGGCAACTTTCAGAGATCTGTGTACATGGACACCAAGATCCCTCTGCTCTTCCACACTACCAAGTAGTCTACCATTAGCCCAGTAATCCATCTTTTTATTACTCTTACCAAAGTGAATCACCTCACACTTAGCTACATTGAACTCCATTTGCCACCTTTCTGCCCAGCTCTGCAGCTTCTCTATATCCCGCTGTAACCTGCCATATCCTTCCTCACTGTCTACAACTCCTCCGACTTTCGTATCATCCGCAAACTTGCTCACCCAACCTTCTAACCCTTCCTCCAGGTCATTTATAAAAATGACAAACAGCAACGGTCCCAAAACAGATCCTTGCGGAACACCGCTAGTGACGGCACTCCAAGATGAACCTTTGCCATCAACTACTACCCTCTGTCTTCTTCCAGCCAGCCAATTCCTAATCCAAACCTCCAACTCACCCTCAATGCCATATCTCTGTATTTTCTGCAGTAGCCTACCATGGGGGACCTTATCAAATGCCTTACTAAAACCCATATATACCACATCTACCGCTTTCCCCTCATCTACCTCCTTAGTCACCTTCTCAAAGAATTCAATAAGGTTTGTGAGGCACAACCTGCCCTTCACAAAACCATGCTGACTATCCTTGATCACATCATTCTTATCCAGATGTGCATAAATCCTATCCCTTACAATTCTCTCTAAGACTTTGCCCACAACAGAAGTGAGACTCACTGGCCTATAGTTACTAGGATTATCCCTACTCCCCTTCTTGAACAAGGGAACCACGTTTGCTAGCCTCCAGTCCTCTGGCACTACTCCTGTAGACAAAGAGGACACAAAAATCAAGGCCAATGGCTCTGCAATCTCCTCCCTTGCTTCCCGGAGAATCCTAGGATAAATGCCATCAGGCCCAGGGGACTTATCTATTTTCACCCTTGCCAGAATTTCCAACACCTCTTCTCTACATATCTCAAAGCCATCCATTCTACTTATTCGTGCCTCAGTATTCATATCGACAACAATGTCCTGTTCCTGAGTGAATACTGACGAAAAGTATTCATTCAGTGCCTCCCCAATCTCTTCAGCCTCCACACGCAACTTCCCATTACTATCCTTGATTGGACCTATTCCTACCCTAGTCATTCTTTTATTTCTAACATACCTATAGAAAGCCTTAGGGTTTTCCCTAATCCTACCAACTAAGGACCTTTCATGCCCCCTCCTTGCTGCTCTTAGCTCTCTCTTCAGGTCCTTCCGGGCTACCTTATAACTCTCAATCGCCCCTATTGAACCTTCACGCCTCATCTTTACAAAGGTCGCCCTCTTCCATTTAACAAGGGATTCCAACTCCTTATTAAACCACGGCTCCCTCACACGACCCTTTCCTCCCTGCCTGATAGGTACGTACTTATCAAGGACACTCAATAGTTGCTCCTTGAACAAGTTCCACATATCAATTACGCTCTTGCCTTGGAATCTACTTTTCCAATCCACACATCCTAAGTCATGCCTCAACGCATCATAATTTCCCTGCCCCCAGCTATAACTCTTGCCCTGTAGTACACACTTATCCCTCTCCATCACTAGAGTAAAAATCACCGAATTGTGGTCACTGTCCCCAAAGTGCTCACCTACCTCTAGTTCTAATACCTGGCCTGGTTCGTTACCCAGAACCAAATCCAGTATGGCCTCACCTCTTGTTGGCTTATCTACATATTGTGTCAGGAAGCTCTCCTGCACACATTGCACAAACACTGACCCATCTAACGAACTTGAGCTATAGCTTTCCCAATCAATATCAGGAAAGTTAAAGTCTCCCATAACAATCACCCTATTACTGTCACTCTTCTCCTGAATCATCTTCGCAATCCTTTCTTCAACGATTCTAGGACTATTAGGAGGCCTGTAAAAGACTCCTAACAGGGTGACCTCACCTCTCCTATTCCTAACCTCAACCCAAACTACCTCAGATGGCAAATCTTCGTCCATCTTCCTTTCCACCGCTGTAATACTATCTTTGACAAGCAAAGCCACACCCCCCCCTTTTACCCCCACCTCTGACCCTACTAAAACATTTAAACCCTGGAACCTGCAACAGCCAATCCTGTCCCTGATCTAGCCACGTCTCCGTAATAGCCACAACATCGAAGTTCCAGGTACCAACCCACGCTGCGAGTTCACCTACCTTATTTCGTATACTTCTGGCATTAAAGTATACACACTTCAAGCCACTCTTCTGTTTACAGGCACCCTCCTTTAAGATTGATGCCATATTCCTAACCTCCCTACACTCCAGATCCTGCACCCTCAAGCTACAGTCTGGGTTCCCATGCCCCTGCAGAGTTAGTTTAAACCCCCCCCCAAGAGCACTAGCAAACCTCCCCCCAAGGATACTGGTGCCCCTCAGGTTCAGGTGCAGACCATCCTATTTATAGAGGTCCCACCTTCCCCAGAAAGAACCCCAGTTATCCAAGTACCGAAATCCCTCCCTCCTGCACCATCCCTGTAGCCACACATTTAACTGTTCTCTCTCCCTATTCCTCGACAATAATAATGAGAAACAAAGGTTAGGCCACTTTTGGAAGATTGCATGCAATTCTGGCCTCCTTCCTACCGGAAGGATGTTGTGAAACGTGAAAGGGTTCAGAAAAGATTTACAATGATTTTGACTAACGGGAAACTGTTGCACAAGGGAGGGTGGTACGTGTATGGAATGAGCTGCCAGGGGAAGTGGTGGATTCTGGATTAGTGGTGCTGGAAGAGCACAGCAGTTCAGGCAGCATCCAAGGAGCAGTAAAATCGACGTTTCGGGCAAAAGCCCTTCATTAGGAAGACAGGCAGAGAGCCTGAAGGGTGGAGAGATAAGTGGGAGGAGGGTGGGGTTGGGGAGAAAGGAGCATAGAGTACAATAGGTGAGTGGGGGAGGGGGTGAAGGTGATAGGTCGAGGCGAGTACAATTGCAACATTTAAAATGCATCTGGATGGATATATGAAGAGGAAGGATTTGGAGGAATATGGGCCAGGTGCTGGTTGGTGGGGTGAGATAGGTTGGGATATCTAGTCGGCATGGATGAGTTGAACAGAAGGGTCTGTTTTCGTGCTGTACATCTCTATGACTCTAAGACTCTCTGACCCTCCATGTCACTTTCAATACTGTCTTTATTTTAAAATTATTGTCAAAAATCTTAATTGTATTTATATTTCTTACTTATATTTCTTACTTATATTTCGAAAGCCTTACTGAAGTCCATATAAGTCACGTCCACCACTCTGCCCTCATCAACTTTCTTTGCTACTTCTTCAAACAAACTCAATCAAGTTCATGAGACAAGTTCATTTCCCACGCACAAAGCCAGGTTGACCAACCCGAATCAGTGCTTGCTGTTCCAAATACATGTAAATCCTGTCCCTTAGGATTCCCTCCAGCAACTTGCCCACCACTGACATTAGGCTCGCTGGTCAATCGTTCCCTGGCTTTTCCTTACCACCTTTCTTAAATAGTGATACACATTAGCCAACCTCCAGTCTTCCCGCACCTCACCTGTGACTATCGATGATACAAACATCACAGCAAGGGGCCCAACAATCACTCCTCTAGCTTCCCATAGAGTTCTAGGGTACATCTGATCAGGTTTTGGGGATTTATCCACTTTTATGCATTTCAAATCATCCAGCACCTCCTTCTCTACAATATGGACATCTTCAAGATGTCACCATCTATTTCCCTACACTCTGTATCTTCCATGTCCTTCTCCAGAGTTAATACTGATGCAAAATACTCATTTAGTATGTCCTGCAGCTCCACACAAAGGCTGCCTTGATGATTTTTGAGGTGCCACCATTCTCACCCCAGTTACCCTTTTGTCCTTAATGTATTTGTAAAAACCCCTTGGATTCTCCTGAACCCTATTTGCCAAAGCTATCTCATGTCCTCTTTTTGCCCTCCTGATTTCCCTCTTAAGTATACTCCTACTGCCTTTGTATTCTTCTAAGGATTCACTTGATATCTATACCTGACATATATGCTTCCTTCTTTTTCTTAACCAAATGTTCAATTTCTAATCATCCAGCCTTCCCTACACCTGCAGACCTTTCCATTCACCCTAACAGGAATATACTCATTTCTGAAGGCTTCCCATTTTGCAGCCTTCCCTTAACCTGTGAATATCTGCCCCAATCAGCTTTTGAAAGTTCTTGCCTGATACCATCAAAATTAGCCTTCCTCCAACTTCAAACGTCACCTTTTAGATCTGGTCTATCCTTTTCCATCACTACTTAAATCACTAATAGAATTATGGTCATTGGCTCCAAAGTGCTCCTCTATTGACACCTCAGTCACCTGTCCTGACTTATTTCCCAAGAGTAGGTTAAGTTTGGCATCTTCTCTAGTAGGTATACACCCACATACTGAATGAGAAACCTTTCTTGTACACAGTTAACAAATTCCTCTCCATCTAAAACCTTAACAGAATGGCAGTTCCAGTCTATGTTTGGAAAATTAAAATCCCTTATTATAACCACAATATTATTCTCACAGATAACTGAAATCTCCTTACAAATTTGTTTCTCAATTTCCTGCTGACTATTGAGGGGTCTATAATACAATCCCAAAAAAGGTGATTATCCCTTTCTTATTTCTCCTAAACAACGTCTCTGGATGTATTTCCAGGAATATCTGCCCTACGTACAGCTGTAATGCTATCCCTTATCAAAAATGCCACTCCCCCTCCTCTTTTGCCTCCCTTTCTATCCTTCCTATCGCATTTGTATCCTGGAACATGAAGTTGCCCTGAACTACATTGCTGTAATTGCTCTGATATCCCAGTCCCATGTTCCTAACCATGCCCTGGATTCATCTGCCTTCACTATTAGGCCTTTTGCGTTGAAGTAAATGCAATTCAATTTATAAGTCCTACCTTGTTCTCTGCTTTGTCCCTGCCTCCCGTGACTGTTTGACTCACTTGTTTTCTCAACTGTACCAGTCTTAGATTGATCTCTTTCCTCGCTATCTCCCTGGGTTCCACACCACCCCCACCACCACCGTACTAGTTTAAATCCTCCCAAACAGCTCTAGCAAATCTCCTTGCCAGTATATTAGTCCCTTTCCAATTCAGGTGCAAACTATCCTTCTTGTACACATCACTTCTACCCCAGAAGAGATTCCAGTGACCCAAAAATGTGAACCATTCTCCCATACACCAGCTCCTCAGCCATGTATTCATCTGCTCTATTCTCTTATCTCTACCCTCACGCGCTCATAGCACCGGGACTAATGCCGTTATTACTTCCCTCGAGGACCTGCTTTTTAAATTCCTGCTAAACTTTCTATATTCTCCCTTCAGAATCTCATCTTTTCCCCTTCCTATGTCATTGCTTCCAATGTGTACAATGGCCTCCTGCTTGATCCTCTCTCCTTTGAGAACGTTCTGCACACTCTCTGAGACATCCTTAATCCTGGCACCAGAGAGGCAATGCACCATTTCTGTTCTTTGTTGCTGACTGCAGAAACATCTGTCTCTGACTAGAGAGTCCCCTAACACAATCGACCACTTGGAACCCGATGTACCCCTCATTACATTCGAGCTTGTCTTGATACCAGAGACTTGTCTGTTTGTGCTACATTCCCTGAGAGTCCATCAGACCCTGCATTTCCCAAAACAGCATACTTGTTTGAAATGGGGATAGCCACAGAAGACTCCTTCACTATCTGCCCACATCTCCTACCCATCTGAGTGACTGTACCTTCCTAAAACTGCCATCCATTCACACCCCCTTGCTCTTGTAAATTCCTCATTGCCTCTAACTGTCATTCCAACTGTTCCATTTAATTTGATAGGATTCACAACCAAAGACATGTGTTCCAGATATAATCCACAGTAACACGTAAACTCTCTCTAAACTCCCATTTCTGACAAGAAGAGCATATCACTATTAAAAGCCAGTTTTGCTCCTTCACAACTGTCTAATTGCTCTAAAAATGACTGCTCTGCTCCTGGCTAACTTAATACAGGTACACAATGCTTTATCCGAACCAGCTGGTTTTTGGAATTTGGAATTTTTCAAATTTCGGAATAAGTGACAGTTCAACAGTGAAATGTTTAAAAATCTTACTGAACAGCAGACTCACTGTGAGTAACAAGCACTGAGACAGAGTTGAGGCCTGCCAGTGTGCTGGGTCAACAACTCCACCTCCCCGCCCCCCACCCCAACGCCACCACATCTCATCTGAGTGACACACATTGAGTGCGTGTGGAATTGGGTTAATTGTTTGCATCCAAACAACCTTGTTAATGTCATAAAAACTTCACAAAAAATGTTCAGATTTTGGAGCTTTTGGGATTTTGGATAAAGAGTTGTCTGCCTGTACTTGTGGCTTATATTTTTAAAATGTATTCAAGAGACAGATCTGAATAAAACATAATCAAGAAAGAAGCGACTCTACTCACTATTGTAGAATTACAGCAAGGCTACACTTTCTGTTCTGTGACTTTTCCCAAACAGGTTTCTCCAAGAACAGTTCTGAATTTCACTGTTTAAATTTTCCTAGACAAGCTTCGATGTCCAGAGATACATTAATTTAAACAGCAAAGGCAGTAGCTGCACAGATTCACTGATGTGTCAGTTTTCTTTCTCTTTCTGTCTCTCTCTCTCTCTCTCCCCCATTCACTGACCATGTGCTGCCTGTTGACTGTCCTTCTCCCTTTTTAAATTTTTGACATTATTTTTTCTCCAAAGTTCCAAAGCAATGCAACACTTTATAAAACAGTAATTGCTGCTCCTGGATTTCAGGGAAATCACCTCCAACATTTAAAATATCTCAAAAAAGGACCACCCCTCAGAGCCAGAAATTTTTTCCATCCTCCATCTTGGATTACCCTGAATCATCCTTAACTAAACATAAAATCATGCCATGATTGTTCTTTCTTTGAGAATGTTTTACCATTATGCCATCAATTAGTCCTCAATCATAATAAATCAGAGGTCTCTAATTGTATGTTTCCTAATTGGCTCCAGAACACATTGTTTTAAGATGTTGTTCTGAACACACTTTATGAATTCATTGTCAAGCATACCTTTGCCAATTGATTTATAAAAAAAAGTCAATCAAAATGATTGTAGTATCTTCTTACAAGTCCTCATGATTTTGTAATTTAGAGGCTCTCTATTTCCAATTAAAATGATTTTATATCTTCACTTTCCAAAATAAGATCATTTTTCATGTATGCACTGACCTCTTCCTTTCTGAAGAAAACTATCCCAACTCCTTTTTCTATCTGTCTGTCTTTTTGAAATGTCAAATACCCATGAGTGTTTAAGTTTCTCAGCTTACAACTCTCTCATGGCTCTCAGATTATGACCCACTCATTAAAATAAAGAACCTAAAATTGTTTTGTTCAATTGTTCAATTTTTAAAAACTGTTTTGCCTTCTCTGGTATTATTTGTTAAGGCACCATTAATGTTGTAAACTCTGTTCCGATATGGCACACTTTGGTTATCTTTCTACACTAGGCAATTACCTTACCTTTTTACTTCTTGCACCAAATTTCCTGTTCCAACAAATTACCCAAGCAAAGCATAGATTCTTTCTGGTTGTATTGTATAGATTGGGACTTAATGTTAATTTCCCTTTCTGCATAGTTTTCATCAGTCCATATCTGCTCATTTTAATGCTCTTTCCTTGAGAATGCTTTACCATGAGACCACCAATTAGTCCCGAATCATCATCAATCAGAGGTCTCTAATTACATATTTTCTAATTGGCTCCAGAACATATTGTATAAGATGTGGTATATCGCCTCTTGAATTATGGCACTCTTCTCCTCACTAATTTTGAATCTTTTCTTTCAGGATGAAGCTTGTCAGAAGAGAAGGTAGGACATGGTCTTTACTGAAATTCTGCATTTTTGATCAAATAACTGAGAAAATGACCTTCTAATATCAACTGTTTCATATTTTCAATAGCAATGAGTACTGTGACATACTGTCAGTAATGAATGCTGCACTGTTCATTGAACAGTTCAAAGGTCCTCTGCAGTATGCAGTGTGGAGAGAAATGATCGTCTCTATTGACCCAGGTAAAAATGAAGTATTATTCTTCCTCATTTACAAATCCAAATGAGAAGAGTTTTAAAATCTAGTTCTCTAAGTCACTGATCTCTGTGTTTAGTATTTAACACAAGTGACAAAGCATTGATTAAATGAGACATGGATGTTTTCCTTACAATATGTAAGATCCAAAACTTCAGAAAGAAGATAAGTAATTATTGGTACAGAGGAGGAGACAGTGTCACAGTGGTAATGTCCTGGACTAACAGTCCAGAATCTTAGGCTAATGCTCTGGGTGCATGATTTCAAATTCAACCATGGCAGATGATCACATTTGAATTTAATAAATAAGGATCTGGCATAATCTCAACTATGTACAGGTAACTTCTATCAATTGTCCACTATGGAATGAAATCTGCCATTCTTATCTGGTCCCATATTTTGGAATTGTACTGAGCCAAATAGATTATTGCTTGCCAAGTGGAAGTGAGACCAATCAATTTTTCAGGGTGGTCTTCAGCGTACTGTTGTGAATGATTGTCCATGAATCAGGAATGTCAAAATGTGTTCTATGTTCCATGAGTTGGAAAGTCAGAATTAGGAAGCATGGCATTTTACCCTGCAGGCAAGCAAGTAGACACTCTTTGTTGGTGGTGGGAGGTCAGAGTGGTGGAGTGGATAGTCTTGCAGAGATTGAAAGTGGTAACAGGGGTTCAGTGTGCATAGGTAAAGACTGAACAACATCCAACAGAGCAATTCATTCAACCAGTGGTAAAGTAGTAAAGTAAGGAACAAAAACAATTGAGCCACTTTCCTAAAGCCCCATTCACAACCATGTGATGATTCAAAGCTCCTTTAAAGCCAATGACTTATTTTCAAACTTCATTCACTGTTTAATGTGGAAAAGGTAACAATTGTTTTGTGTGAAGCTAACTCCCACAAAAATCATGTCATGATGAGTAGAAAGTACAGTTTCTCAGTCGTGGTTGTGTCATTGATATTGGTTTCACTCGCTTTGACCAAGAATCTCACCCACTATTCTGCTCTGATTTGTGTTACTTAACTTTTGCACCAGCTGAGGTTACTATAAAGGTCTCTCTTTCTCAAACTCTCCCTTTACCTAAGGTTAAGTCACCACTAGTTTTCTCTCTCTCTCTCTCTCTCTCTCTCTCTCTCTCTCACCCCCACCTCCCCCACCCCCCACCCCGCTCCCTCTCTCATCAGACAGCAGCCATATGATTCACTGGGTCAATGGCAACTTTATTTATTTCAGTATTTAAATTCAGATCTACATGAGACCTTGGAATACAAGTTCATTGTTCCTTGAAAGTGGAGTAAGGTAGACAGGATAGTGAAGAAGGTATTTAGTATGCTTGCCTTTATTGTTTTGATTATTGATTATATGGATTGGGAGGTCATGTTTCAGCTGTACAGGGCATTGATTAGACCACTTTTGAAATGCTGCATGCATTCTGGTCTCACTGCTGTCAGAAAGATATTGTTAAACTTGAAAAGGTTCAGTAAAGATTGAGAAGGACATTGCCAGGGTTGGAGGGTTTGAACTAAAGGGAGAGGCTGAATACGCTGGGGCTATTTTCTCTGAAATCCTGGAGGCTAAGGGAAGTCCAAAACTGGAGGGCATAGGTTTCAGGTGAGAGGGGAAAGATATAAAAGGGACGGAAGGAATAACCATTTCATGCTGAGGATGGTGTGCATATGGAATGAACTGCCAGAAGAAGTGATGAAGGCTTGTAAAATTATAACATTTAAAAGGCATCTGGTTGGTTAAATAAACAGGAAAGGTTTAGAGAGATGTGGATCAAGTGCTGGCAAATGGGAGTAGATTAATATAGAATAGCTAGTCGACATAGACGAGTTGGACCAAAGGGTCTGGTAGCATACTGTACCTCTCCATGACTCTGTTATATCAAAACTGCGTCTGTACATTATGTACAATATTTTATCTTTTAATTCTAATTTTATTTTCATTCTCTTGTTACTTTATTATCTTTAAGTATATTTATGACAACAATTTGAAACCAAGCCTTTTATCCAAAGCAGAATGGACACACAATCTTCTCCTTCACTCAAACTGCAGGGGAAAGCGACGCATTAAAGTCACTTGCATGTTACATTGTCCATTTTGATGCTAGTGCTTCACCAATACATTTCTCAATGGCTGGAAATCTAACACCATTATAATTAGCAAACTCTGGACCCAATGGCATTCTTAAACAAATGATCTATCAGAAGTGTCCTTGCATTCTAGGCCAGCAGTTTTTGTCCATGCCTCATTGCCCTTCAGAAAGTGCTGATGAGCAGCATTCTTGAAATTGTACAATCCAGCAGTCTGTGCCTGTGTTTGCACGTCTCTTCTTTTCTCAGGCTGTTCACTCCCTATTGTTCTTTTCTCATTCCTCATTGTCCCTTCCTTTCTCTTTATTATTTGATATATGTCCCAACCCTCTCAGTGTCTTCACAGTGATGCTTTGTGATGTGACAATCAAGCCTCCAGAGAAAGACTGAAAATTAGCCAGGGTGGAAACGCAAACAGACAACAAACCAGTTCTTATTTGCTCAGGTTGTCTCCTGACTCTCACTTATCGCCATTCTCCCGTCCATCTTGAGACACAGTTCCCACGTTTCACGTCCTTCCAAAGGTTCCTTCAGATACTCTGCCTCTCACACCTTGTACCTTTACTCTTTCTGTAGCACGGTGCTCAGTGATTAATACTGCTGCTTCACAGCATCAGGGACTCTGGTTTGATACGTCTCGGGTGACTGTGTTAAGTTTACACATTCTTCTGTGTCTGCGTGTGTTTCTGCAGGGTGCTCCGGTTTCCTCCCACAGTCCAAAGATGTGCAAGTTACTTGGATTGGCCATGCTAAATTTCCCATAGTATTCAAGGATATGTAGGCTATGTGGATTAGCCATGGGATGCTCTTTGAAGGGTTGGTGTGGACCAGTTGGGCTGAATAACCTGTTTCCACACTGTAGGGATGATGTGCATATGGACCCACTCACCATGTATTCTCTGCCCCAGTAATCCAAAACACCATTCCCCAGGGGCTGTGATCTCACTGATAATATGTTCCTCCAATACATTCTGTTCCTGCTGTTTCCAATGATTCTCCAATTATCTTCTGACAGCTTATTTAAAGTCTCAGCTGCTATAACCAATGCCATTAATATTGATTGAATTGTGCACTCAGCATGGGATGATTATTATTAAATCACAGCAAATAACAGTGTTATGATGTGTTACTTTACCTTGTTTCCAGCTCCAGCCTCTCTGACTCTGGATCCAAACACAGCGCATCCCCACCTCATCCTGTCTGAGGACCGGACCAGTGTGAGACTTGGAGACACATTGCAGCCACTTCCTGACTCCCCGAAGAGATTTGATTCCTGGCCCTTTGTCCTGGGATCAGAGGGATTCACATCAGGGAGACATTACTGGGAGGTAGAGGTGGGGAAGCAGAATGAATGGGGTTTAGGAGTGGCCCAAGAATCTGTGGAGAGGAAAGGGGCAATTGTCCCGAAGGTGGAGACTGGATTCTGGATTGTGGGGAAAGAAGCCAGAAGAAGCGATGATGCCACATTTTCCACTTCACAGACCCCAACCTCCAGATGTGCAGAATCCTGGAAGATTGGGGTTTTCCTGGACTATGAGGGTGGACAGGTGTCATTTTACAATGCGGTCAACATGTCCCATCTCCACACTTTCACCCACACTTTCACTGAGAGGGTCTTTCCCTTCTTTTGTCCAGGGCTGACATATGGCAGGAAAAACTCTGCCATGCTGAAAATCTGCAGGATTAAGGGGCACTGACAGATCCATCCCATAATTTCACCCCGTCCCCCTGCCTCCTGCCAGCTGTAAACTGAGGGGGGTTGGTCTCAGTCACAGGTGGAGAAAGAAGCCAGGTTAACATTCTGGGAATAAACCCTGTGTCAGAATTGGGAAATGAAAGATCGGCAAGGAGCTGTGTAGGGCTGGAGGAAAAAAGGACGGGAAGAGAAAAAGCAAATAGAAGCACAGTTGTAGAGAGGGACTTACTGGGTAGAATGAGGTGTGAGCTGCAGGAACCATGGAGATTCTTGCCTGTAATGTGATCCATTGTGAAAACCCTTCTGCAAAACAACTTTACATGTTTCGTCAGATAATGTCTTATTCTACTGAATTCGAGAGACAGAGCCAGATTGAATTGTGCCTGACATTCCAGAAAGATTGGCCCATTCATTGACATCTCACAAGGCCTTTGATGACTGCAAAGGGAGATAGATACAATTTAATCAAGGAATTAAGAAGGCCGAAAGGAGGTCAGGAAGTGTCCTCGTCAGGAAAGATTCAGGAAAATCTCAAATAATTTTACCTGTATATTCAGAGAAAGAGGGTAGACAGGAAAAGGGCTGATTTATTCAAGGACAAAGGAAGCAATTTATGCACGGACCCAGAGTAAGTGGGTGATATCCTTAATAAGTACTTTGTATCAGTATTCATCAAATAGAGGAACATGAATGATGGTAAGATTAGGGAGGTGTACGTTGATATTCCAGGGCATATTGATACTAAGAAGGAGGGGGTTTTGGGTGTCTTGAGGCAGATAAATCTCTAGGGCCTGGTGGGATCTATTAGGAAATCTTTGTGCCTATTTAGTCACTGACAAGACCCCAGAAGGCTGGAGAATAGCCAATGTTGTTCCTTTGTTTACAAAGGGCAACAGAGATAATTCAGGAAACTTTAGGCTGGGGAACCTTAGTTCAGTGGTAGGGAAATTATTGGAGAATATTTTTAGGGACAGGATTTATTCGCATTTACAAAAGAATTGACTTAGAATCATACAGTCATAAAGCTGTACAGCATGGAAACAGACCCTTTGGTCCAACTCATACATGCCGACCAGATATCCTAAATTAATCTACTCCATTTGCCAGCACTTGGACCATATCTCTCTAAACCATTCCTATTCATATACCCATGCAGATGCCTTTTAGATGTTGGAATTCTACCAGCCTCCAGCACTTCCTCTGGTAGCTCATTCCATTCAACACACTCAGCATGAAAATGTTGCCCCTTGAGTCCCTTTTAAACCTTACCCCTCTCACCCTAAACCTATGCCCTTTAGTTCTGGACTCCCCTGCAGCAGGGAAAAGGCCTTATCTATTTACCCTATCCATGCCTCTCATGATTTTATAAACTCTAGAAGGTCACCCCTCAGTCTCCAATACTCCAATGAAAATAGCCCCAATTTTTCAGCTTCTTCCTGTAACTCAAACCCTCCAACCTTGGCAACATCCTTGTAAATCTTTTCTGAACGCTTTCAGGTTTCACAACATCCTTGCGATTGGAAGGAGTCCAGAACTGCACACAATACTCCAAAGGAATAATCAGCTTGGCTTTGTGTGGGGATGTATTATCTCACAAATTTGACTGAAAGTTTTGAGTAAATGACCAAGATGATCAGTAAGGGCAGGGCAGTGGATGTTCTCAATTTGACTTTGGTAAAGCATTTGACAAGGTCCCTTATGACCTGCTGGTCCAGATGATGAAGTCATTGGGGACCTGTGGTGAGTCGGTATGTTGGATGCAAAATTGTCTTGGTCATGAATGACAGAGTGGAGGGCTATGTTTCTGCCTGGAGATCTGTGACCAGTAGTGTTCCACAAGGATCAGTGCTGGAACCTGGTTGTTTATAATATATTTGGGTGAAAATGAAGAGGCTCTGATTAGTAAGTCTTCAGGTGACTTGAACACTGGTGGAGTTGTGGATCGTGAGGAAGGTTGTCAAAGAATGCAGCAGAATTTAGATCAGTTGGAAATAGTGTGGAGAAATGGAAGATGGTGTTTAATCTGGACAAGTGTGAGGTGACGCATTTTGAAAGGTCAAATACAAGCGGAAAGCACACAATAAATGGCAGGATCCATAAGAGTATTGATATGCAGAGAGATTTGGGATTGTAAGTACATAGTTCCCTGAAAATGGCAGCACAAGTGAATAAAATGGTAAAGAAGGGGTACGGCATGCTTGCCTTCATCAATCAAGATACTGGGTATAAAACTTGGCAAGTCTTGTTGCAGCTGTATAAAACTTTATGTGGGCAACATTTGGAGTATTGTGTGTGGTTCTGATCACCAAACGATTGGAGGGATGTGGAGACTTTGAGAAGGGTCCAAAAAAGGACCTGGATTGCAGTGCATCAGCTATAAGGAGTTGTTGGACAAACTTGAATTGTTTTCACTTGAGTGTTGGAGGCTGTGGAGCGAATTGGTAGAAGTATATACAATTATGAGAGGCGTGGATGTGCTGCATAGTCAGAGCCTTTTTCACATGACTCAAGTGTCAAATACTCAGGGGCAGAGATTTCTGGTGAGAGTGGGAAAGTTTAATGGAGATTTTCAAGAAAAGTTTTTAACAGTGATGGTCATAAGTTCTCAGAATACGCTGTCATGGTAGGGGTTGGGGGGGTAGGGTAGAAGCAGAAATAACAGCAAAGTTTAAGAAGTATTTGGACAGACACATGAACAAAGCAGAGAATAGGGGGACATGGACCATGCACCGGTAGATGGGATTGGTTTAGAATGACATGATGATCATAGCAGATAGGGTGGCACAAAAGGCTTGTCCTGTGCTGTACTGTTCAATGTTCTACATTCCACTTTATGGATGTTCACCTTAAATGAGAAAAAAAAATAGGAATAATATATCTCCTTACCAGTGTGAAGATATCTATTATACATCGCCACATTCTTTAAGGGTTGATTTATAAAATATTGCCAGAAATAAATAGCCTTCTCCTCTCTTTTATCAGAAATTCATTAATTATGTCAAAATGAATAATCTAACAGCAGAAAATAAAATATATGCTTCAATACCGCTTTATTTATGTGTTGTCCAGTTATTTTTGGTAAATGTATGTCAGAGAATTGAGCCCAATTGAAAAGACACCACACAAGCCAGATCGGGTGAAATTCACAAGCTGTTTATTGCAAGCAATATCACTGGAAGAGAAATTGACTAGGCTGACACAGAACTGACAGCCTTTATAGGGAGATCAAGGGTTCTCTTCCCCTAGCTGAGTATCAAGCCAGTTTTTATAGGAATACTGTACAATGATGGGGAAGGGGAGGCATTGTGGTAGTTTGGCGCACCGATCTTTACACTGCTGAGGCGAAACGCCAGCTCGCGGACACCTCCTCCTACTGCCCCTTTGACCATGACCCCACCTCCCACCACCAAACCATCATCTCCCAGACCATCCATAACCTCATTACCTCAGGGGATCTCCCATCCACCGCCTCCAACCTCACAGTCCCACAACTCCTCACTGCCCGTTTCTACCTCCTGCCCAAAATCCACAAACCTGACTGCCCGGCCGACCTATTGTCTCAGCCTGCTCCTGCCCCACCGAACTCATCTCTGCATACCTCGACACGGTCCTGTCCCCCTTAGTCCAAGAACTCCCCACCTACGTTCGGGACACCACCCACGCCCTCCACCTCCTCCATGATTTTCGCTTCCCCGGCCCCCAACGCCTTATCTTCACAATGGACATCCAGTCCCTATCCACCTCCATCCCCCATCATGAAGGCCTCAAAGCCCTCCGCTTCTTCCTTTCCCGCCGTACCAACCAGTACCCTTCCACTGACACCCTCCTTCGACTGACTGAACTGGTCCTCACTCTGAACAACTTCTCTTTCCAATCCTCCCACTTCCTCCAAACCAAAGGAGTAGCCATGGGCACCCACATGCGCCCCAGCTATGCCTGCCTCTTCATCGGATTTGCGGAACAGTCCATCTTCTGCAGCTACACTGGCACCAGCCCCCCACATTTCCCTCCTCTACATCGATGATTGTATCGGCGCTACCTCGTGCACTCACGAGGAGGTTGAACAGTTCATCCACTTTACTAACACCTTCCACCCCGACCTCAAATTTACCTGGACCATCTCAGACTTCTTCCTCCCCTTCCTATGCCTCTCCATTTCTATCTTGGACGACCGACTCAACACGGACATTTACTATAAACTGACCGACTCCCACAGCTACCTAGATTACACCTCCTCCCACCCTGCCCCCTGTAAAAACGCCATCCCATATTCCCAATTCCTTCGCCTCCACTGCATCTGCTCCCAGGTGGACCAATTCCAATACCGAACAACCCAGATGGCCTCCTTCTTCAAAGATCGCAATTTCCCCTCAGACATGGTTGGCGATGCTCTCCACTGTATCTCCTCCACTTCCCGCTCCTCCACCCTTAAACCTCACCCCTCCAATCGCCACCAGGACAGAACCCCACTGGTCCTCACTTACCACCCCACCAACTTCCAGATATATCGTATCATCATTCGTCATTTCCGCCACCTCCAAACAGACCCCACCACCAAGGATGTATTTCCCTCCCCTCCTCTATCAGCGTTCGGAAAGACCACTCCCTCAGTGACTCCCTCGTCAAGTCCATACCCCCCACCAACCCAACCTCCACTCCCAGCACCTTCCCCTGCAACCGCAAGAAATGCAAAACCTGCACCCTCACTTCCCTCCAAGCCCCCAAGGGATCCTTCCATATCCGTCAGAAATTCACCTGCACCTCCACACACATCACTTACCTGCATCTGCTGCACCCAATGTGGCCTCCTCTACATTGGGGAGACAGGCCGCCTACTTGTGGAATGTTTCAGAGAACACCTCTGGGACACCTGCACCAACCAACCCAACCGCCCTGTGGCTGCACACTTTAGCTCCCCCTCCCACTCCGCCAAGGACATGCAGTGTTTATCGGGTCCAGGAAGCTTATTGTCAGTTTGTCTTGGGAATTGTATTCCGTAGTCTACGAGTGACTATGGTCGCGTGTGGTTTCCCTTGTCAGCCTGTTTGGTCAATGCTGAGGCATTCTGGATTTTGCTTGTATGGTTTAGACAGGCTTGATTTTCTGTGTTCCGTGTGGCCATGCTGTGGGTAGGCAGGGTGGCAGATCTTTTCCCACAATATGTCATCAGGGCTCCCCAGCAAAATTCTCCCGAAATAAACATGAACACAATAATAAACTTATCAATTCATTACAGTGGACAAGACTCACCTTTGCTATGTCAAAGAGCTGAAGAATCAATAATAAACATGCTGAGCAATGTAATGAGCTTAGTTGCCAAATACCTGAAGGGATTGGTTTAAGGTTTGGATATAAATGGACAGGAATGAATCAATAGAAATGAATGTGAATCTAATTAGCAAATACAAACATGTAGTACTGGTGAAATTGATTCAACGTTTTGTGAAGTGGAGAATGAAGAGCTTATGCGCGAATCGGCGACTTTCCTGCTCCTTGGTTGCTCCAGGATGCTGCCTGACCGGCTGTGCTTTTCCAGCACCACTCTTTTCAGATCTGATCTCCAGCATCTACAGTTCTCACTTTCTCCTGAAGTGGATGAGAGTCTGGTATTCAGAATTGAGGGTGACTCATTGGGGAAAGCAACCCTGAAAAAAATGTGGATGCTGGAAATCAGGAACAAAAACAACTATGTAAATTGCTGGAAAAACCCAGTAGCTCTGGCAGCATCTGCGGAGAAAAATCAACATTAACAACTCAGGTTCTTCAAAACTGATGATAGCTGGAAAAGGTTGAGATTTATACAGAACTTGGGCTTGTAGAAAGAGGGAGATAAACGTTAAGTGGAGATAAAGCCCAAAGAGAGAGAAAAACAGCTGGACAAAGTTTGTCAACATTAAGTCCAGATATTACTGGACATAATATTAAGCCAATGTTAAGTCCAGAAGGGTGCAGATTTCCCAAGTGGAAAAGGAGTGCTGTTCTTCCAACGTGCGCTGAGCTTGGCTGGAGCACTGCAGCAAGCTTACGACAGAGATATTGGCCAAGGAACAATGATTTGGATGTGATACCAAGAGGTATAGTTACAAAGTTTGCAGATGACACCAAAATTGGAGATGTAGTGGACAGCGAAGAGGGTTACCTCAGATGACAATGGGACCTTGATCAAATGAGCTAATGGGCTGAGGAGTGGCAGATGGATTTTAGTTTAGATATGTGTGAGATGCTGCATTTTGGGAAAGCAAATCTTAATAGGACTTATACACTTAATGGTATGGTCCTAGGCAGTGTTGCTGAACAAAGAGACCTTGGAGTACAGTTTCATAGCTCCTTGAAAGTAGAGTTGCAGGCAGAAAGGATAGTGAGGAAGGTGTTTGGTATGCTTTCCTTTATTGGTCAAAATATTGAGTGCAGGAGTTGTGAGGTCATTTTCTGGCTGTACAGGACATTGGTTAGGCCAGTTTTGGAATATTGGGTGCAATTCTGATCTCCTTACTATTGAAAGGATGTGGTGAAACTTGAAAGGGTTCAGAAAATATTTACAAGGATATTGCCAGAGTTGGAGGATTTGAGGACGGTGAGTAGGCTGGGGCTGTTTTCACTGGAACATCAGACGCTGAGGGGGGTGACCTTATAGAGGTTTAGAAAATCATGAGGGGCATGGATAGGATAAATAGACAAGGTATTTTCCCTGAGGTGAGCAAGTCCAGAACTAGGGGGCATAGGTTTAGGGTGAGAGGGGAAAGATATAAAACAGACCTAAGAGGCAATATGTTTATGCAGAAGATGGTGTGTATATGGAGTGAGCTGTCAGAGGAAGTGGTGAAGGCTAGCACAATTGCAACAGTTAAACGGCATCTGGATGAGTATATGAATAGGAAGGGTTTAGAGGGATATGTGCTAGGTAAGAACAATGACTACAGATGCTGGAAACCTGATTCTGGATTAGAGTGATGCTGGAATAGCACAGCAGTTCAGACAGCATTCAAGGAGCAGGAAAATCTTTCGTGCAAAAGCTTATGTGCCGGGTGCTGGCAAGTGGGACTAGATTGGTTTGGGATATCTAGTCAGCATGGACGTGTTGGACTGAAGGGTCTGTTTCTGTGTTGTACATTTCTATGACTCTATGTGTTGAAGTGGCAGGCAACTGGAAACTTTGGGTCTTTTTTGCAGACAGAACGTAAATGTTCCGTGAAGCAGTCACACTTCGTTTCCCAATTAGTACCACACATAATCCAACATCTGCTACTAAAACCAAAATAAGCATCTCTTCATTTCTCCCGTCTGACCTTTAATCACACCTTTGCCTGTCAAACTGAGTTATTCCAGCAAGCTCCTGTTTTGTTTTTGTGGTGTTTCATTGGGAGTTGTGACATAGATGCTTCACAAGTAATAAAGGATCATTGCTATAACTGCCTGAGGAAACCACATGCTTAAGATTTTATGTACTCTTCCATGGGATATGGTCATTGCAGGCAAGGCCAGAATTAGTTGTCCAAAGGAAGTCCTTTTGAGAAGGGTTGGGTGAGCCAATTTCTTGAATTTCTGTAATTCATCTGATACAAATACCCTAAGTATGTTCCATGATTTTGATCCAATTCCACTGAAGACATAGGTCCATGTCATGGTATTGTGTGTCTTGGGCAGAGGTTGAAGATGATGATGTCCACATGACTGCATTTCCTTATCTGCAGTAGATGTTGTGAATTTGGTAAGAGCTGTTGGTGAGATGCTCAAATGCCTATTTGCATATCATACATAGTGCTGCCTCTGTGCATTGTGGTGTAGAGAATTATGTTGAATATGGTGAATGGGAATTCTACTCAGGCTGTTTTGTTCTAGATGCCTTCAAGCATCTTTAGCATTGTTCCAACTACCTTCATTTAGGCATCTGAAAATAATTCCAATAGCTTCTTGACTTGTGCCTTTCAGATAGTGGACAGTAGATGAATTGTTGTCCTCAGAATTCACAGCATCTGACCCATTATTCTATCTTCAGCAATTACATGGCCAATACCGCTAAAGCTCTGCTAAATGTTATCTGTAGATGTTAAATCTGGTGAATTGCAATGAGGCAATGCCTGAGTGCTATTATTGTGAGACCATGAACCCAGAACCTTAGCTAATGTTTTGGGGACATTGGTTTGAATCCTGCCACTGCAAACTTTGGCATTCGAATTCAACACAAAGCAAAAATCTGTCATTAAGTATCTACTGATGACCATGAAACCGTTGATGATTATCAAAGAAAAACCCACCTGCCTCAGTAAAATTCTTCAAGGAAAGAAGTCTGCCAACCTAACCAGGTCTGGCCTCCTCACCCACAGCAATGTGCTGAAATGGCCAAGCAAGTCACCCAGTTCAAATGCAGCTAGGGACAGGCAATAAATGCTGGCCAGCCAGTGACACCCATGTCCCATGTGAATAAAATAAAATCCAACAGTGGTAATACCATAGAATCCCAAGATTCAATGGTTCAATTGTGCTTGTTTGCAATGGCGATGGCCATAGCATGTCAAGTTTCAATCGTTCAATTTTCTTTTTGTGGAGGGCTATTGCCTGACACTAGCTTGGTTTGAATATTCTTTGTCACTTATCAACTATTATGACCCCAGCTGATGTTAATACTGACTAAGTGATATTCCAGAATGACAGCAGGTTGAAGAGGCATAAGAAGATTCAAAATGGTTCATGTAGAAATGACGTTGATTGATTAATTAGAGTCAGAATCCAAATTATAGTGGTCATGTCATAGAGTGATAGAGGTGCAAAGCATAGAAATAGACCCTTCGGTCCAACTCGTTCATGCGCAACAGAGACCGAACATAATCTGGTTCCATTTGCCAGCAACTGGTCCATAATTCTCTAAATCCTCCCTATTCATATACACATTCAGATGCCTTTTAAATGGAGTAATTGTACCAGCCTCCACCATATCCTCTGGTGGCTCATTCCATACACGCACCAAAATCTGCGTGAAAAAATTGCCCTTTAAATTTTTCACCTCTCACCTAAAGCCCTCTAGTTCTGGACTCCCCCACCCCAGGGAAAATATCTTGTTTATTTATCTTTATCCATGCCCCTCATGATTTTATAAATTTCTGTCAGGTCACCTTTCAGCCTCTGACACTCCAGGGAAAACAGGGTCAGCTTACTCAGTCTCTCACTATAGCTCAAATAGAGACTTTCAAGTGCGGGTTCATAGCTCCTTAAAAGTAGAGTTGCAGGTAGATAGGATAGTGAAGAAGGCGTTTGGTATGCTTTCCTTTATTAGTCAGTGCATTGAGTGCAGGAGTTGGGAGTTCATGTTGCGGCTGTACAGGACACTGGTAAGGCCACTTTTGGAATATTGTGTGCAATTCTGTTGGAAGGATGTTGTGAAACGTGAGAGGGTTCAGCAAAGTTTACAAGGATGTTGTCAATGTTGGAGGATTTGAGCTATAGGAAGATGTTGAATAGGCTAGGATTGTTTTCCTGGAGCATCAGAGGCTGAGCAGTGACCTGACAGAGATTTGTAAAATCATGAGGGGCATGGATAGGGAAATGGACAAGGTCTTTTTCCTGGAGTGGGGGAGTCCAGAACTAGAGGGCATAGCTGAGAGGGGAAAGATGTAAAAGAGACCTAAGGGGCAATATTTTCATGCTGAGAGTGGTGCGTGTGTGGAATGGGCTGCCAGAGGAAGTAGTGGAGGTTGGTACAATTGCAATATTTAAAAGGCAGCTGTATGGGTATATGAATAGGAAGGGTTTGGAGGGATGTGGGCCAGATGCTGGAAGCTGGTACTAGATTGGGTTGGACTATCTGGTCAGCATGGACAAATTGGACTGAAGAGTCTGTTTCCATGCTTTACATCTCTATGACTATATTCATCAACCCCAGCAACATCTTGTAAATCTTTTCTGAACCTTTTCAAGTTGCACAACGTCCTTCTGATAAGAGGGAAAACAGAATTGTACACAATATTCCAAAAATGGCCTAATCAATGTCCAGTACAGCTGCAACATGACCTCCCACCTCTGAGACTCAATGATCTGTCCAGTAAAGGAAAGCATACCAAATGCCTACGTCACTACCCTATCTATGTCAGATTCCACTTTCAAGGAACTATGGACCTGCACTCCAAAGTCTCTTTGTCCAGCTACACTCCCCAGAACCTTACCATTAAGTGTATAAGTCCTGCTCTGATTTGCCTTTCCAAAATGTAGCATGTCACATTGATTTAAATTAAACTCTATCTGCTACTCCTCAGTCCATTGGCCTGTCTAATCAAGATCACATTGCACTTGAGATAACCTTCTTCACTCTCCACTACACCTCCAATTTTGGTGTCATCTGCAAACTTACTAACTATACCTCCTATTATCACATTCAAATCATTTTTACAAATGATGAAAAACAGTGGACCCAGCACTGATCCATGTGACACACCAATGGTCACAGGCCTCCAGTCTGAAAAGCAACCCTCCACAATCACACTTTGTCTTATACCTTCAAGTCAGTTCTGTATCCAAATGGCTAGTTCTCCCTGTATTCCATGTGGTCTAACCTTGCTAACCAGTCTCCCATTAATGAACCTTGTTGAACACTTTACTGAAGTCCATATAGATTATGTCCACCGCTCTGCCCTCATCAACCCTGTTTGTTACTTCTTCAAAAAACTCATTCAAGTTCATGCAACATGATTTCCCATGGCCAAACCCAATCAGTCCTTGCCTTTCCAAGTACATGTAAATCCTCTCCCTCATGATTCTCTCCAACAACTTGCCCACCATCAATGTCAGGCTCACCGGTCTAGAGTTCTCTGGCTTATCCTTACCACCTTTCTCAAATACTGGCACCACGTTAACATCTTCTGGCACCTCACCTGTGACTATTGATGATACAAATATCTCAGCAAGGGGCCCAACAATAACTTTCCTAGCTTCCTACAGAGTTCTAGGGTGCACTTGATCATGTCCTGGTGATTTATCCACCTTTATGCGTTTTAAGATGTCCAGCACCTCTTCCTCAGTAATATGGAGAAAGTGAGGACAGCAGATGCTGAAGATCAGAGTCGAGAGTGTGGTACCGGAAAAGCACAGCAGGTCAGGCAGCATCTGAGGAGAAGGATAATCGACGTTTCAGGCAAAAGCCATTCATCAGGAATTTCCTGAAGAAGAGCTGATATCCGAAACATCAATTCTCCTGCTCCTCAGATGCTGCCTGATCTGTTGTGCTCTTCCGGCACCACACCCTCATATTCAATGTAATATGGACATTTTTCAAGATGTCACCATTTATTTCCCTACTTTCTATATCTTCCATGTCCTTCTCCAGAGTAAACATTGATGCAAAATACTCATTTAGTATCTCCCCCATCTCATATGGTTCTACACTTAGGCTACCTTTGAGAGGCCCTATTCTCACCCTAATTACCCTTTTGTCCTTAATGTATTTATAAAATCCCTTTGGATTCTCCTTTACCCTATTTGCCAAAGCTATCTCATGTTCCCTCATTACCCTCCTAATTTCCCTCTTAAGCATACTCCAACTGCCTTTCTACTCTTCTAAGGATTCATTCGATCTCTGCTGTCTATACCTGATCTATGCTTCCTTCTTTTTCTTAACCAAAATCTCAATTTCTCTAGTCTCCAGCATTCCTTGCACTTACCAGCCTTTCCTTTCAACCAAACAGGAATTTACTGTCTCTGGACTCTCATTATCACATTTTTGAAGGCTTCCCATTTTGCAGCCATCTCTTTACCTGCAAATATCTGCCCCCAATCAATTTCTGAAATTCTGTCCTAATACCATCAAAATTAATCTTCCTCCAATTCAACTTTTAGATCCGGTCTATCCTTTTCCAACTTTACTATAAAACTCATAGAATTATGGTCGCTATTCACAAAGTGCTTCCCCACTGACACCTCAGTCATTTGCCCTGACTTATTTCCCAAGAGCAGGTCAAGTTTTGCACTTCCTTTCGTCGGTACAGCCACATACTGAATAAGAAAATTTTCTTGTACACACTTAACAAATTCCTCTCCATCTAAACCCTCAACACGATGGCAGTCCCAGTCTCTGTTTGGGAAGTTAAAATCCCCTACCCTAACCACCCTATTATTCTTACAGATACCTGAGATCTCCTTGTAAGTTTGTTTCTCAATTTCCTGATGACTATTGGGTGGGTCTGTAATACAATCCCAATAAGATGATCATCCCTTTCTTACTTTTTAGTTTCATCAAATGTGTTTGGCAAGTTCTTTCTAAAAGATCTAGGTGAAATTCTGCAATTCATCTTGTTGATGGTTTGCAGCACTGCAATTGATTGTCAGTGATACTGAAATGTACGCTTGTGGATGTGGTGCTGATCAAATGGGTCACTTTGTCCTGATGGTGGCAAACCTCTTGAGTATTGTTGGAGCTGCACTCATCCAACAATATTTCATGACACTCATCATTTCTGCTCTTGTAGATGTTATATAGTCTCTAGGAACTCATGAGATGTATTTGTTGCAGAATTCCTCAACTCTGAACTGCTCTTGCAGCCAAAGTATTCACGTGGCTAGTCTAGTTCCATTTCTGGTTGTTGGTAACCCCAAATTGTTGACAGTGGAGATTTCAGTATTTGCAATGCTATTGAATGTTAAAGGCCTATAGTTTAGATTGTCTCTTGTTGTAGATGATCATTGCCTGACACTTTAATGGTACTTGCAACTAGTCAGCTCAAAGCAAATTTTGTCCAGGTCTTGCTGCATTAGACCTGGCAGGTTGGGAATGTTATGTTAAATGCTGTGGAATCATCCATGAACATCTTCACTTTTGATGTTACAATGGAGGGAAGGCCATTGATGAAGCAGATGAAGATGTTTGGGCCCAGGGTGTTATCCTGAGGATATCTTGAAGGCATGCCATGGAGCTGAAATGACTGACCTCAACAGCCACGTGATCTTCCCATGTGTTGGGTATGAATCCAACCAGTGGAGATTTTTGCGCCGATTCCCATTAACTCAGATTTTGCTCGAGTTCCTTAATCAAATGCATCCTGATATCAAGCGAGTCTCTCTAATTTATTCCTGGAATTCAGCTCTCTTGTACATGTTTGAACTAAGACCAGTGATTGTGGTGGAACCCAAACTGATAAGTCAGTGAGCAGGTTGTTGCTGAACAGATGTAGTTTCATAGCACTGCTGATGTCACCTTCCATCACATTACTGATGGAGCAGCAATTGATTCTGTTGGATTTATCCTGCTTTTTGTGTCCATGGCATACTTGGGGAAACTTTCCACAATGTTGGCTGGATGGTAGTGTTTGTAGCTGTACGAGAACAGTCTGCTTAGAGGTGGGATAGTTCTGAAGCACACATAGAGTCATGGGGTCATGCAGCATGAAAAGATACTTCAGTCCAACTCATCCGCCCGAACCAGATATCCAAATCTGATCTTTTCCCACTTGCCAGCATTTGGCACCTTTAAAACTCCCATCCCTTTAAACCCCTCTGTTTCATTTACCAATCTAGATGTCTTTTAAATGTGTTAATTGTACTCACCTCCACCACATCCCCAAACAGCTCATTCCATACATGCACTGTCCTCTGCAGCAAAATGCTACCCCTCAAATCCATTTTAAATCTTTCACTTCCTACCTTAAATTTATGCTTTATAGTTTTGGACTCCCCACCCGAGAAAAATTATCTCTGGTATTCACACTATTCATGTCCTATGATTTTGTAAACTTCAATAAAGTCACCCCTCAGTCTCTGACACTCCTGGAGAGAAAAAAGGCCCAGCCTATCCAACTTCTCCCTTTCGCTCAAACTCTCTAGACCTTGGCAACATCCTCATAAACCTAGTCTTCCCCCCTCTCAAGTTTAACAACATCCTTCAGACAGAAGGGGAACCACAACTGCAACAGTATTCAAAAGTCACCTAACCAATTTCCTATACGGCTGCAATATGATGTCCTAACTCCTAAACTAAATATACTGATCAATGAAGGGAAGTGTTAAATGGCTTCTTCACCACTCTGTCTCCCTGCGACTCCACTTTCAAGGAACTATGCACCTCTTCAATATGTTTTCTAAAATGTCATAGAGCCTTTAACCGTTGAAGTATTTAGTGGCTCCAGTCAATTCCTGATAACAAACAGAGTTCATCTAACTATGAGACAACATCTGTGCTGAGGCCTCTGGAGAAGGTGGTGATGACCTATCTACTCAACACCCTGGCAGAAGATGGGGAAGCTGAAAAATGTGTTGCTGGAAAAGCGCAGCAGGTCAGGTAGCATCCAAGGAGCAGGCGAATCGATGTTTCGGGCTTAAGCCCTTCCCGAAACGTCGATTCTCCTGCTCCTTGGATGCTGCCTGACCTGCTGCACTTTTCCAGCAGCACATTTTTCAGCTCTGATCTCCAGCATCTGCAGTCCTCACTTTCTCCTCCTTGAAGGTGGGGAAACTCAGGATATCAGTGCAAAACATCAGGCTGAAGCAAATGCTTCAGCTTTATGTTTTGCACTGATATCCTGACCTCCCCCATCTTCAAGAATGAGGATTTTTCTTGTTTGTGGAGCCTCCTCGAACAATAAGTTGTTTAATTGTCCACCACTGAGTATGGTAGGACTACAGGCACTTATTGCTGATCCATTGCTTGTGGAATCATGTGACTCTGTCTAACATTTATTGTGTGTGCTGTTTGGCACACAAATTGTCCTGTTCTGTAGCTTCGTCAGATTGATACCTCATTATTATGCTTGGCGTTGTAGTTCGAAAGTGTGGCACTTGAAAAGCATGGCAGATTAGGCAGCATCCAAGGAGCAGGAGAGTTAATGTCTCAGGGTTGGTAGTGGAAGAGGGCCGAGAGATAAATAGGAGTGTGTGAGTTGGGCTGGGAGGAGGGTAGCTGGGAAGATGATAGGTGGATGCAGTTGAGGTGTGATTGTGAACGGTCAGTGGGAAGGTTGGAGTGGATAGGTGGGAAAGAAGAGGGACAGGTAGGACAGGTCAAGAGGGCGGTGTCAAGTTGTAGGGTTGGATATGGAATGAGTTGGAGGAAGGGAGACTTGGGAACTAGTGAGGTCGATGTTGATGCCGCATGGTTAAAGAGTCCCAAGACGGAAGATGAAATGTTCTTCCTCCAGGCATCGGTTGGCTTGGATTTGGCTGTGGAGGAGCCACAGGTCTTCCATTTGGGAGAGTGGGAGGGGGAGTTAAAGTGGTCGGCCACAGGGCTGTGGGGTCTTTAGTGCGTGTGTCCCAGAGGTTTTCCCTGAAATGTTCTGTGTTTGTGTCCTGTCTCCCTGATTTTGAGGAGACCACACTGAGAACAACGGACATAGTAGCTGAGTCGTTTGGATGTGTAGGAAAATCTCTGCTAGATGCAAAAAGATCCACTGGGTCCTTGGACTGAGGTGAGGGGGGGGGGGGGGAGGTGTGGGCACAGGTTTTACACCTCTTCCGGTGGCAAGGAGAGGTGCTGGTGTGGAAGGTGGGTGGTGGGGGCGTGGACCTAACAAGGGAGTCATTGAGGGAATGGTCTCTGCAGAATGCAGGTAAGAATGCAGAGAGAAATATATCTCTGCTGGTGGGGTCTGATTGTAAGTGGCAGAAATGGTGCTGTATCTGGAGATTGGTGGGGTGGAAGGTGAGGACCAGGGCAGTTTCTTTCCTTGTTGCGTTTAGAGGGGTGGGGTTCTAAGATAGAGGTGCAGGGAGTGAGGAGATATACTGGAGGGCATTGTTGATCACGTGGGAAGGGAAACTGTGGTCCTTGAAATAAGAAGCCATCTGGGAAGTCCTGGAGTGGAATTGCTCCTCCTGTGAGCAGATACGGCGAAGGTGGAGGAACTGGCAGTAAGGTGTTGTATTTTTACAAGAGATTGCTGTGGGAGTCGGTGGGTTTGAAATAGATGTCTGTGTTGAGTCAATCACCAGAGATGGAGATGGAGAGGTCCAGGGAGGGGAGGGAGGTGTCCAAGATGGTTCAGGTGAACTTGTGGTCAGATTGGAAGGTGTTGGTGAAATTGATGTACTGTTCAAACTCCTTGTGGGAGCATGATGTGGCACCAATGTAGCAGAGGAAAAGTTGGGGGATGGTGCCAGTGTAACTGTGGAAGTGGGATTGTTACACATACCGGATGAAGAGATAGGCATAGCTGAGGCCCATTACTACCTCTTTGGTCTGAAAAAGGTGGGGTGTTTCGAGGAGAAATTGTTGAGGTTGAGGACCAGTTCTGCCAGTCAAATGAGTGTGTCAGTGGAGAGGCACGAGTTGTGTCAGCAGGAGAGGAAGAAACAGATGACTTGGAGGCCTTTCTCATGGAAGATGGACATTTACTGGGACCAAATGTCCATAGTGAAGATGAGGTGTTGTAGACCGAGGAAGCAACACTCATGGAGAAGGCGGAGGGCCAGGGTGGTGTCCTGAATGTATGTGGGGAGATTCTGAACTAAGGAGAACAGGAAGTGTTAAGATAATTTTGGTGGGGCAGGAGCAAGCAGAGATGATAGGTCACCTGGGGCAGTCAGGTTTGTGGATTTTGGGTAAGAGGGAGAATCAGGCGGGGCGGGGTGGACTTCCCGGAGAATGAGATTGGAAGCTGTGAGTGGGACATCCTCTGATGTGACGAGGTTGTGGATGATCTGGGAGACAATGGTTTAGTGATGGGAGGTGAGCTTGTGATGGAGAGGGCAGTAGAAGGAGGTGTCTGTGAGGTGGTGCCTGGCTTCAGTGGTTCAGAGGTCAGTGTGCCAAACTACCACTGTGTCACCTCCTTCTCTGCTGGTTTGATGGTGAGGTTGGGTTTGGAGCAGAGGGAGTGGAGGGCTGTGCGTTGCGAGAGTGAGAGGTTGGAGTGGGTGAGAGAGGTGGACAGGTTAACATGGTCAAAGTCAAGGTAAGTGGTCCGCAAGAGGATGAGGAATGTTGGACGCATGAGAAGGGGTCTTTGGAGGGTGGGTGGGAGTCATGATTGAAACAGTAAGCACGGGGGCAGAAGGGGCAAAAGAAAAGTTCAATGTTACAATGCGTGCAGAATTTATTGAGCTGGGAGCATACTGGGATGAAGGTGAGACCTTTGTGTTGTTCCTGGCATACCTTCTTGAACCTGGGTTGATCTCCTGACTTCATGGTAATGGTAACGATAATAAAGTGGGGGCTATACCAGATCATGGGATTACAGATTGCGTTGGAGTACAATTTTGCTGCTGTTGGTGGCCGACAGGACTGCTTGAGTGGTGAGTTGATAGATTGTTTCTCAGTGAGCAATAGAGAGACACAACACAATGTAAGATATTGTATCTGCGAGGGCTATATGGTGTTCACTCTCAGCATGTACTGGTACAGGCAGATCTGATGAGGAATATGTCAAGTGTTAATGTCCTTCTTGATGGATTCTTTCCCACCTGCTGCAGACTCAAGCTAGTAATTTTATCCTTTAGGATTATGACACCACAGGACAGAGGAGCAGACGTAGTCCATTTAGCTATCAAAACCAATCAATGAGATCATGGCTGATCTGTTAACCTTCAAATGCACTTTTCTGTCTTATCCATAGAATATTGATTTCCTTACTGACTAAAAATATTTCTATTTTGCCTTAAACATCCATAATGACTCAATCTTGACAGCTAGCTGTGCTGACGAATACTGCAGATCCACTATCTTTGGAAAAATAAATGCCCTCCTCGTTTCCTAAATGGGTGACTGCATACTCTAAGATTATACATGCTGGTCCTAGATTCCCTGCAAGAGGAAGTAACTTCTCCACAGCTAACCTGTTAAGCCAAATAATATGTTTCAATAAGACCTCCTCTCTTACTTCTCAATTCCAAACAGTGCAAGATCAAATCACTCAAACTCTGTAGATTATCAAATTCCCCTCAACTCAGCATCAGCCAAATGATGCTTCTCTGGACTGCTTCCAATGTCAACAAACCTTTGCTTCGGAAAGGAAGCCAGAATTGCACAAAGTAACCCAACCATGGTCTGACCCAACTGGTTCAACCAGTAATGGTGCTTCAGAGACACCGTTGGTGTTCGATGTTGAAGTCTCCCACATTGTGGATTATTAACCCTTTCAGTGCTTCCAGCATTAGTCATTACAGAATACTGTTTCTTCAACTGATATTTGGAGGTATGTAGGCAAACGTGGGAAGTGTGGCTAGTACGTGCTTATCAACAAGACATTTCGTCCCTCGTCTTTGACCTGATGTCATGAGACTGCATATATCCACAGGTCAATATTGAGGGCTCCCAGGACAACTCTCTTTCATCTGTACACAATTGTGGAACACTTATAATGCCATTTTAAAATAAATGTTATTGTACCTGCATACTTTAATGACGCAAGTGAATAATTTCACACTTCCCTGCATTAGATTTCACCTGCCATTGCTGTGCTGATTACCCTGTCATTGTAGCCTGTCCGTGTCCATTGCATTGTTCAACTTCCCATTTTGTTTCATTAATGAACTCAGATACATTACTCGCTGTCTTTTCATTTATGTCATTACCATAGATTGTACATAACTAAGGTCCCAGCACTGATCCTTGCTGCACTCCACTCTTTGCAAGGTGCTGAATTGAGGATGACCCAATTCAGTCAATTATGCTCCCTGATAACCAATTCTTTAGCCAATGTAGTGGATGATATATAATCCACCAACTCCATCAACAATGAACTTTTATACCAGCCTTTTGTCTGACACGTTATTGCATGCCTGTCGTAAATGTAGGTAGGTTATATCTGCTGCATCTCCAACACCTTATTAGCAACATTCCAAAATGAAATCTCAGATTTGTCACAAAATAACTTTCCTTTTGTAAAATGTTGTTGTCTTGCTATGTGTTTCTCAGTGATTAGTTAAGATTTACTGAGCATTGGATTGCTACAATTTCCCAACAAAATATGTTCAGCAAACAGGCCTAAAGTTCACTATTTAGTCTCTCCCAATCTTCTTGGAAGAACAGTTTGTAAACTTACAATCTTATCAGGCCGTTCCCATGTCTAAGAAATTTGGGAAATTCTTAGCAAATGCTTCCAATATTTCCACAACCACATCTTTCAGAAACCTCGATTAGCAGTCATATGGCCTTGGCAATTGTAGGATTTTATTTGCATAATACACTCCAGTGGTTTTTGTCTTCTGATATCAAAACTCTTAATCTATTGTTGGTTTTTAGACCCTAGTGGACTATCTGTGTGTGGTAGGAAGCAAGTGCCTTCTACCATGAACACAGACTCAAAATATTTCTCCACCTTCTTTACTATTTCGTCAGTCCCTACAATAATTCCTCATGTTTCTGCTTGTAAGGGACAAACTTAGTGAATCTCTTCCCTGTAGTATACTTATAAAATATGTTACCAACTGTCGTTATGCTTCTTAGGTGATGGTCATTCAGCTTCAATTGATTTTTATCTCAGTGTGTGACCCCATAGAGTACAAAAGCCTGCTTCATATCCAGTGTGGGCGGTCAGCGGCTTGCAAACTTGTTCAGACCACATGTGGAAGGCCCTGTGCTGATCTACCGCAATGTAATGTTTATTTGTAATCTGTGTCTCTGACTATAATGTTTGTCCTTTTAACTTTATTTCTTATTTTCTAGCTATGAATCACTGTAAGGTAATATAGCCTTTCTTTTATTTCTCTCTTTTGTATCTTATGTTTGTACCAAGGCAATTTCTACCTCAGATGACACCATCATAGGCTACATTGTTAATTTTTCACTGTACTCCTGTACTTCTGTACTTGAGTAAATGTGACAATAAACCTAATTCTAACCCTAATTTTAAATCTTTCTCCTCTTAACTTAAAGGTATGCCCTCTAGTTTTGAACTCCACTACCCTTGGGACAAGACTTTTGCTATTCACCTTATCTATATTCCCCACAATGATTTTATAAACATCTATAAAGTCACCCCTCAATCTCCTATTCTCCAGTAACAAAAAAAAACTCCCAGTCTCTCCTTATAACTCAATTATCTAGTCCCAGCAATAACTTTGTCAATCTTTTCTGAACCCTCATCAAGTTGATAATATCCTTCCAATAGCAGAGAAGCCTGAACTGCCCAAAATACTCCAAAAGTCACCTCACCAATATCCTATACAACTGCAAAGTAATGTCAATTCCTTAATTCAATGTTCTGAGCAATAAAAGCAAACTGCTAAACACATTCTTACCTACCCCATCTAACTGTGATGCAACTTTCAAAGAATTATGGGCCTAAACCCCAAAGTCTGTCTGTTTGACAACTGTGCCCAGGGCCCTACCATTAACTGCATATGTCTTGCCCTTGCCCATGTCACCAAAATGCAGTATTTCTCATTTGTCCAAGTTAATCTTCATCTGCTGCTCCTCAGCCCATTGGTCTAATTGATCGAGATCTGTTTGTAATCTTCAACAACCTGCTTCAATGTTCTCGAGAACACAAATTTTGGAGTCATTCACAAACTTACTAACCATGCCTCTTAAATTTTCATACAGATTTTTGTTTCAAAATTACAAACAGCAGTGGTCACAGCACTGATCCCTGCAGAATACTGCTGGTCACAGGCCTCCAGTCCAAAAAACAATGCTCCTCCTCCACCCTTTGTCTCTAGTGTCAAGCCAATTTTATATCCAATTGACAAGTTCTCCCTGAATCACGTGTGATCTTACTTTACTCACTAGTCTACCTTGACCCCTAGATTGCAGGGCATTAATATCACACAATAAATTGAGCAGTTATTTAGGGTTGAGAGGTCAATGTATGTTTAAGACGGTCACGCAAGTATTAATCATATGGCTAGGTTTGGATTCTGGGATAGATGATGAGGACAGATAAGCCCTGAAGGGAACATGGACATAGAAGTCCTATTGGAATTAGAGGGCTCAAATCCTCACAAGAAAAGAAGGTGCATCTTGCTTTTGTAGTAAAGGATTGCCATAAAGATTATTTTATACTGCTGTTGTATTTAACCACTGCGATGGAAAAATGTACTAATATGTTGTTCTGAGCAAGAAACAGCAGAGTGTCTTGAGGTTAACTCTGAGGCCAATCCCATGCTGTGTTAGTGCCTTGTTACAATTCAAAGTTTAAAAATCACACAACACCAGGTACAATGTTTAAAATAAACCTGTGAGATTATAACCGGGTGTTGTGTGATTTTCAACTTTGTCCACCCCAGTGCAACAGTGGCACCTCCACATCATTGTTATGATCCACTCAGACCGAAGACTTGATTTGAGTAATTCCCTCCAAAAGGGTGGTCTTTTTTCTTCCCTGGACAATCTATTTGATCATGGAATCCCTGCAGCATGGAAGTAGCCCATTTGACCTATCAAGTCCACATTGACCCTCCAAAGAGCATCCCATCCAAACCCACCCTATTATCCTGCATTTCCCATGGTTAATTCATATAACCTACACATCCCTAAACATTATGGCAGTTTAGCACAGCCAATCCACATCTTTAGACTGTGCGAGAAAACTAGAGCACCTGGAGGGTCCCACAGGGAGACACAGGGAGAACATGCAAACTCCACAGACAATTGCCCAAAGCTGGAATCGAATCCGGGTTCCTGGTGCAGTGAGGCAGTAGTGTTGACCACTTAGCCACTGTGCTGTCTCCGAAGTGCAACTTACAGACCATATGAGACTTGAGGGTAAAGGAAAGATCTGGCAGAATTCACCCTCTTGATACCAGCCAACTTCCATTTTTGTTTTAGTTTGGTGAATTTCCTAGACAGGAGACACTTTTCCAAATGATTTTGACTGTCTACTTAGGGAGCACAGGGTTTACCATCTCCTTTACCTGCAGGATCTGTAGGACATTACAAGCAGCCCGATGTATTTGTAGTAAAAGGTGTTTTTCCACACAACAGTTTCCGCAATGCAACATTAGGAATGGCACAGCAAACTATTGGAATGTTCTATGGAAATGTGGACAGACCATACTGAGACATGAGGATTGGTAGTACCACCAAATGGGACTGTATGTGTTTGTGGTTTTATATATCAATGATCAGTCCTTGGGCCTCAATTATTTACTCACCATCCTCGTGACTAGGAGGAGAGGCAGAGTGTAAGGCACCCAAACATGTTGATGGTACAAAAATAGGTTGGAGGAGGTCATGTTATATTGAGATACAATTTGTGAAAGGATATAGATATGACTGGGTAAAAATTTGGAAGATGAAGTTTACTGTAGGAAATTGTGAAGCTGTGTACTTTTACAGGAAGCATTAAAAAGGAGTCAATCATTTAAATGGAGAGATAACCCAAAAGGTATAGCACAGAGTGATCTTGATGTTTGTTGTGATTGAACAGAAAAATGTTAGTGTACAGCAAGAAAGTAAGAAGACAAACAGAATTTATTGCTAAAGGATTTGAGGTTAAAAGTTGTAAAGTCTTATGACAACTGTACAGGGTATTAGTGAGGCTGCACCAAGATTACTGTGTACAATTTTGGACTCCTTATTTAACAAAGGATATCGTGGCTTTGGAGGTAGTTCAAAAGAAATTCAATAAGCTGATTCCTGATGTGAAGGCAAACACCTTATTGATTTTGGCTAAAAGGTTAGGGTTTCATTCATGAAGAATGAAGGGTGATCCAATTGACATGCATACATTTCTGAGAAATCTTGACAGGGTAGGTGTTGAGAAGATGTTTAACTGGGCAGAGTCTGGAAATTGGAAATTTCAAGGAGATGAAGGGCTTCCACCTGAAAAGTCAATTCTCCTGCTCCTCAGATGCTGCCTGACCTGCTGTGCTTTTCCAGAACCACACTCTTGACACTCATCTTCAGCATCTGAGGTCCTCACTTTCTCCCAATCTTGATGAATGTCAAGACAGGCTTGAGTAGCCAAAGGCCTTTTCCTGCTGCTATTCCTGATCTTCTTATTTATCCAACAGACTGTTGGCTGAAGAACCAGCAGGTGCTTTAGTGGTAATTCCAGGACACTACCTCTTGGTTTATCACAGGAAAGAAATTAAAAATAGGAGCTTGTTAAAAATATACAGTGTGTGGAATTGGATGTAAAAAGAGCAAACAACATGTTTGATTTGTGTTTTTGAAATTTATAACATCATGGGTTGTATTTATTGGTTATTCTTTTAGGTTGATGTTTCATCTGCACAGTTCATTCACCACACACAGCACTGGTGATGTTGAACTCATTGATATCACACATGGCAATGGAACGTCACTTGCACCTTGCAGTCCTTGGGTTCTTGCAGCTCACAGCTCATTCTACCCAATAAGTCCCTCTGTACAATTCAGCTTCCCTTTGTTTCTTCTCGCCCCCTTCTTTTCCCCCCAGCCCTACACAGTTCCTTGCCGATCTTTCAGTTCCCAGTTCCGATACAGGATTTATTCCTGGAATGTTAACCTGGCATCTCTCTCCACCTGTGACTGAGACCAAGACTGAGACCGACCCCCATCAGTTTACAGCTGGCATGGGGATGGGGAGGAATTATGGGATGGATCTGTCAGTGCCCTTTAATCCCACAGATTCTCAGCATTGCTGAGCTTTTCTCTCTGATGTTAGGTGCCATGCCGAAGATAGGAAAGATCTTCTCAGTGAAAGTGTGGATAAAAGTATGGAGATGGGACATGGTGTCCACATTATAAAATGAGACCTGTCCACCCTCATAATCCAGGAAAACCCCAACTTTCCATTGTTTCTCGATCGGGTTGTGAGTTGCCCTCGAAGGTGATGTGGAAGTTTCATAATTGCTTTTGGGGGATGGCCAGAAAATCCAGTATCCATTCTCAGGTTTCAAATCAATGTTTCCTTTCCTCTTGACAGACTCTTGGGCCACTCCCACTTTACACAGGGTTTTCTCCCTCACCTCCACCTCCCAGTAATGTCTCCCGGCTGTGTATCCCTCGGATCCCAGTACAAAGGGCTGGGGATCAAACCTCTTGGGGTTGTCGCGAGGCAAATGCCGTCTTTTTTCTGCTCTCACATTGATCTGGTTCCCAGACACGACAAGCTGGATATTCGCTGTGTTTGGATCCAAAGTCAGACATGCTGGGACTGTATGGAGGAAACATAATTATTTTAGTTGTTTGCTGTCATTTATTCAAATTTGCTTCTCTGAAAAAAAATATAATTGATTGAGTCTGTGTCATTTTCCAGAAATCTGTTACAAATCAACTCTGTATGTGTCTGTTTCGTGAATTGTAAAGTTTGGGAGGTCAGCCAAGGCTCTTTAAAATTATCAATACAGGCAACAAAGGTGGACTAGGATATCATCATCAGGTGAACTAAGAAGCTCCAAGTTTCCTTCAACAGCACCTTCCAAAACTGTGATCTCAACAACCTGGAACAAGGGCAACGAGTACATGCAAACACTACCACTTGCAAGTCCCCTTCCTCTAATCCACATATCACTGTGACTTAGAACAATATCACTGCTCTTTGACTGTCATTGTATTCCTTTCTGGAACCCTCTTTCTAACAGCACTGCAAGTGTTCCTACATCTGATGGACCGAACCTGTTTTAACATTGTGAACCATCACTTTCTGAATCCAATCAGTAGGGTAACCCAATGCTGAGCCAGTCTAAACTGCCCAAGTCCTTTAAAAGAATGATTAAAAGGCAGGAGGAGAGTCAAGCAGTGGAGAGAATGGGAGTTGACAGGCTGGGGTGGCTGGCGTGGAGAGTGGGAATAGGCAGGTTGAGGTAGCTGGCAGTGAGAGTGGGAGTAGGCAGCCTGAGGTAATGGCTGAAGCAGGAACAGAGGCAGTGTGCTGGAGTCGAGCCCAGAGTAGGGGAGGACCTGGGTTCAATTTCAGCCTTGGGCGACTGTCTGCATGGATTTCCTCCGGGTGCTCTGGTTTCCTCCCACAGTCCAATGATATGCAGGTCAGGTGAATTGGCCATGCTAAATTACCCAGAGGGTTGGGGTGTGGACTTGTTGGGCTGAAGGGCCTGTTTCCACACTGTAGGGAATCTAATCAGTTCCTTGTGAGGAGTGTGGGCCCCGAATGGGTAGGCGCTTATGGACTCCAGTGTTTAACTTTTAACGGTGTTTCTTTATTTTTATACTTTTTTAGGAAGAAGTACTGTAATGTTTACCATCTTAACTTTGTTTCTTTATTTTTCTGCTTTGTATCCAAGATTCTGTACATAGGCACTGTAAGTGACAACTTGTAAACGTCACTGCAGAGTGACAGCATTGCACGTGACATATAAAATACTGTGCAGCAATTCAGCAAGGTTCTTTTCACAGCAATATTCAAAACTATGACCTACAACGGCAAAGGCATCTGATACATGAGAACATCGCAAGTTCCCCTCCAAGTCACACAAAGTACTGATGTGGAACTATATCCTTGTCACTTCATTGTCATTGGGTCAAAATCCTAGAACTGCTTCCCTTATAGCACTAGGGATGTACTTACACTCAAGGAATGGCAGTGGATTGAGAATGTGGTGCCTTCTCAGGAACAATTAATAATAGACAATAAAAGTTGGCCTAGCCACACCACCTCCTCGGCTCATAGCCTCATTCCTGATGAAGCACTTTTGCCGAAAACGTCCATTCTCCTGCTCCTCTGACACTGCCTGACTTGCTGAGCTTTTCCAGTACCAAACTCTCGACTCTGATCTCCAGCATCTGCAGTTCTCACTTTCTCCTAGCCACTAATGCACACAATCCTTGAAAGACTAGGGTGGCATGCTGATGCAGTGGTTAGCACTGCTGCCTCACAGTGCCACGAACCCAGGTTCGATTTCAGCCTCAGGTGGCTGTTTGCATGGAGGCATTCTCACTGTGTCTGCATGGGTTTTCTCCGGGTGCTCGGTTTCCTCTCACGATCCAAAGATGTACAGGTTAGGTGAATTGGCCATGCTAAATTGCCCAGACTTTTCAGGAATGTGTAGGTTAAGTGCATTAGTTAGGGGTAAATATACAGTAATGGGTTTGGGTGGGAGGGTTGGTGTAGACCTTTTGAGCTGACGGGCCTGTTTCCACACTATAGGGATTCTAAGACTAAACATTGTATCCAGTGAAACAATGTAACTTCTTCCAGATCAATCTGTAGAATGTCTTCACCAGTTGTCTTACATGGACTACTGGGATTCTGGTGACTAATAATGGAATAGGTTCTTTTCAGTGGCCTGGTCAATGATTGTCTTTCAAACAAATGAAAACAGGTGATCTGGTCAGAAGCGTGGGGTGCCCTTTATTGGAACCTCCTGTGCACAAATTACTGGTTTTGTTTTCTACTTTCTAACAACACTTAGATCTCAGAAACACCTTGTTAGTTCCAAAGCACCATTGTGAAAGGAAATGTAGAATTGCAAGTTAGTTCCTTCTGTTTCTTTTCTAAAAATGTGAACCAACAAAGGCAAAAATTGTAATATTTTCCTGACAGAAGCATTCACTTCTCCTGATCAGCTGTCTCACTGCATTTGTTGGCCTGCTTGATAACCTTTTCACTTGAAAATGTTGTTTTTCCATTTCTCCAAGGAAATTTGTTGAATTTCCTGTCTGCTAATTCCACTACCAAAGCTTACAATTCTTTTTCATGAAATCTGTTTTCCCTATTTCAATTTGGAAGTAATATCCTGGCAATATGTCAACACAAAGAATGGAGTGGGCCTCTGACCAACTGTTTCATCTGCTTGATCTATTGCTCACTCAAAGAGTCAATAATACTTTCCCTAAATTTTCTGGCCCACCTCACTCTTTAAGTTTGAGATTTTTATTTTTTTATATAACAGCTAAACTCTGCAAAGGCTGGAAATCTGACATTAAAGCAGAAAGTGCTGGAAAGACTCAGCAGTTCTGACGATATCTGGGGAGACAGAAACAGACATAAACTTTCAGCCATACAATAATGTTATTCACTTTTATGAAAGCCACACTCATAAGGTGTGGGCATCACAGGCATGTGTGGTATTGTATATCCATTCCTAATTTTCTTCAGCGTGGCTAAGAGTCAACCACATTTCTGCGCATTGAGACTTGCAGACTATTACTTATTACTTACAGACTAACCTAAGATCTGGTTTCTGCTTTTCCCATTGAGAATTCTAAATTCAGAAAAAGTAAAAAAGAATCTTACCGGGGTTAATGGAGTTTAACATATCTCTCCATGCTGTGTACTGTAAAGGTCCTTTGAACTTCCCAATAGTAAGGGTGCCATCTGCTACTGACAGCACGTGACTGTCATCACTAATCCTGGAAACATTTTTTATAGTGAAGTTGTAACTCAATAATGAACATATTCATTCTTTATTTTATTAACTGAAGTGAGTTTCAGGAAAGATCATGACCTACCTTCTCTTTCGAGAAGCTTGCCGCTGAAATAAAGTAATAAAAACAATGGTTAGAAGGACACTAACAGGCTGCAGGAAGATATAGACAGGCTAGTGAATGCACATAGTTCAGATTAGAGTAGTTCATAGAAATGTGAAGTGCAAAATATTTGTAATATCTGTGGGAACAGCGTGTTCTAGGGATTGAGAGACACAAATATTTAAATTAGCGAGTTTTGAGAAGATTTGTAGCTCAGGTTGAGGTTCTGGATGTAAGTTTGCTCACTGAGCTGGAAAGTGCGTTTTCATACTTTTCATCACCATACTAGGTAACACCATCAGTGAGCCTCCAGTGAAGCCTTGGCATTATGACCCACTTTCTATTTATGCATTTAGGCTTCCTTGATTTGATTATGTCATTTCCTGTGGTGGTGTCATTACCTGTTCTTTTTCTCAGTGAGTGGTAAATGGGGTCCAAGTCAATGTGTTTGTTGATAGAGCTATAGTTGAAATGCCTGCTTCTAGGAATTCTCTTGTAAGTCTCTTTTTACCTTGTCCTAGGATGTGTGTGTTGTCCCAGTCAAAGTGGTGTCCTTCTTCCTTTGTATGTAAGGATACTAGGGATTGTGGGACATGTCTTTTTGCAGCAAAGAATTCCTAAAAGCATTGCATTCCAAGCGGAACTCTATCATAAGTCATAAATAGAAAGCGGGTCATAACACCAGTGCTTCATCAGAGGCTCACTGATGATATTTAAGGTAATTGGCAGAGCAGGGTGTTGAGGAAGATCCTTTTTAATAATGACCATTGATCTGGAATGAATGACTGACCAGGGCAGGAAGCAATAGCTACTGTAATATTGGATGGAGAGTAAAGCAGCAAAAATGGGATTATAAACTCATAAGATGATGGAGCAGTATTCGGCCATTCAGCCCACTGAATTTGGTTGGCTATTCAATGGCATTATGGCTCATCTGATAATTCTCAACTCCACGTTCCTGCCTTTGCCCTCTTGATTTCTTTAATGATAAAACTTCTGTCCCTTTCACTCCTGAATATACTTTTAAAAACCCAGCCTCCTACAGCCCCTGCTGTAAGGAATTCCACATATTCATTACCTTCTTAGAGAACGTTTTGTTTTATTCTTTCATGGGGTGTGGGCACCTCTGTTTGACTAGCATCTATTGTCTGTCCCAAAAATTCTGTCTTAAACGAGCTATCATTTAATCTTAGATTATACCTTCTGGTCCTAGATTATCCAACAAAGAGATAGTCTACATCTGCTTTGTGAAATCCCCTAAAGGATGTGTGCAATGTTAGTTTTAATGCCAGCGTTTTTGCTTAGCTCCGTTTGAGATGGTAGTAGTAGTATGATGCCTCCTTGAACTGTTTCAGTCCATGTGCTATAGGTTGACCCACAATGCCCTGAGGGAGGGAATTCCAGGATTTTAACCCAGTGACAGTGAAGAAACAGTGATATATTTCCAAGTTAGAAAAGTGAGTGGTTTTCAGAGGAACTTGCAAAAGGTGATATTCCTGTGTATCTGGTGCCCTTATCTTTCCATATCAAGTGGTTGTGTGTTTGCAGGGTGTTGTCTTAGGATCATTGGTGAATTTCTGCAGTGCATCCTAGAGATCATACACACAGCTGCTACTGAACATCAGTGTCTGGGTTAGTGGTGCTGGAAGAGCACAGCAGTTCAGGCAGCATCCGAGGAGCAGTAAAATTGACGTTTCGGGCAAAAGCCCTTTTTCAGGAATACAGGCAGAGAGCATGAAGCATGGATAGATAAGTGAGAGGAGGGTGGGCAGAAAGTAGCATAGAGTACAATAGGTGAGTGGGGGATGGGATGAAGGTGATAGGTCGGAGGGGAGGGTGGAATGGATAGGTGGAAAAGAAGATAGGCAGGTAGGGCAAGTCATGGGGAGTGTGCTGAGCTGGAAGTTTGGAACTAGGGTGAGGTGGAGGAAGGGGAAATGAGGAAACTGTTGAAGTCCACATTGATGCCCTGGGGTTGAAGTGTTCTGAGGCGGAAGATGAGGCGTTCTTCCTCCAGGCGTCTGGTGGTGAGGGACCGGCGGTGAAGGAGGCCCAGGACCTCCATGTCCTTGGCAGAGTGGGAGGGAGAGTGGTGGAGGGAGTTGATGTTTGTGGATGTGATACCATTGAACAAGCTGTGTGTCTTGGGTAGTGCCAACTTTTTGACTGTTCTTGGAGATGCACTCATCCAAGCAAGTGGGAAGTTTTCAATGATACCTTTGTAGATATTGCCAGGATGAAGGGTTTGAGCTGTGGGGAGGGGCTGAATAGGATGGGGCTGTTTTCCCTGTAGTGTCAGAGGCTGAAGGGTGACCTTATAGAGGTTTATAAAATCATGAGGGGCATGGATATGGTAAATGGACAAGGAGTGGGGATTCCAGAACTAAAAGGCATAAAGATTTAGACAGACCTAAGAGGCAACTTTTTCAAACAGAGGACAGTGTGTGTATGGTGCAACTACAACCATTTAAAATGCATTTGGATGGTTACATGAATAGAAAGGATTTAGATGGATATAGGCCAAATGCTGGCAAATGGGACTAGATTAGTTTAGGATAACTGGTCAGCATGGACGAGTTAGACTGAAGGGTCTGTTTTCAAGCTGACTGTATGACTCTATGTTGGACAGGCTTTAGGGAGTCTTGAGGAGAGTTACTCAGTACAATAGTTCTAGCTCCTGAGTAGTTCTTGTTGCTATTGGATTTATGTTATAAGTTCAGTTAAGTTTCCGGTCAATGCCATACCCTAAGATGTTGATAGTAGGGAATTCAGTGATGGTAACATCATTGAATGTCAAGGGGCAGCAGTTAGATTGTCTCTTAAAGAAGATGGTTATTACTTGGCACTTTTATGGCTTAAATTATACTTGCCACTTCTCAGCTCAAGCCTAGATATTTTCAGTTCTTGTGGCATTCAAATATTGAATGCTTCAGTATCTGAGGAGTTGAGAGTTATGCTGAACATTGTGCGATCGTCAGTGAGCAACCTGCAATTCTGACCTTATAATAGAGGAGTAGTTATTGATGAAGCAACTGAAGAAAGCTGCAGCTGGGAACTCCTGCAGAGACATCTTTAAGTTGAGATGAGTGACCTCCAACAACCATAGCCATCTTCTTATGAGCCAGATATAACTGCAACAAATGGCAAGCTTTCCCCTTAATGTGCCTTGATTCCAGTTTTACTAGGGCTCCTTGATGGTGGAATCTGGTGAATGTGGCCTTGATGTCTAACCATTTTCCCCCCACCTCTGGAATTCAATTCTTTTGTCCATGGTTGAGCTAAATCTGTAATGAGGTCAGGAGCTGAGTGGACCTGGCAGAACACAAACTGAGCATCAGTGAGCAGTTTATTACAAGCAGATGCTGCTTGACTGTAATGTTGATGATACCCTCCATCAAATTACTGATGATTGCGAGCAGACTGATGGGGCACGAGATTTGTCCTGCTTTTTGTGTACAAGACACACCTAGGCAATTATTGGCATTGTTGGGCTGATGTAAGTTTCTAGTAGTTTGGCTCGGGCCATGGCAACTTCCATCGCATGGGCTTCAGGAATAATGTCAGAATGTTGTCAGGGCCCAAAGCCTTTACAGTATTCGGGGCCTTCAGCCATATTGAGTGAATTAAATGAGCTGAAATCCCGTAATGTTGGGGACCACTAGAAGAGGCTAAGGTGGATCATCCAGTCAGCACCTCTGGCTTAAGATTGTTATGAAGGATTCAGCTTTAACTTTTGCACTTATGTGTCGGGCTCTTTCATCATTGAGGATCAGGATATTTGTGGAAGCTCCACTTTAAATGGGCGGCAAGGTGGCACAGTGGTTAGCACTGTTGCCTCACAGCGCCAGAGACGTGGGTTCAATTCCTGCCTCAGGCGACTCTCTGTGTGGAGTTTGTACATTCTCCCCGTGTCTGTGTGGGTTTCCTCCCACAATCCAAAAATGTGCAGGTTAGATGAATTGGCCATGCTAAATTGTCAATCATGTTAGGCATAGGGGGGTGGGTCAGTGTGAACTTGTTGGGCTGAAGGGCCTGCTTCCATGCTGTAGGTAATCTGATCTGATGAGTTGTTTAATTGTACACCACCATGCACAACAGGGTGTGGCAGAAGTGCAGATTTTAGAACTGATCTGTTGGTTGTGAGATCATTGAGCCCTATTCAGCAGGTTAGCAACTCATTTTTAGGTATGCCTGGTGCTGCTCCTGGCAAGCCCTCCTGAACCTTTCATTCTACCAGGGTTGCTTCCCTAGCTTGACGGCAATATGCCAGGCCACGTGGTTGCATGACTAATTAATAGAAATAATAAATTAGTATTAAATGTCGGCTACAGGAAATATGTACAATCCAAGCATCGAAATTAAGAAAACTCGCCCTGCACAAATCATATACATTCTTGAGACTCTGCAGAAACTGGGAGGGTTGTTAATTTCCAAGGCAATTCTTAAAGTGTCCCGAAACAGGCAAAGTAAAACGGTCTTTTTCAATATAAAACCTCACCCTGAGAAAAATTGCCTCGTCTGTTTGCTCCGCCTGTTTTTGCAACTTTGAGAGTTCCTCCTCAATAGAATTTAAATTCTCCTGAATCTCTCGAAGGTTTTTCTCCATCGGTTCCACAATCCTCTCCTCTTCTTCCCTGAGATCTCTGAGTAAACGCTGCTCTTTCTCAGTGAGAATCTGATGCATTTTAGTGAACTCGGATGTGATGTGGGTCTGCAGACTGCTCGCCTGTTGCTACCAAATGAAATGTGAAACCTCATTAATGTCCCGCGGTAAAGGGAACAAAACTAACCGAGATCCCAGAGAATCAGCACAGGGAGAGCTCACCCTCACTTCGGAAATCTTCCGTTTCTGCTTCAGTTCCGTTTGCAGAACCGTCCATTTTTTCCCTTTGAGAGAATCTAAGGAAGACTGCAACTGATCCTGGGATTGAGACAGGGGATGAAAGAATAAAAGTCCTGACTATAGAAAGATGCAAACATAAGCAAATGGTCAACATCTTTTTTTCTCTCTCTTTTACCTTGTAGATGTCAACGGCTTCTTTCAGGCGCAGCAAGCGGTGGTCTCTGTGCTCTTGCTTAACCACACAAACCTCGCAGAGGAGTTTGCTGTCAGTTTGACAAAACAGCTTTAATTCTCTCTGGTGTTCCTCACAGTGAGGTTTTCTTTCCTCCTCTGTCGGATCCAGCTTTAATTTTCGAGCCTCCTCGGCCAGATTCGCTAAGACCCGATTTACCCTGAGGTTTCTTTCCGGAACCTCCTCTCTGCATTCCGGACAGGAGTTTATCTCCTTCTTTTCCCAACTCTGGGTGATACAGCAGCGGCAGAAGTTGTGCCCACAATCCAGTGTAACCGGATCGGTGAAGAAATCCAGACAAATGGGACAAATTGCCTCATCAGTCAAACTCGCTGCATGCTGTCTGGAAGCCATGTTCACTTTCGATATTTCCTGATTCAAAATGTCCCTGTTTTCGATAAGACTGCTGAGCAACTTTAGTTCAGTAATGTCCCGATAACAGTTCACTGCAATTTTCAGTGAATTGTTATTTTCAATTGTCCCACGTCCGCCCGCCTTCCGTATGCCGCAGGATGAAGTACAGTTGAGGTTCCATCACGCTGTAAGAATATTTGTATCGGTGCACGGCATATTCAGTTCCGAAGACATTCGGCAATGGGGAAGGGACAGATGGAAGTGGGGGAGGCGGAGATAGGCGGGGTACTGGATTAGTGGTGCTGGAAGAGCACAGCAGTTCAGGCAGCATCCAACGAGCAGCGAAATCGACGTTTCGGGCAAAAGCCCTTCATCAGGAATAAAGGCAGTGAGCCTGAAGCATGGAGAGATAAGCTAGAGGAGGGTGGGGGTGGGGAGAAAGTAGCATAGAGTACAATGGGTGAGTGGGGGAGGAGATGAAGGTGATAGGTCAAGGAGGAGAGGGTGGAGTGGATAGGTGGAAAAGAAGATAGGCAGGTCGGACAAGTCAAGGAGACAGTAACTGAGCTGGAAGTTTGAAACTAGGATGAGGTGGGGGAAGGGGAAATGAGGAAGCTGTTGAAGTCCACATTGATGCCCTGGGATTGAAGTGTTCCGAGGCGGAAGATAAGGCGTTCTTCCTCCAGGCGTCTGGTGGTGAGGGAGCGGCGGTGAAGGAGGCCCAGGACCTCCATGTCCTCGGCAGAGTGGGAGGGGGAGTTGAAATGTTGGGCCACGGGTGGTTTGGTTGATTGATGCGAATGTTTGTAGGGTGGAAGGTGAGCACCAGGGGCGTTCTGTCCTTGTTACGGTTTACGTGTGCCCATGGCTACGCCTTTGGTTAACTCCCCACATACGTTCGAGACACCACCCACGCCCTCCACCTCCTCCAAGACTTCTGTTTCCTGGCCCCCAACACCTTATCTTCACCATGGATATCTAATCCATCTACACCTCCATTCGCCATGACCAGGGCCTCCAATCCCTCCGTTTTTTCCTCTCCAGACATCCCCAACAGTACCCTTCCACTGACCCTCTCATTCGTTTGGCCGAACTGGTCCTCACCCTTAACAATTTCTCCTTTGAATCCTCCCACTTCCTCCAGACCAAAGGCGTAGCCATGGGCACACGTATGGGCCCCAGCTATGCCTGTCTCTTTGTTGGCTATGTTGAACAGTTGATCTTCCGTAATTACACCGGCACCACTCCCCACCTCTTCCTCCGCTACACTGATGATTGCATTGGCGCCATCTCGTGCTCCCGCGAGGAGGTTGAGCAATTCATCAACTTCACCAACACATTCCACCCTGACCTTAAATTTACCTGGACTATATCTGACACCTCGCTCCCCTTCCTGGACCTCTCCATCTCCATTAGTGACGACCGACTTGACACTGACATTTTTTACAAACCCACTGACTCCCATAGCTACCTGGATTACACCTCTTCCCACCCCATCTCTTGCAAAAAGGCCATCCCATATTGCCAATTTTTCCGCCTCCGCCGTATCTGCTCCCAGGAGGACCAGTTCCACCATAGGAACACCAGATGGCCTCCTTCTTTAGAGACCGCAGTTTCCCTTCCCACATGGTTTAAGATGCCCTCCAACGCATCTCGTCCACATCCCGCACCTCCGCCCTCAGACCCCACCCCTCCAACCGTAACAAGCACAGAACGCCCCTGGTGCTCACCTTCCACCCTACAAACATTCGCATCAACCAAATCATCCACCGACATTTCCGCCACCTCCAAAAAGACCCCACCACCAGGGATATATTTCCCTCCCCACCCCTTTCCGCCTTCCGCAAAGACCGTTCCCTCCGTGACTACCTGGTCAGGTCCACACCCCCCGACGACCCACCCTCCCATTCTGGAACTTTCCCCTGCCACCGCAGGAACTGTAAAACCTGTGCCCACACCTCCTCCCTTCACCTGCACATCCACCAATATCATTTATTGTATCCGTTGCTCCTGATGTGGTCTCCTCTACATTGGGGAGACTAGGCGCCTCCTAGCAGAGCGCTTTAGGGAACATCTCCGAGACACCCACACCAATCAACCAAACCGCCCCGTGGCCCAACATTTCAACTCCCCCTCCCACTCTGCCGAGGACATGGAGGTCCTGGGCCTCCTTCACCGCCGCTCCCTCACCACCCGACGCCTGGAGGAAGAACGCCTCATCTTCCACCTCGGAACACTTCAACCCCAGGGCATCAATGTGGACTTCAACAGCTTCCTCATTTCCCCTTCCCCCACCTCATCCTAGTTTCAAACTTCCAGCTCAGTTACTGTCTCCTTGACTTGTCCGACCTGCCTATCTTCTTTTCCACCTATCCACTCCACCCTCTCCTCCCTGACCTATCACCTTCATCTCCTCCCCCACTCACCCATTGTACTCTATGCTACTCTCTCCCCACCCCCACCCTCCTCTAGCTTATCTCTCCATGCTTCAGGCTCACTGCCTTTATTCCTGATGAAGGGCTTTTGCCCGAAACGTCGATTTCGCTGCTCGTTGGATGCTGCCTGAACTGCTGTGCTCTTCCAGCACCACTAATCCAGTATTTGGTTTTCAGCATCTGCAGTCATTGTTTTTACCTTGGAGATTGGCGAGGACCGAGATTCCATTGTCTTTTCCTCCAAAGTGCACTCGCTGCCTGTGACAAACCGTCTGGCGCAACGCGGTGAACAGCCCAGATCCATGATGACAGCCGCACACAGTAAAACATCTCCCGGCCTTTTGGCTAAGATCAAGTGTAGTATCTGTTCTTATCAGTTTAATACTTACCTGGCAGGGGAGATACCATGACCACCAAGGTGGTTCTCCCAGGACGGGGTTAGGATCTAGTATCTGTTCTTATCAGAACAGCTTGCGAGTCATAAGAGCTAGTGAGGAGATCATCGCTGGATCGTGATTGGACGTTGGAGGATCGTTTGGTTGTGCTGACCTGCTCTTGGTGGATGTTCATACTGGCTTCGGCCTAACGCCAATTCAGGGACCAGCCAACCTCAGAGCTATGGCCTCAACAGCTGCCCGCAGCCCTGGGCAGGGTGTTCGGAACACAGTCAGGGTGACTGTGAAGAAGATTGAGGATCGTACACCGCTCGACCGCACCTTGTTTATTAAGAAGGTACTGTTGGGATGCTGTGGGTTTGCTGCAGCGGACGTGTACTGCCTGCAGGATTTCCCTGGGGCAGGCTACTTCGATGTGACCTTCAGAAGTGTGAAGCAGTGTGAACAGCTCCTGAAGGTCTTCAAGGAGAAGGAAGGGGAGCCGCTGTTTTCCATCTTGTCGGTGACCCCATTGTGTGTGCTTCCTGCACAGAGGAATCGGGTTGTCACAATCCATATGTATAACCCCTACGTTCCAGCGGCTGATGTCCTGACCTTCCTGGGAAGGTACGTCCAAGTTGAGGGAGAAGCCACTGATGTGATCGACCCCTTTGGGATCTGGACCAGTAAGCGGCAGGTCAGGGTAACTCTGAGGGCCGATGATAGTGGGAACATCCTCCACCCACCCTCGAGCTTCGCAATCGGAGGGAGCAGAGGCTACCTGACATATGCAGGGCAGCCGAAAGTGTGCCGAACCTGCGGGAAGTCGGGACACGTGGCGGCGGATTGCAAAGTGACCATCTGCAGGAACTGCAAACAGGAGGGTCACTTGACGAAGGACTGTCAGGAAGACAAGAGCTGCAACCTGTGCGGAGAGGTGGGCCACATGTATAAGACCTGCCCAAGACGTGGGGGCCCCACTTACGCACAGATGGCTGGAGGTGGCAATGTGAGCCGTGGACCCCCAAAGACCAGTAAGGTCCACCCGGAGAGCAAGGAAACGGAGTCTGGTAGCACCCAGAAAGAAGAACAGGCTGGAGTGGAGGAGGCGGCAGCCAGCGGAGAGACACAGCAGCTGATCCTAGCTCTAGCCGGGCAGATGGAAGAAATGGAGGAGGAGGAGGTAATCAAGCAGGCGGAGGAGTGGATACCTGTTAAAAACAGGAAGAGGAAATCTTGCCAGGCCCCCAAAGCCTCGCAGCAAAGGGGGAAAAGACAGCTGCACGAGGGAGGGACGGCCAGCTCTTCGGAGGGGGAAGATGGACGCACAGAAGGTCATCACCACCAGAAGAAGAGACAGAGCGCCGTCGGTAAAGAGGAGGGCATTTCCTCTCAACCAGGAAACAACGGACCCCCCGAAGTCCACCCTCCACCCAGTGAGAACCAGGAGGTACCCACTGCCCCACAACTACAGGCAACCGAGAGCTGCGATCCTCTGACAGTCCCACTGTCAGACACAGAACTGGACAGTGAGGACCCTTGCCCTGGCTCAATGACACCAGAGCGGGTAAATGACCCCAGTGAGGAGCTGGATAGCTACCTCAGCCCAGCGAAGGTCCAGCAGTTCGTGCTTACCTTGGGGATGTAGACAGCCACCCCAGAGACAGGACAGTCATATGGACAATGGTAACCCCATAAGCTGGGGGTTAAAGAAGTCTCATTTGCAGGGCACCCACTCAGTAGGTGGGTTCCGCTGAAGCCACAGCCAAATACCAAGAGACTGGATAATTAATTAATGTAACTGTTAATAGGATAAGTGTGAATTTGATTAATTCAATTTGTTCTTTGTAATGTTAAGGAATGCAATGTATATAACTATGAATGACATGGAAAATTGTACAAGTAACAAAGATTTATTTACATGAATAAAGTATATTTTGAAATAAAAAAAAAAAAATCTCCCGGCAGGGACAAGTTGGACGGAAGGGCCCGTTTCCGTGCTTGTACATCGCTGTGACTCTGTAACATTTAAAAAGTGGTGAAGAATCATGTCGCATGACAGGAGCACACAGGAAATGAAAGGGCACGAGGGGGAGGGAGTTTGAACATGAGATTTTCATTTTTCTCTCAAGTCCCGGACCCCTTGAACGCCGATGAAATCGTTTTAGCGTCTCCTTCCACTTTTGCAAGGAAACACATCGGCTCAGTTGCGCGCAAAAGCGTCCAGCCGTGCACACACAGGCACAAAGCTTTGAACAACAGTTTATATGCAAAACAACACTGAGGACTTAGCCAGATATCTAATATCTTCCTTCATATTAGATAAATATGGAACACGCTGTCACATCCAGTGGTTGAGGGAGGGAACACCGACACATTCACAGCGAGGTCTGAATTCCAAGATGTCTTTCTACCGTGCACAAACTTTACTTGGAACCTGTTTTGTATTTGCTTGAAGTATCATATTTAATTCGACATGCAAAAGGAAAGAACGAAGTTGAAAGTTGCAAGGACGCTGGGCAGATGCCATTGTTTTGCGTGACAGATTGTAATGCTTTTTTAAAAAAAAAATATATATATACTGGGCAAGGGAAGACAGTTTCAATCACCAAAGTAAAATAAATTATTTTTTTATTGAAGATTGTTCAGTAAATTAGATAATACGTCCTGTTCTCATGTCAGATAAAGAACTTTTCAAACCAGTCTTATTCAGAATGACCATGATGTGGAGGTGCGGGTGTTGGACTGGAGTGGACAATGTTGAAAATCACACGACACGAGGTTATAGTCCACGAGCTTTATTTGGAAGTACAAGCTTATGACACTCCACTGTTATGATATTCCTCTGCAGCAGTGAGACCTGAACCCAGGCCGCCAGGTCGAGGGGTTGGGCTACTACCTCTATATGTACATCTCCCAGTATGACACCAACCACCATTTCCTTTTATTTAAGAAGTATATTTTATTCATAAAAATATCTCCATATATAAAGTCATAAACGCAGTTCGGTTGTGTACAGTAGCATATGAAGAAAACAAACATTGGTGTCGGTACAATAAACAAACCAAAGGCATCTCTTACTTGTAGAGCTGAAAAGTGTGGCACTGAAAACGCACAACATGTCAGGAGGCATCCGAGGAGCAGGAGAATCGACGTTTCTGGCCTAAACCCGAAAACTGCTGTGCTTTTCCAGCGCCACACTTTTTGACTCTGATCTCCAACATCTGCAGTCCACGTTTCTCCATGTTGTAGTGCTCCCACTGAAAGCAATAAATGCTGGAGATCACAACGGAGAGGCAACAAGCTCACTTTGGAGTCCAGATAACTTCATCAGAGCTGAAGTAAAGTGTGGAAAGGACAACATTTATGTTATAGTTTTGTTTGGAGGGGAAGGGTGGAATGGGGTTAGGGTAGTGTGTGTCGGGTGCTGGTGAAGAAAAGGTGTCGATTGTTCAGATTAAGTGATCGGAATGTGAGAATGGCAGAACAATGGTGTGTCACTCGTGCTCCCATTTCTTTTACAATACCGACTTTGATACTATTGTCCAGATGTGCAAGGCATTACCCTCCCCTTCATCAATACCAAAGTGGGAGCAGCGTCGGAGTAAAAGCAAACCCGGGAGACTACAGCAAAGGTAAGACAGTTTGTTTTAAAATTGCTTACCTGTAGCGAGCAGCGGTGTGTTTTTTTCTCTCTCCATAGAAAGAGCGGGAGCAGCAGAGGAAGTGACGGCAAGCAGAGGGGCAGCCGGGAAGGAAAAGTGAGGATATAAGGAAGGCATCCACCCTCCTCCTCTAACCTTCTTAACTACTCTGCTTTTCCTTTTAAGGTAAGGATTTTTATTTCTTTACCAGGGACTAGTTAAAAAAAAAATTGTGTGTGTATACATCAAGTCCTTATTTAGGGTTAAAAAAAACTATAGCAGAGAGGTATCAGAAGGTATTCTAACTCATACTTGTACAAAGTAAGTAATTAACTAACTAAGCAGAGATGGCTGGGCAGGTGATGTGCTGTTGCTATATGATGTGGGAGCTGGCTGATCCCATTGTGAACGGCAGTGACCACATCTGCAGCAAGTGTTGGTTGCTGGAAGAACTCCGGAGCAGAGTTGATGATCTGGAATCTGAGCTTCAAACGCTGCGGCACATCCGGGAGGGGGAGAGTTACCTGGATGCTTTGTTTCAGGAAGCAGTCACACCTGGAAGATTAAGTAATTCACATTCAGCTAGTGATCAGGCACAAAAGAGTGTGACTGTAAGTGAGGCAGGTAGGGGGAACCGGAGTTCAGGAGTGGAGGAGCCTCAGCCCTTGACCTTGTCCAACAGGTACGAGATTCTTGCTCCCTGTTCGGATGAGGAAAAGGGCTCTGGACAGGATGAGCCAACTGGCCAAGGCACTATGGTGCAGAAGGCCATTCAAGAGGGGGGAGCTAATAGACAAGTAGTGGTTATAGGGGATTCCATAATTAGGGGGACAGATAGTATCCTTTGCAAGCCGGATCGGGAGTCTCGCATGGTGTGTTGCCTGCCCGGTGCCAGGGTGCGAGACATCTCTGACCGGCTTGAAAGGATATTGGAGCGGGAGGGGGAGGATCCAGTTGTTGTGGTCCATGTTGGTACCAACAGCATAGGCAAGACTAGGGTGGAGGACCTGTTTGGGCATTACGAAGCACTAGGCAGGAAATTGAAGCACAGGTCATCAAGGGTCATAATCTCCAGATTACTGCCTGAGCCACGTGCCAATTGGCATAGGGACAAGAAAATTAGGCAAGTAAACACGTGGCTAAGGGATTGGTGTGGGAAAGAGGGATTCCACTTCATGGGGCATTGGCATCAGTTTTGGAACAGGGGGAATCTGTACCGTTGGGACGGTCTCCACCTGAACCGATCAGGTACCAATGTTCTAGCGAAGAGGATAAATAGGGTGGTCAGTAGGACTTTAAACTTCCGAGTTGGGGGGGAAGGGAAAGTGAAAGCGACAGGGAGTATGGAGGTAAATGGAAAGATAAGCAGCAGGATAGCATGTTTCCAGGCGGATTTAAAATTGAGGCAGACTGAGAATGCAGAAAAAAGTAAGGATAACTTAGGACATATGACTTCCAACATCTCTAATGATAAGGAAGTTAGCATTAAGGCACTTTACCTGAATGCTTGTAGCATTCATAACAAAGCCGATGAACTAATGGCACAGATAATAGTGAATGATTATGATGTAGTAGGCATCATAGAGACTTGGTTACAGGGGGGTCAGGACTGGCAGTTAAACCTCCATGGTTTTTCAACTTATCGAAAAGACAGAGAGGTGGGCAGAGGGGGTGGGATTGCCTTGTTAGTTAAGAACAAAATTAAATCTATGGTATTGAATGACATAGCGTCGGATGATATGGAATCTGTGTGGGTGGAATTGAGGAACCACAAAGGCAAAAAAAACATAATTGGAGTTGTGTATAGACCTCCTAACAGTGGTCAGGACCAGGGATGCAACATGTACCGGGAAGTAGAGAAGGCATGTCAGAAAGGCAAGGTTACATTGTTCATGGGAGACTTCAATATGCAGGTGGACTGGGTAAATAATGTTGCTAGTGGATCTAAAGAAAGGGAATTCATGGAATGCTTACAGGATGGCTTTTTGGAACAGCTTGTCATGGAGCCCACAAGAGAGCAGGCTATTCTGGACCTAGTGCTTTGCAATGAACCAGACTCTATAAAAGATCTTAAAGTAAGGGAACCCTTAGGAAGTAGCGACCATAATATGGTAGAGTTCAGTCTGGAGTTTGAAAGGGAGAAGGCAAAATCGGATGTAATGGTGTTACAGTTGAATAAAGGTAATTATGAAGGCATGAGAGAGGAACTGACTAAAATAGACTGGAAGCAGAGGCTAACCGGGAAGACAGTAGAGCAAAAATGGCAGGCGTTTGTAGGTATAATTGACGACACTGTACAGTGGTTCATTCCCAAGAAAAGAAAGATTAACCGGGGAGAGATTAGACAACCTTGGCTGACAAAAGAAGTCAGGAAATGTATTAAAGAAAAAGAGAGATCCTATAAAGTGGCTAAGAACAGTGGGAAATCAGAAGATTGGGAAGGATACAAAAGCAAACAGAGGATAACAAAGAGTGTAATAAGAAATGAGAGGATCAAATATGAAGGTAAGCTAGCCAGTAATATTAGAAATAATAGTAAAAGTTTCTTTCAGTACATAAGAAACAAACGACAGGCAAAAGTAGACATTGGGCCACTTCAAACTGATGCAGGAATCCTAGTGGTGGGAGATAAGGAAATAGCAGGAGAACTTAACAAGTACTTTGCGTCAGTTTTCACAGTGGAAGACATGAGTAATATCCCAAAAATTAAAGGGTGTCATGGGGCTGAGTTGCGTATGGTTGCCATTACGAAAGAGATAGTGCTAGAAAAGTTAAAAAGTCTTAAAATTGATAAATCTCCTGGCCCCGATGGGATACACCCTAGAGTTCTGAGAGAGGTGGCTGAGGAAATAGCAGAGGCATTGGTTGAGATCTTTCAAGAGTCACTGGAGTCAGGAAAGGTCCCGGATGATTGGAAGATGGCTGTTGTAACCCCCTTGTTCAAGAAAGGATCAAGGCAAAAGATGGAAAATTATAGGCCAATCAGCTTAACCTCGGTTGTTGGTAAAATTCTAGAATCCATCATTAAGGATGAGGTTTCTAAATTCTTGGAAGAGCAGAGTCTGATTAGAACAAGTCAACATGGATTTAGTAAAGGGAGGTCATGCCTGACAAACCTGTTGGAATTTTTTGAAAAGGTAACAAGTAGGTTAGACCAGGGAAACCCAGTGGATGTGGTCTATCTAGACTTTCAAAAGGCCTTTGATAAGATGCCACACGGGAGGCTGCTGAGCAAGGTGAGGGCCCATGGTGTTCGAGGTGAGCTGCTGGGATGGATTGAGGATTAGCTGTCTAACAGAAGGCAGAGAGTTGGGATAAAAGGTTCTTTTTCAGAATGGCAGCCGGTGACGAGCGGTGTCCCGCAGGGTTCGGTGCTGGGGCCACAGCTGTTCGCATTATATATTAATGATTTGGATGAGGGAACCGGGGGCATTCTAGCGAAGTTTGCCGATGATACGAAGTTAGGTGGACAGGCAGGTAGTACTGAGGAAGTGGGGAGGCTACAGAAGGATCTAGACAGGTTGGGAGAGTGGTCCAGGAAATGGCTGATGGAATTTAACGTGAGCAAGTGCGAGGTCTTGCACTTTGGCAAAAAGAATAAAAGCATGGACTACTTTCTAAATGGTGAGAAAATTAATAAAGCCAAAGCACAAAGGGATCTGGGAGTGCTAGTCGAGGATTCTCTAAAGGTAAACATGCAGGTTGAATCTGTGATTAAGAAAGCGAATGTAATGTTGTCTCTTATCTCAAGAGGGTTGGAATATAAAAGCAGAGATGTACTACTAAGACTTTATAAAGCTCTGGTTAGGCCCCATTTGGAGTACTGTCCAGTTTTGGTCCCCACACCTCAGGAAGGACATACTGGCACTGGAACGTGTCCAGCGGAGATTCACACGGATGATCCCTGGAATGACAGGTCTAGCATATGAGGAACGGCTGAGGATACTGGGATTGTATTCGTTGGAGTTTAGAAGATTAAGGGGAGACTTAATAGAGACGTACAAAATAATACATGGCTTGGAAAAGGCGGATGCTAGGAAATTGTTTCCGTTAGACGAGGAGACTAGGACCCGTGGACACAGCCTTAGAATTAGAGAGGGTCATTTCAGAACAGAAATGTGGAGACATTTCTTCAGCCAGAGGGTGGTGGGCCTGTGGAATTCATTGCCACGGAGTGCAGTGGAAGCCGGGACGCTAAATGTCTTCAAGGCCGAGATTGATAGATTCTTGTTGTCTAGAGGAATTAAGGGCTACGGGGAGAACGCTGGTAAGTGGAGCTGAAATGCGCATCAGCCATGATTGAATGGCGGAGTGGACTCGATGGGCCGAATGGCCTTACTTCCACTCCTATGTCTTATGGTCTTAAAGTAAACCAAAACACATGCATTGTTATGGATGACAGTTCTGACTGCGACACAAAGACCAGTGAGGTACATGCTGGGTTGCTGCTGAAACATAGTATCTGACACAGGGTGTCTGGAGAGGAGCAAGGTTAGGCTGGAGCAAAACTGGGATAAACCAGTGCAGGATGAGGCGGGAGGTGGTGTGGCAGGGGAGTGGGCTTTCCAGTTCTTCACCATCTGATGGGTTAACATGAAGTGAACAAGTTGACAAGGAGTCAAACTGGTTCTATGAGCCAGAAAAGGGGTGGCATTTGGCACAGAGTTTTGAAGTGATGTATTTTTTTTTTGTAAGAAGAATGAGAAAAACCAATATGAAGAGAACAATTCTCTAAATCTAATGTCTGTTTAAAAACAGTTCTGATGATTTACATGTCGTGATCTTATACCATGGCAAGCCATGTTTGAGATGCATTCGACAATAAAATAAGATATACTTGGAATCAGTAATTGACAGTGCCAACGCATGAAAGACTGAAAACCTTGATCACGATAGAAATTCCCATATGTCACAATGTCGGAACTTGTTGAGATGACTGTTAAATACTGTGATGTGGAGGTCCCAGTTTTGGGCTAGGATGGGCAAAGTTAAAATCACACAACATCAGGTTATAGTCCAACAGATTTATTTGGAAGCACAAGCTTTCAGAGCACCAGCTCCCGACGAAGGATTATAATCTGATGTTGTGTGATGTTAAACTTTGCTAAATAATAGAGTTTTTAGCTTAATGATCTCTGTCAAAGTGCACAAAATTGCATGCGAGAAGTCACAGTACAGAGAGAGGATGGTAAAAAGAATTTGATATAGGAATTCATATTCTCATGGGTATTCGTGGAACAAAAAGGATCGCCAAAAGGACCCTTAATTGCTGTGGGTAGACAATCAAAGAATTCAGATTTCAGGTGATTGCCTCGGGAACCAGATGGAAATGAGCAGGGTATTTTATGCTGCAAATTAGTAACAGGGATGCATTCCTGAAATGAAGGTGAATGAAGTTTAACAGCGAGTAATCAAAGGAATCTGAGGGATTACCTAATCATAGAAAAAAACCAGTAGGACTCGATAGAAAGGATATAGTGAATGGTAGCAAATAGACGAAGAGCTTTTAAAAGACCCAGATCATGGACAAAGTGTCCTTTAATATTATCCATACGTTTGACTTTACAAAGCTTCACTGTTTATCAAAGTGGCAATGTTTGAAGTGCAGGTGAAAACTTCAGTGACACTCCAGGCTACTTCTGTTCGAACTAGCACTTGCCCCACTTCGACAGTAGATGAGTTGCGCTTCCATCTTAAATAACTTGGAGGTACCGGTGTTGGACTCGGTAAGGTAAAATTAAAAATCACATAACACCAGGTTCTAGTCCAACAGGTTTGTTTGGAAGCACTAGCTTTCGGAGCGCCACTTCTTCAGCAGGTGGTTGTGGATGTTAAGATCATGCTCACAGTATTTGTAGCCAAAGGAGTCCAGTGTCAGGGAGATGTGATACAGTAAAAAAGTCTTAGATTAAAACTTTCATCTTTTCGAATGGGATCTGCTGGCTTCTGTTCTTTGATATGTAAATCCCAGAACTTTTCTGACAACTAGAGCGTTTGATGTCAGTCTGACATAGCATTGAGACACAGACAGAATTCACACCATTTGGAGATGCCGTGTTGGACTGGGGTGTACAACGTTAAAAATCACACAACACCAGGTTATAGTCCAACAGGTTTAATTGGAAGCACACTAGCTTTCGGAGCGATGCTCCATCAGGTGATAATATATCAATCATATCTTGAGAATGTAATTTAAATTTCTATCAGGTCACCCATCAACTTCCGATGCTCCAGGGAAAATAACCTCAGTCTGTTCAGCTTCTCCCTATAACTGAAACCTCCGACCCTGGCAAAATTCTTGTAAATCTTTTCTGAACCCTTTCAAGTTTCACAATCAATAGTAGGGAGACCAGAGTTGCACACAGTTTTCAAAAGGTGGCCTAACCAATGACCTGTACAGTTGCACTATGACCTCTGAACTCTTATTCTCAATGCTCTCACCATTCTTCACCATCCTAAGTACTTGTGACTCCACTTACAAGGAACTATGAACTTGCACTCCACATTCTCTTTGTTCAGCAACACTCCCCATCACCTTCCTATTAAGTGTATAAGTTCTGCCCTGATTTGCCTTTCCAAAATGCAGCACCTCACATTTATCCAAATTAAACTCCAACTGCCACTGCTTGACCCAATGGCCCATCTGATCAATATTCTGTGATTCTCTGAGGTAACATTCTTCGGCATCCACTTAACCTCCAATTTTGGTGTCATCTAAAAACTTCCTAACCATTCCTCCTATGTTCACATCTAAATAATTTATATAAATGACAAAGGGCAGTGGACCCTGCACCAATCGTTGTGGCATGTCACTGGTCACTAGCCTCCAGTTTGAGAAGCAATCCTCCACCACCATCCTCTGTCTTCTACTTTTGAGCCAGTTCTGTATCCAAATGACTCGTTCTCCCTGTATTTCATGTGAACTAATCTTGGTAACCAGTTTACCATGTCAAACACCTAATGGAACTCCATATAGATTACGTCCATTGCTCTGCCCTTACCAATTCTGTTCATTACTTCTTCAAAAACCTCAATGAAGTTAGTGAGACATGATTTGCCATGCACAGAGTCGTGTTGACTATCCTTAATCAGTTATTGTCTTTCAAAATAAATATAAATCCTGTCCCTCAGGGTTTGCTCCAACAACTTGCCCACTACTGATGGCAGGCTCGTGGGTGCATAGTTCCATAGCTCTTTCTTACCAACTTGCTTAAATAGTGGTGCCATGTTAACCAACTCCATTATTCTGGTAGCTCACCTGTGGCTATTGATGAAATAAATACTTCAGCAAGGGACCCAGCAATCACCTGCTGAGCTTTCCACAGAGTTGTCAGCTACACCTGATCAAGGTCCATGGATTTAATCAACCGTTATGTAGAGGTTGTGGGTTTGGATGTTTCTGTTGAAGGAGAATGTGATGGAAAGAAGGAAAAAAGTTTAATGTCTAATTTAGAGGTCATATGAATACTCATCCATTAATGAGGACACAAAATAGGCAGGATCCCAGAATTGTCAGTGTTACACCTCAGGATGCACCAGCACTATTCCTGGGATTGTCACAAACATTACCTTTAGTTGCAGTACTGAACGTTCCAAACTCTCCTGTATTTTGGAGATAGTTTTTTTTAAAAACTGCCCAGGTTTCTGTCCTGAGAACTACATTTTATTACAAATAAATCCACTCTAATTGCACACAAGGGAAATGTGAGTTAGCAACACATAACTCAAGAAATTGAGGGTCTAATCCCTTTAAGCAGTTGCACACATACAGGTAGGCACAAACAATCAAAGTGTGTTATGAGTGGAGCAATACATACTGGGGATTACAATTCAAAAGCAGCAAGTTTGGGGATTCTATTCAATCTCCTTTTGCATTCCAAGAGCTCTTCTTTGCAATCCTTTTCATTTTAAGGTCTTTTGATTGTCTCCAGAAAGCACAAGGTGTTGACAGACCATTTTTAGAGTCAGCCAAGTTACTGGTTTAGGGCCAATTCCAATACCGAACAACCCAGATGGCCTCCTTCTTCAAAGAACGCAATTTCCCCTCAGACGTGATTGACTATGCTCTCCACCGCATCTCCTCCACTTCCCACTCCTCCGCCCTTGAACCCCACCCCTCCAATCGCCACCAGGACAGAACCCCACTGGTCCTCACCTACCACCCCATCCACCTCCAGATACATCGTATCATCCTTCATCATTTCCGCCACCTCCAAACGGACCCCACCACCAAGGATATATTTCCCTCCCCTTCCCTATCAGCATTCTGGAAAGATCACTCTCTCCCTGACTCCCTTGTCAGGTCCACACCCCCCACCAACCCAACCTCCACTCCCGGCACCTTCACCTGCAACCGCAAGAAATGCAAAACTTATGCCCACACCTTCCCCCTCACTTCCCTCCAAGGCCCCAAGGGATCCTTCCATATCCGTCGCAAATTCACTTGCACCTCCACACACATCATTTACTGCACCCGATGTGGCCTCTTCTACATTGTGGAGACAGGCTTCCACTTGCAGAACGTTTCAGAGAACACCCTTGGGACACCCGCACCAATCAACCCAACTGCCCCGTGGCTGAACACTTTAACTCCCCCTCCCACTCCGCCAAGGACATGCAGGTCCTTGGACTCCTCCATCGCCAGACCATGGCAACATGACGCCTGGAGGAAGAGCGACTTATCTTCCGCCTGGGAACCCTCCAACCACAATGGATGAATGCAGATTTCTCCAGCTTCCTCATTTCCCCCCCCCCCCCCCCCCCCCCCCAATTTTATCTCAGCTCCAACCCTCGGACTCAGCACCGCCTTCTTGACCTGCAATCTTCTTCCCGACCTCTCCGTCTCCACCCCCTCTCCGGCCTATCACCCTCACCTTCACCTCCTTCCACCTATCGCATTCCCAATGCCTCTCCCCCAAGCCCCTCAAAAATCAGCAAGGCAGCCTTTGTATGGAACAGCAGAAAATGAGGGAGATACTACATGAGTATTTTGCATCAATATTTACTGTGGAAAAGTATATGGAAGATATAGACTGCAGGGAAATAGATGGTGACATATTGCAAAATATCCAGATTACAGAGAAGGAAGGGTTAAATGTCTTGAAATGGGTAAAGGTGGATAAATCCCCAGGACCTGATCAGTTGTACCCAAGAACTCTATGGGAAGCTAGAGAAGTGATTGCTGGGCCTCTTGCTGAGATATTTGTATCATCGATAGTCACAGGTGAGGTGCCGGAAGACTGGAAGTTGGCAAACGTGGTGCCACTGTTTAAGGAGGGAGGTAAGGGCAAGCCAGGGAACTATAGACTGGTGAGCCTGACCTCAGTGGTTGTTGGAGGGAATCATGAGGGACAGGATATACATGTATTTGGAAAGGCAAGGACTGATTAGGGATAGTCAATGTGCGTAGGAAATCATGTCTCTCAAACTCAATTGAGTGTTTTGAAGAAGTAACAAAAGGATTGTTGAGGGCAGCGCAGTAAATGTGATCTGTATGGACTTCAGTAAGGTGTTTGATAAGGTTCCCCATGGGCAACTGATTAGCAAGGCTAGATCACAGAGAGAACTAGCCATTTGGATACAGAATTGGCATAAGGGTAGAAGTCAGAGGGTGGTGGTGGAGAGTTGATTTTAAGACTGGAGACCTGTGACCAGTGGAGTGCCACAAGGATCGGTGCTGGGTCCTCTACTTTTAGTCATTTACATAAATGATTTGGATGTGAGCATAAGAGATACAGTTAGTAAGTTTGCAGATGACACCAAAAGTGGAGGTGTAGTGGACAGGGCAGAGGGCTCATGCCCGAAACATCGACTCTCCTGCTCCTTGGATGCTGCCTGACCTGCTGCGCTTTTCCAGCAACACATTTTCAGCTCTGATTTCCATCATCTGCAGTCCTCACTTTCTCCACAAAAGACCATAGGTGTTTTTTTTTTTTTGCAGAGCATCAATTTCGACCACAATAAAGGGAAAAGCACAAAACGAGAATGGAGTTGTAAAGACAGATTAGATTGCAAAACAGTATTTTGACTAACCTATTTGAATGGGCAGCCAAACACCACCGAGCCCATTGTTCACCAGAGGCCAAATCTGCTCTTTGCAATATGTTTCAGTGTGCTGTTGCGGGTGAATTTACACTGATTTTTCTGCACCCTTCACAACAGATAGAAAGTTTCACCATGCTTCAGACGCAAATCAGTCTTTTGAATTGGAGTCATGATTTGAAAGTAATTTGAAACTTCTCAGAGATTTGCAGGCTTGCCTGTGATTTCATCTTCCCCCAGCCACGTTTTTCACACTGGAACAGCAGGTTTGCACTTCATGCATTATTCAGCCTCAAGTTGCCTTTTCAACTCCATAAGGTGATAATGAGACAGCAAATCTTAACTTCTGATACATTGTTTGACTTAGACATTTAGCCTCAAGTGTTCAACATTTTTCTGACTGAAAAGGGATGACAGCAAATTGCAGTGGATTTGTTTTTCAGGAATTAGATATGCCCTTGAAGCCAGCTAAATAATGAAATATAGAACTAAAAGAATTCAAACGAGCATTTGAGGAATGTGAACTTGAAATCAGATTCTGAGATTCTCTGTTTCTGGTCAAACCACAACTAAGTTCACTATCTCTACTTAACACAATGTTGGATGAATACCTATGTTTTTTCATGCTCCCTTCTTTCTTCCATAAACTGTCTTTGCCTTAAATCTCCACAGATATCTCTCTCCAAGCCACGATTTCCTTTTATTAGCACTCCATACCTTCTGAGCACTTGCCTCATCAGTTGTCTTGCCTTCACTATTGTCTCTACTCCACAACTGCTTTTCCTCCTAATGCATCCTGCTGTTGTCTACAACCTCTTCTATCCACCAGTGTCTCTCCTGTCTTAGTTCTGATTCTCCTATTCATTACATCTCCAGTTCCCCAAACATTGTGAATTCTCACTGATTTTGCCTGTCAGCCCAGGGTCTCTATTATCTTTATGATCACTCACATGCGAACCCACCTGACCACACCGATTGCGTCTCCCCACCAATTCCTAGTGGTTTTTCCCTCCTTCTGACACTATTTTTGGCAATTTCTGAGATTCCAGGCAATAAGACCCTGATTCATTCTGGTGATAGGCCCAGATGACTCCTCTGCCGAGTATAAACCCTTTTGTGGAAGTAAATTTCACATACCACACAAAAGCATTTTGAAAAATAAGTGTTTAAGTAAAGGATAAGTAAATAATGTTATTTTAATTTTCTCAGCGGCAGCTGCTCCGACTCTGGATCTGAAAACAGCAAATCCTTGGCTCATTCTGTCTCAGGACCAGACCGGTGTGAGATTCAGGAGACAAACCGCAATGGCTACTTAACATCCCGGAGAGATTTGACAACTGGCCCTTTGTTCTGGGATCAGCAGGATTCATATCAGTGAGTCATTACTGGGAGGTGGGAAACAAGACTGAGTGGATTCTGGGAGTGGTCTGGGAGTCTGTGGAGAGGGAAAGGGAAATTAGTTTGATTGTCTTCTCGATCCCTCTCACCCCAAAGGTTGAACCTCAGGATATTGGCATTTTCTTGGACTATGAGAATGGACAGGTGTCATTTTACAATGCGGACAACATGTCCCATCTCCACACTTTCACCCACACTTTCAATGAGAGGATCTTTCTCTTCTTCAATCCGGGATCTAAGGAAGGTGGAAAGAACTCAGCACCACTGCCAATCTGTGAGATTTAAGATCACCTCTGGGTCCTGCATGTAATTTTATACCATCTTCATTTCTCTTGTCACTGATTAACTGATGGAAATGTGTGCACTTCAGTATCATAAAATTAATACTTTATCTGCTCCACATTAAGAAGCACCCATTGACAACACACTGATTAATACTGTTAGGAGAGTAAAGCACAACATGCAATAGGTTACAAACTAAAATAACTGAGGATGCTATAAATCAGACACAAAAATAGAGGTTGCTGGAAAAGCTCAGTAGGTCTGGCAGCATCTGAGTAGAGAAATCAAAGTTAATGTTTTGGGAAATGTTAACTCTGATTTCACTTCACAGATGCTGCCAGACCAGCTGAGCTTTTCCAGCTTCTCTTGTTTTTGTTTATGAAATGTGATGGGTTGTGTGCGAAACTAGCGCTCAAAGGGACCTCAATAAGTTGCACGTAATGGTAGCATAGGCACTTGTGTGTCATTAGTCTAATGTTTGGGCTGCTTGTTGTTATACCCTCACCACCTGGAACTTGCATGATCCCTGGTTCAGAAAAATTAAGACGAAACCTCAAAGTTGCAACTGGTTGCAAACCAAGAAAAGCAATTGGTTTTGGTAAATTGACAGATGTAATAACAGATTAACTTGGACAAGGAATGTAAATATTAGAACTTGGACAAATTCAATTCAATACATAATAAGAGATGGGGGAGAGTCCATATCATTGGGTAGGTCTGCATTTGTTTCCCATTCTCTCAATCTTTGGGATGATGGAAGAACATAGCGAGCAGAGATGGTGCAAACCTTGGCATGCAGTGGTAAGCATAGTTCTGGTTACAAGGTTTGATGCAGTCACATTGAGGAAATGCCAATATGGTTGAAAATCAGGATGGTACTAGGTTTTGAGGGTCACTTGTAGGTTCCTTTATATCTGCTGCCCTTGCATTTCTAGGTGGATGAGGTCATGGACTTGGAAGGTGCTATCGATTAAGATTAGCAAAAATTAACCTATATAGTGTTTTCCATGTAGTTCAATCAATTACACAGGTAGAAGTCATAGAGTTACATAAAACAGAAATGGACCCTTTGACCCAACTCATCCATGCCGACCATTCATCTCAGTCTGACCAAGTCCCATCTGCCAACATTTGGCCCTCAAAATCTTGCATATTCATTTAACCACTTGGACACCTTTAAATGTTGTAACTGTACCTGTCTCCTGAACTTCCTCATGCAGTTCATTACAAACATGCATTACCCTTCTTGTGTTATCCCTCAGGCCATTTTATAACTATTCCCCTCTCACCTAAAACCTGTGCTTTCCAATTTTGGCCTTCCCAACCTCAGGAAAAAGATTGGTTAATGACCCTATCCATGCCCCTCATGATTTTATAAACTATTAGTTCTCCAGCTGCAGACTGAGGCTTTTTCACAGGGTGTAGTTTTTTAATTACTCCACATTCATCAAAGTTTTACCTGCACATCCACCAATATCATTTATTGTATCCGTTGCTCCCGATGCGGTCTCCTCCGAGCAGAACGCTTTAGGGAACATCTCTGGGACATCTGCACCAATCAATCACACTGCCCTGTGGCCCAACATTTCAACTCCCCCTCCCAATCTACCGAGGACATGGAGGTCCTGGACCTCCTTCACCACCGCTCCCTCACCAACAGACGCCTGGAGGAAGAACTCTTCATCTTCCGCTTCGGAACACTTCAACCCCAGCGCTTCAATGTGGACGTCAACAGTTTCCTTATTTCCCCTTCCCCCACCTCACCCCAGTTCCAAACTTCCAGCTCAGCATCGTCCCATGACTTGTCCTACCTGCCTATCTTCTTTCCCATCTATCCTCCACCCTCCTCCCCGACCTATCATCTTCATCCCCTCCCCACTCGCCTATTGTACTCTATGCTACTTTCTCCCCACCCCCACCCTCCTCTCACTTATCTCTCCACCCTTCAGGCTCTCTGCCTGTATTCCTGATGAAGGGCTTTTGCCCGAAACATCAATTTTACTGCTCCTCGGATGCTGCCTGAACTGCTGTGCTCTTCCAGCACCACTAATTCAGAATCTGGTTTCCAGCATCTGCAGTCATTGTTTTTACCCAATTCCTCGGGGACACAGGATCAAGGTGCAGAGTGAGCTGGGGTGGAAGATTTAAAAGGGATGTGTGAGGCAGGTTTTTCACAGTGCTTGGAATGCGCTGCCAGACGAGATGATGGAAACAGACACAACAGCAGCATTTAAAAAACAGCTGGACGAATACATGCATAGGAGATACTAGAGTGATACCGATCCAACAAGTGAAGACAGTTTTGGTTTGCAAGGGCTAAATGTGTCAACGCATGCTTGGAGGACCGAAGGGCCTTTTTCTGTGCTCTATTGCTCTTTGTTTTATTACACAGAAAGTCCTCCCCTGCCACTTCGGGAACATGAACCACCTGCCTTTCTCTGCCCCAGAATGGTGGCTGTTCCCTGGTGGGAACCTTTCCGGCCAGAAGGGTTCAAAAGAAACTCGTTTGCAGGCCCAGTAGCGACTCATTCTGCAGAATTTGTGGCCTCCACAAAGAACTTCCGAAGCCCCCGCTCCAGTCATCACTCACCTCTGCAGATACAAACAATCAAGGTCCCAGGCGAAGGGACTGCCGCACAAGCGCACTGTATCTTACAGCGCAGGAGATGGAGGGGGTTCCAGACCTTGATGAATGATGGGTATGCAGATTGCCATTGGAAGCCGTACAGTGGTTTTGGTTAGACATTTATTTTGATAGATGTAGTTTGTTTTGAAACTCCTGGAGAAGCGAAGTCCCACATATAGCGACAACAATAGTGGAGTCTCACATATAATGTTAATTATTGCCAGAACAATTCTTCCAATTGGATGTTACCACACTGATGCCCAGAAGCTGGGATGCTGTAGGGAATCTTTGCTCTCCACAACTGCCAAGATGGCATTCGCACAGATGTTCCAGGGCATGCATTTTACTTCTGCTGGTACATGAAGAAAGAACAGGGAATCCTTGGGACATATGCCACAGCCCCTTTTTAATCCATTACAGGGTGTAGTTTTTTTGACCAGCATAGCTTTTTAATATCGCCATTCCTAATTATACAGCCATTGAATGATGTACAGCACAGAAACAAACCCTTCAGTCCAACTCGTCCATGGTGACCAGATATCCTAACCGAATCCAGTCTCATTTGCCAGCACTTGGCCCCTATCCCTCTAAATCATTCCTATTCATATCCCATCCAGATGTCTTTTAAATATTGAATGTGTACGAGCCTCCACCACTTCCTCTGGCTGCTCATTCCATACATACACCACCCTCTGTGAGGAAAAAAGTTGCTCCTTAGGTCACTTTTACATCTTTCCGCTCTCACCCTAAGCCGATTCCCTCAAGTTCTGGATTCCCTCACCACAGAGAAAAGACCTTGTCTATTTATCTTATCCATTCCCTCATGATTTTATAAACCCCTCTAAGGTCAACCCTCAGCTTCCAATCCTCCAGGGAAAACAGCTCCAGCCTGTTCAGCCTCTCCCTATAGCTCAAATCCTCCAATCTTGGCAACAGCTGCGTAAATCATTTCTGAACCCATTCAAGTTTCACAACATACTTCTGATATGAAGGAGACCAGAACTGCATGCAATATTCCAAAATTGGCCGAACCAATGTACTGCACAGCTGCAACATGACCTCCCAACTATTTTACTCAATGCTCTGACCAATAAAGGAAAGCGTACCAAACAGGTTCTTCACTATCCGATCCACCTGTGAGTCGACTTTCAAGGAGTATGAAACCGCACTCCAAGGGTTCATTGTTCAGCATCACTCCCCAGGACCTTACCATTAAAGGTATGAGTCCTGTTCTGATTTGCTTTTCCAAAATGCAGCACCTTGGCATTTATCTATATTAAATTCCGTCTGCCACTCCATCTGCCCATTGATCCATCTGATCAGATCCCGTTGTACTCTGTGGTATCCGCTGTCCACTCCACCTCCAATTTTGGTGTCATTTGCAAACTTACTAACTCTAACTTCTGTGTTCACATCTAAATCATTTATATAAATCACAGGAAGTAGTCCTCGTGGTATACCACTGTCACAGGCCTCCAGTCTGAAAAGCAATCCTTCACCAGTTCTGTATCCAAATGGCTAGCTCTCCCTGTATTCCATTCGATCAAGTCTTACTAACCAGTCTCCCACGCCTTACTGAAGTCCACGTAATCATGTCTACTGTTCTGCCCTCGTTACTCCTCTTTGTTTCTTCTTCAAAAAACTCAATCAATTCATGAGACATGATTTCCCACGCACAAAGCCATGCTGACTATCCCTAATCAGTCCTTGCCTTTCCAAATACATGCAAATCCTGTCCCTCTAGACTCCCTTTAACAACTTGCCCACCACCAATGATAGGCTATCTAATCTTTAGTTCCCTGGCTTATCCTTACCACCTTTCGTAAATAGTGCAACCACGTTAGTCAACCTCCAGTCTTCTGGCACCTCACCTGTGACTATTGATGATACAAATATCTCAGCAAGGGGCCCCAGCAATCACTTCCCTAGCTTCCTACAGAGGTCTGGGGTATACCTGATCAGGTCCTGTGGATTTATTCACTTTTCCATTTCAAGGCATCCAGCACCCCCTCCTCTGTAATATGGACATTTTCCAATTGGGCTGAGAAAATTCCATTGAACTCCTTTTGGCTCTATTTGCTGCCCTCGAAATGGAGTGCATAATTCCAAATGATTCGTACACCACTATAGGCAGTTAAACTCAACCACTTTCTTGTGGGTGTGGAGAAACCTGGAAGTCAGATTAGAATGGCAAGTTTCCCTTCTGAAAGGAAGAACATCTCATTTTATTTTATTTACGTTTGATCTATGCAATAAAATTGAAAAATATTACTCTGAATTAAGGGAACTGTAGAAAAGAAATTAACAGCGTTTACAAAGAAATGGATTTTGCTGAATTTACTTGCAGTTTGCAAAGCAAGAGCATCAAATTAATGATGTTACTGTGAGGGAACATCGACACAGGCAACTTCTCTCCACTTGTTCGTTTTCAGCACTACCTATGCAGTGACAATGGTTTGATGACGTCCAGCTTTTCCATTGACCAGGAGGAGTTGATTGGAGACAGAGCAAATGAGAAGCAGCTTTTAAATTATGGTGACCAGTTTTTCCATGTCAGCAAGAAAGGTGTATTTACCTTCTGCACGGAAAGAATCTGGAGACAGCTCTATCTCTCTCACCTACATCTGAAATGTACCAGTAAATCAAACTTTTCTTTTTTTATTCATTTGTGGGATGGAGGCATCGCTGGCTGGTCAGTGTGTTGCCTTGAAGGGACTTTTTAGTGGCTGAGTACATCTGAAAGGTTTGCCTGGCCATTTCAGAGGGTAATTGAGAGTTAACCACATTGGAGTTACATGTAGGCCAGACCAGGTGAAGATGACAGTTTCCTTGTTTTGAAGGACATTAGTGAATCAGATAGAATTTCCTGAAAATAATTTCATGATAGGCAGTCAATAATTAATTCCAGCTTTTTTCTTCTTTTTAAATTCAAATTCCACTCAGAACATTAACTGAATTCGTGGATTAAGAAGCTCGTGATTTTACTACTCGGCCATTGTGGCCCATTCCTTTTGGTAGACATTTCCATTCACCTATTTCCACAAAACTACTTTTTGCATATCCCGACTGAAGGGATGAAAAGAATACCTTCCAGAGTATGATAAGGATCTATTCTAAACCAGTGACTGAAGATTGAATAATTGGGCAAACTGTTGTGTGGCATTTTCAAAAATAAGTATTTAAGTAAATGATAGCATGAATATAAATGACTGTTGTTTTAGTTATCCTAGTTCCAGCTTCTCTGACTCCAGATCCAAACACAATGAATCCTAGGCTCACCCTGTCTGAGGACCAGACCAGTGTGAGACTTGGAGACAAACCCCAGCGGCCACTTCAGATCTAGAAAGATTTGACAACTGGCGTTTTGTCCTGGGATCAAAGGGATTCACATCAGGGAGTTATTGCTTGGAGGTGGAGGTAGGAAACAAGCCTGAGTGGACTCTGGGAGCAGTCTGTGCATCTGTGGAGAGGCAAAAAGAAATTAGTCCAAACCTTGACATCAACTATTGGATTATATGGCTTTCCTTGGATTTTGTTATTTGATCAACATCAACGTCTTCTGGACCCCTCTCACCCTAAAGGTTTACTTGCAGGATATTGGCGTTTTCATGGACTATGAGAACGGACAGGTGTCATTTTACAGTGCAGACAACATGTGTCATCTCCACACTTTCTCCCACACTTTCAATGAGAGGATCTTTCCCTTTTTCAATCCAACATCTAAGAAAGGTGGAAAAGACTCAGCACCACTGACAACCACTGAGATTTAAGATCAACTACGAGTTCGGCATGTAATTTCATACCATCTTCATTTCTCTTGCCAGCTATAAACTGATGGAGTTTTGTCTTCATTATCATGAAATGAATACTTTATCTGCTCTGTAATAAAGGAACACTGATTGACAACACACTGATTAATGCTGTTGGGAGAGTAAAGCATGAAATGTGACAGAATAATAACCAAAAGAAGTCCGGATGCTGTAAATCAGACACCAAATTAAACGTTGCTGGAAAAGCTCAGCAGGTCTGGCAGCATCTGTATCGAGAAATCAAAGTTAATGTTTTGTGAAAGGTGCTGCCAGACCTGCTGATCTTTTCCAGAATCTTCTCTTTTTGTTTTTGAAACATGATAGGTTGCGTGCAAAGCCAGCTCTGAAAGGGACCTCAAAAGGTTGTACATAATGTTTATATATGCACTTGTGACATTGGTCTAATGCTTGGGCTTCTCTTTTTTTTTTCCCCTCTCCACCTGGAACTTAAATGAAACCTGGTTCATAAAATCCAGGCAAAAGCTCAAAGTTGCACCCATATGCAGAGGCAATTGATTTTGATAAGTCATCAGATAAAATAACACATTAACTTGGGAAAAGCATATAAATAGTTTGACAAATTCAATTCAATGTATGAGACAAGGGAAGATGTGGTCATCATGGGTTAGGCCTGCATTTGTTGTCCATTCTCACAATCTTTGGAAAGATGGAAGAAAGTAGCTTTTTTGAGCTAGATTAGAGTGGTGCTGAAAAAACACAGCAGTTCAGGCAGCATCCGAGGAGCAGTAAAATCGATGTTTCAGGCAAAAGCCTGAAACATCGATTTTACTGCTCCTCGGATGCTGCCTGAATTGCTGTGCTTTTCCAGCACCACTCTAATCTGGACTCTGGTTTCCAGCATCTGCAGTCATTGTTTTTACCTTTTTTGAGCTAGTGCAATCCTTGGCATGTAGTGATATGCACACTGCTGGTTACAAGATTTTGATGCAGTCACATTGAGGAAATGCCAATATCGTTCAAAATCAGGATGTTACTTGGTTTTGAGAGCAACTAGTAAGTTCCTTTACAGCTGCTCCCCTTGCATTTCTAGGTGGAAGAGGTCACAAGTTTGGAAGGTGCTATTGATTAAGATTAGCAAGGAGAACCTGCAGTTATATAATGCTTTCCATGTTGTTCAATTAATTCTGTACAAAGAAGTCATAGAGTTATAAAGAATGGAAACAGAGTTATTGGCCCATTTCATTCGTGCTGGACAATACATCCAAGTCTGACCTAACCCCATCTGCCAACATTTGGCCCTCCAAACCCTTCCTATTCATAAAACTATACAGATACCTTCAAATGTTACAATTGTACCTGCCTCCAGAATTTCCTTCGGCAGTTCATTTCAAAAACATACTCCCCTTTGTTTGTAACCCCTCAGGCCAGTTTATAATCTTTTCTCTCTTACCTTAAACCAATGTCTCCTAATTTTGGCCTCCCCAACTCTCGGAGAAAGAGATTTATTAATTACCCTATCCATTATCCTCAGGATTTTATAAACCCCTAGGTATCCAGCTCCAGACTGAGAAACAAATCACTAATGTCAGGGGTCACGTCCATTTATGAATAATCCTCCCTGCCATTCTCTCTCGGCTTCCTTCCTCACCAGAGATCAGAGGCTTCACTGGCTTCTCCCCCGAGTGAAAGCTTTTGTTTATAGGCTGCATGGTTTTGTGCAGGGGAGGTCAGGCCTCACTAACTTGATTGCCTTTTTTGAGGAGGTGACAAAGGTGATTGAGGAGGGAAAGTTGGTTGATGTTGCTTACATCATAGACTTCCGTAAAACCTTTGATAAGGTCCCTCAGGGGAGACTGGTACAAAAGATTTTAGCTGAGAAGAATGGTTTGATTGGTTGGGTTGGAGGTTGAAGGGTGACCTGACAGAATATTATAAGATTGTGAATGGCATGGTTAAAGTGGAAAGTATGAAGATTTTTCCTGTGGTGGAGGGATCAATTACGAGGGGATACCGGTTCAAAGTGTGGAGTGGGGTGGAGGATTTAAAATAAATTTGTGAGACAGGTTATTCACCCAAACGGTGCTGAGTGCAAGGAATGCACTGCGAGAGGAGGTGATGGAAGCAGACACAATGGCAGCATTCAAGAAACCTGAACGAATCCATGAATAGGAAGGGAATGGAAGGATACAGATCCTGCAAGTGAAGACAGTTTTTGTATGGAAGGGCCAAATGTGTCGGTGCAGGCTTGGAGGATTGAAAGGCTCATTCTTGTGCTGTATTGCTCTTTGTTCTATTACACACAATGCCCACTCTCCCCCTTTCTCTGTGCAAGGATGTTACCTGTTCCCTGATTGGAACCTTCCCGGCAGGGAGGGTAAAAAACAAACTCGTCTCCACACCCGGGAGGTACTCATTCTGCAGGCTTTCGGGCCTCCACACGGAGTTTCTGTAACCACGCGCTCCAGTCATGGCTTCCCTCTGCAAATACAAACAAGAAGGTTCCCAGTCAAGGGTAGCTCCGCGCAAATATGAATTTGGTAGGGAGACCGAAAATAGAGAGAATGATTCGTTTTCAGACTGAGTGAGTTTTAAAGCGGTGTTCCATAGAGGTTAGAAGCAGGATCGCTGCTTTTCTGGTACATATTAATGACTAGACGTGAGTACATGAGTTACAAATTAAAGAAAACTAAATATATTGTGAAGATTACACTGACATGATGCCGAAACACTGTAAAGAAAGGTCTAGAAGGACGTTACCAGAGAGCCGTGATCAATGCACTGTATTTCAAAATATCAGTGATGAGTTTACAGGATATACCCAGAAGCAGACAATAATTCCTGTTAGAGGAGTTAAAGAGAGAGATACAGCAGACTCGGAGCAGAAACAATCGAACTCGGTGGAGCAGCTTCCTATCAGCTATGTAGACACCCTGCGCTCAGAGCCCATGGCAGGCAGTGTCCATGAGGTTAGACTAATGGACATGACCCGGTCAGCACAAAGCAAAATGATATCCCAGGGAAAAGTCAGGGCAAAGGGTCAGCACGGACACACCGGGCCGACCTGCTCCTTGTATCTGCGCTGACCCATCTGGATTCAGTGACTTTCCTGATTTTGATACATTCCTGACTAATCCTCAATTCCAATTATGCGCCCCAACTTCAATTCACTGCAGCCTCCATCAATCCACACTGTAATCAAGAATTAATACCAACAGCGTTCTGATGCTCCTGGAATTCTGTCCATTATCTGTCCATTCTGTCCACTATCCATATATAACCCAGATTTGGAGGTGCCGGTGTGTGTTAAAAATCGCAGAACACCAAGTTACAATCCAAGATTTGTTTCGAAGCACTAGCTTTCGGAGAGCTGATCCTTCATCAGTTGGTTGTGGAGTATAAGTTATAGCCAAATAAACCTGTTGGACAATAACCTGGTGTTGTGCGATTTTTAACTCTATATAGCCCCGAGGTCGTGTGAGTCAGAGAGAGGGGCAGATGGGACAGTGTGACAAGACTCAGTTTGTGTGAGGCGGGATTGATCGAGGCAAGAGAATGGATTGGATGGGATTTCTTTCACTCAGAGAGAGGGAGGCGGCGGTGTGGGGGGTGGTCGGGAATGATCCGGGGGAATTGGGAGACGGAATTAAGCATAAATAAACACACGATGTTACAGGAAAGGAGACAGTTTCAAGAATCTATGGAGAGCGAGAAACTGAGTTAACTTTTCGACCCCATTGTGATCTTTGTCAGCAACCCCGTTACCTCTGTTTCTCTCCCCAGAGATGCTGTTATACTACAGCTCTATCGAGTCCTGGTTAGACCACCCTTGGAATATTGTGTTCAGTTTTGGTCGCCTTATTAAACGAAAGCTGTGTAAGCTTTAGAGAGGAGATTTACCAGAATGTTGCCTTTACTCGAGGGCATGTCTTCTGAAGAAAGGTTGAGCGAGTGAGGGCACTCCTCTTTGGAGCGAAAAAGGATGAGGTGACTTGATAGACGTATTGAAGATGAGAGTGATGCTGAAAAAGTACAGCAAGTCAGGCAGCATCCGAGGAGCAGGAAAATCGACGTTTCGGGTGAAAGCCCTTCATCAGGAAATGGAGGCAGGGAGCCTCAGGGCGGAGAGACAAATTGGGGGTGGGGGTGGGGGGATGCTGGGGAGAAGGTAGCAAAAGAGTACAATAGGTGAATGGGGATGGGGATGAAGGTGATAGGTCAGAGAGGAGGGTGTCAGGACATGGTTGAAGAGCTTCAGGGCAGAGGAGATGACCTGGCGGTTACAGTGAGAGAAAGACTCACTGAGATTTTTGTGGAGGGTGGAGGAGAACATCTTCAGGGTAGGCATCCTTGTAAGAGGGTTCGCCTGTCAATCGAAATGTGGGAAAAACAATGACTGCAGATGCTGGAAACCAGATTCTAGATTAGTGGTGCTGGAAGAGCACAGCAGTTCAGGCAGCATCCGAGGAGCAGTAAAATCGAGGTTTCGGGCGAAAGCCCTTCATCAGGAAATGGAGGCAGGGAGCCTCAGGGCGGATAGAGACAAATTTTACTGCTCCTCGGATGCTGCCTGAACTGCTGTGCTCTTCCAGCATCACTAATCCAGAATCGATATGTGACAGGCGGTTCCACGAGCATTGACGGATTGGTTGAAACAGCCGTCACTCAGGAAGAGGGTGGGATTTGCTGGGAATAGTGAAAGCAATTGGTTAAAGAACACATCAATCACAGGGAGGATGGAATATCTTAAACGGATCCTGGATGTGATTGGTCAGAGCCCATGCCACTAAGTGGCTGAGGCGGGTCTCTGTGGAAACCATGTCCAATCGGATTGGCCGGCAGCATTTCCAAATGCAAATTCTGAGCGAATTCAATTTCCTTCCGAAAACCTGGAACAATCTCGAGATTCACAAACTCTGGGCCGTTACAAATGGAGGGGGGAATATGGATTTCTCTCCACCCAGAGGCTGTGGATATTGGGATAACTGGAGCTTCCCAAGGGATCTTGGACGGGGAGAAACGGAGCAAAGGTAAAGATCACCCGCTCTCTAATAGAAAGACAGAAGGGACTCAAGGGGCTAAATGGTCTCTGGATTAGTGGTGCTGGAAGAGCACAGCAGTTCAGGCAGCATCCGAGGAGCAGTAAAGTCGACGTTTCGGGCAAAAGCCCTTCATCAGGAAGATAGCCTGAAGCGTGGGCTAAATGGTCGTCCGTCTTTGTCTCCCCTCTGCCCGCTCCTTCCATCCGGTGAGATGGTAAGCCGAGGCCGTGTCTCCCTCAAGAACCACCCGGTAAAGAGGAGGAGGGGAGTTCTCCCGGCGTCTGCACAACATTCCTCAATCAGTTCTCACAACTAAACAGAGATTCACCGTCAAAGACCTGACGATGCTGAAAATCAGAAACGAGAACAATTTTGACTGCAATTACATAGGTCCACCGTGAGACCACTGTGACTCTGGGTCAGATCCACCGACGTCAAGCCGGTGTTCTTCTCTGACCACTGCCTCCTGCTGGCCGACTGTCACCTACAGGACGAACAGCGGGCGGGCAAGGGAACGTGGAAACTGAACACTAAGCTGTTGACCCCGGGAAACATCGAAGAGCTCAAGAGGGATTACGCAGGTTGGAGAACCGTGAAGCCCCTCTTTGAGTCTCCAGCGGACTGGTGGGAAACGGTAAAAGGGAACATCAAGAGGTTCTTTATCCTCAAAGGTGTCCAGGAGGCGAGAGAGAGGCGGGGAAAACTGTCCCAGCTCCAGGAAAGTATGCAGAACCTGCTCCTGCTGCAGACGATGGGGGTGGATGTCACGGAGGACCTCAAGGAGGTGAAGGGCCAGCAAGCCTCGCTCTTCGCCTCGGAGGCCTCCAGGATAATCTTCCGGTCCAGGGTCCGCTCGGTGGAGCAGGACGAGACGTGCTCACGTTTCTTCTTCCAGAAGGTGCACAAAGAGAGCTCCGTGCTCAGCAGCCTGAAGAAAGAAGATGGCTCGGTAACGTCATCTCAGGCTGACGTCATGAGGATCAGCAAATCCTTCTACGCCAGCCTGTATGACTCGAAGCCGACCGACAGCGCGGCCTCCCAGTCGTTCCTGTCCTCTATCACGGAGGTCCTAGATGACGGAACACGAGAGAGGCTGGACCAGCCGCTATCTCTGGATGAACTGACCAAGGCCCTCGAGTCCTTCGAAAAGAATAAAACTCCCGGAAGCGACGGCTTACCGGTCGAGGTTTATTCCGCTCATTGGGACTTGATCGGCCAGGACCTGCTGGAGGTGTATGTCAGTATGCTCCGGGCAGGTACCATGAGTGAATCCATGAGGAAAGGCATCATCACCCTCGTCTACAAGCGGAAGGGGGAGAGGGAGGAAATTAGAAATTGGAGACCGATCTCACTGTTAAATGCAGACTACAAAATCCTGTCAAAGGTCATCGCCAACCGGGTCAGGTCTGCTCTGGGATCGGTGATCCACCCGGACCAAACCTGTGCTGTACCGGGCAGGAAGATCTCTGAGAGTCTCGCACTCCTCAGGGATACGATCGCCTACGTGCAGGACAGGGGGGTGGACACCTGCCTCATCAGCCTGGACCAGGAGAAAGCCTTTGACAGGATATCGCATACATATATGAGGGATGTCCTCTCCAAAATGGGCTTTGGGGAGGGAATCGGAAATTGGATCAGACTGCTCTACACCAACATTGTCAGTGCAGTCTCAATCAATGGGTGGGAATCAGATAGCTTCCCTGTAAGATCTGGAGTCAGGCAGGGATGCCCCCTCTCACCCGCCTTGTTTGTGTGTTGCATAGAGCCATTTGCCGAATCCATCAGGAAGGATGCGAGCCTGAGAGGGGTGACTATTCCTGGCAGCGGGGGCCTGCAGGTTAAGGCCTCCCTGTACATGGATGACGTCGCTGTTTTCTGCTCGGATCCGCTGTCCGTGCACAGACTCGTGTGCATCTGCGACCAGTTCGAACGGGCCTCGGGGGCCAAGGTAAACCGAGGCAAGAGCGAGGCCATGCTCTTCGGGAACTGGGCCGACCAATCCTCTATCCCCTTCACCGTCAGGACTGACCACCTGAAGGTGCTGGGTATTTGGTTCGGGGGGGCTGGGGCGTGCGCCAAGACCTGGGAGGAGCGGATCAGGAAGATGAGACAGAAACTAGGCAGATGGGGGCAACGGTCGCTCTCCATCGCGGGAAAAAACCTGGTCATCAGGTGTGAGGTACTCTCAGTATTGCTATATGTGGCACAGGTCTGGCCTATCCCCAGGACCTGTGCCGCCGCAGTCACCCGGGCCATCTTCCAATTCATTTGGAGATCAAAGATGGACCGGGTCCGAAGAGACTCAATGTACAAAGACCGGTGCAATGGGGGAAAAAACACGCCCAATGCCACCCTCACCCTGATGGCCACCTTTGTGTGTGGCTGCATCAAGCTGTGCGTGGATCCCCGGTACGCAAACACCAAGTGTCACTACGTACTGAGGTTCTACCTGTCCCCGGTGTTGCGAAGGATGGGCCTGGCCTCGCTGCCGCGGAACGCTCCGAGTAGTTGGACCGTTCCGTATCACCTGTCCTTCGTGGAGATATTTATGAGGAAAAACACCTTTGACCACAAGTCCATCAGGAAGTGGTCAGCACGTAGCGTCCTTGAGACCCTTCGGGAAAAGGAGAGGGCGGATCCTGTCGAGCGGTTCCCTGAGCAGACTGTCAAAGCCATTTGGCAGAATGCCTCATCGCCAGAACTTTCCAACAAGCACCAAGACGTGGCTTGGCTGGTGGTGAGAAGGGCTCTGCCTGTGAGATCCTTTATGCACGCCCGGACTCTCTGCCGCACCGCACGCTGCCCTCGAAGTGGCTGCGGGGGGGACGAGACTGTCACACACCTCCTTCTGGAATGTGCCTATGCAGAGGAAGTCTGGAGAGGAATGCAGTGGTGCTTGTCGAGGTTCGTCCCGAGCAGCGCCGTGACGCGGGACTCCGTGCTCTACGGCCTGTTCCCCGGGACTCACACCGAGACGAACATTAACTGCGCCTGGAGGATCATCAACTCGGTGAAGGACGCTCTCTGGGCGGTCCGAAACCTGTTGATCTTCCAGCTGAAGGAGTTGACCCCGACCGAGTGTTGCAGACTGGCACATTCCAAGGTCCAAGACTACGTGTTGAGGGACGCGCTGAAGCTTGGGGCAGCTGCCGCCAAGGCGCGGTGGGGAAAGACCACCGTGTAAGATCGGCCTGCCGAAAGAAGAACAGGGGGCCCATACAGACGTTTTTTTTTTGGGCTCTGCTGATGCCTCAGCCAAATATATGTATATATACAAGATTGAAAAAATGCACAGGATTGTAAAGGACAAGAATAAAGTCGAATCTGTGTTTGTAAATATGGACATATGTATGGCATGATCCAATGTACAGACCATCAAATCATTTATGAATAAAGTATATTTTTGAAATAAAAAAAAAAAAAAAAAACCACTGTGACTCTGGCGCAGTGTGACTCACTTTGGTCTCCTTACCCGAGGAAGCACAGACCTGCCTCGGAGCGAGTGCAACAAAGTTTAACAGATTGATCTCTGGTGGGGATTATTCTCTGAGCGGTGATTGAGTGGACTAGGCCTTTTGTTCCTCAGAATTTTAAGTGAATGAAATGTGAACGTATTAATGCAACTTACGTCATGGGGAGGGTATTTTCTGTGGACAGGGAGAACTCTGGACCTTAACAATAAACGGCAATCTTCTGGACAATAACCTGGGCCGCCATCGGAAAAGCTAACTTGAGATTTCAGCCTGACAGCAGCGAAGGTAAATTAATTAAACGCATTTCGAACAAAAAGCTGGTCTCAAGCATGCCGTCTCCCGCAGTTAGGAAGGACATCTGCCATTGTTTCCCAGTCTGCGCCTTACACCTGCAGGAATGTGAAACAAGAACGGAAATTGCTGGGGAAACTCAAGAGTTGAAACAATGCAGTGGGAAATGAGAGAAGCTGCATAGCAGTAACTAAGTTAGAAAGCTTGAGATTGCATGGAGTGCCACAGGAAGTAATATAGCTAATTAACAAGCATAGGTGAAGGGCTCAGTGTCTGGGGAATGGGTCTGGGTGGGTTGCGCTTCGGTGGATCGGTATGGGTTGGGTTGAAGGGCCTGTTCCCACACTGTACATTATCTAATCTAATCTAAATTCTGGCAGCATCTGTGGGGAGAAAGCAGAGTCAATGTTTCGAGTCTGGTAACTCTTCTTCAGGACTTTTTACAGCTGGGAGTAAATTATGTTTCCAGCAAACACTAGGTTTGGGCGTTCGTGGTTTGGGGTGGGGGTGGGGGAGGGAACATGGGTGGAAATGAAGCCCAGGGAGAAAGATAGCAAAGAGCAAGGAGACTATCGCAGAGACGCTGAAGAAGTTATAATTGGAAGTGAAAGTAGAAGAGAATGGGTGAGCTGTATCAAAGAAACCCAAGGCACTTTCCAACATTCTGGACTTAGCACTGAGTTCAAAGCCGTCAGTTTGTGAACCCACTTGCATTCCTTGCCTTCCTTTTAGCTTAACTTGTTATATTATCAGTCGTCAAGCCCTCTCTCCCACCCCCACCCCCTTTCAGCGGGGCTGTCTGTTATTTCCCAGTCTGGAAATTAGCAGCATTCTCACATTTCATCTGAACTGTCAACATCCTTTCGCCCTTAGCACTCCACCCCCACCCCCCCATTACGTAAAAACTGCTGCCTCCACACTTCAGTTCTGGTGAAGAAACATCTAGACCCGAAATTTCAGCTTGCGCTATCTCCATGGATGCTGCCCAACTCGCTGTGATCTCTGGTATTTCTTGTTTCCAGAACAGGTTCCAGCATCTGTAGGAATTGACTCCTATTATAAACCCGCTAATAGTCAGCGGGAAATTGAGAAACAAATTTGTAATCTCAGTTATCTGTAAGAACAATAGGGTGAGTATGGGAGGGGATATTTAACTTTCCAAACACAGACTGGGACTGTGTTAAGGGTTTAGATGGAGAGGAATTTGTTAAGTGTGTTCAAGAAAATTTTCTGATTCACTATGTGGATGTACCTACTAGAGAAGGTGCAAAACTTGACCTACTCTTGGGAAATAAGGCAGGGTAGTTGACTGAGGTGTCAGTGGGAGAGTAATTTGGGGCCAGTGACCATAGTTCTGTTAGTTTTGGAATAGTGATGGAAAAGGTTAGACCAGATCGAAATGTTGAAGTTTTAAATTGGAGAAAGGCGAATTTTGAAGGTAATAGGCAAGAACTTTCAAAAGTTAATTGAGGGCAGGTGTTCGCAGGTAAAGGGATGGCTGGAAAATGGAAAACCTTCAGAAATGAGATCACAAGAGTCCAGAGACCATACATTACTCTTTGGGTGAAAGGAAAGGCTGCAAGGTATAGGGAAAATGCTAGATGACAAAAGAAATTGAGGGTTTGGTTCAGAAAAAGAAGGAAGCATATGTTAGGTACAGACAGGAGAGATCGAGTGAATCCTTAGATATAAAGGCAGTATGAGTATATTAAGAGGGAAATCAGGAGGGCAAAAAGACAACATGAGACAGCTTTGGCAAATAGAGTTAAAGTGAATCCAAAAGGTGTTTACAAAAATATTAAGGACATGCGAGGTGCTGCATTTTGGGAAAGCAAATCTTACTGGACTTATGCACTTAATGGTAAGGTCCTAGGGAGTGTTACTGAACAAAGAGACCTTGGAGTGCAGGTTTATAGTTCCTTGACAGTGGAGTCACATGTAGATAGGATAGTGAAGAAGGTGTTTGGTATGCTTCCCTTTATTGGTCAGAGTATTGAATACAGGAATTGGGAGGTCATGTTGCGGCTGTACAGGACATTGGTTAGGCCATGTTTGGAATATTGTGTGCAATTCTGTTCTCTTTCCTATCGAAAGGATGTTATGAAACTTGAAAGGGTTCAGAAAAGATTTACAAAGATGTTGCCAGGGTTGGAGGATTTGAGCTGTAGGGAAAGTTTTTATAGGCTAGGGCTGTTTTCCTTGGAGCATTGGAGGCTGAGGGGTGACCTGATGGAGGTGTAAAGTCAAGAATGGCATGGATAGAATAAATCGACAAGGGGTGGGGGAGTCCGGAACTAGAGAGTAGAGGTTCAAGGTGAGAGGGGAAATATATAAAAGGGACCTAAGGGGCAAGTTTTTCATGCAAAGGGTGGTGGGTGTCTAGTATGGGCTGCCCGAAGAAGTGGTGGAGGCTAGTGCAATTGCAATAATTAAAAGACATCTGGATGGGTATCGGAATAGGAAGGGTTTAGAGGGATATGGGCCGGTACTGGCAGGTGGGACTAGACTGAGTTGGCATATCTGGTCAGTGTGGATAAGTTGGTGCAAATGGTCTGTTTCCATGCTATACATCTCTATGACTCTATAATGTGATACCACTATTTAGGTAAGGAAAAACCAGCGAACTATAGACCAGTGAGCCTGATATTGGTGATGAGCAATTTCATGCAGGGAATCCTGAAGGAAGGGATTGACATGGGTTTGGAAAAGCAAGGCCTGATTAAGGATAGTAAACATGGCTTTGTGCATGGTAAATTGTACCCCACCATTTTGATTGAGTTTTTGAAGAAATGAGGAAGAGGATTGATGAGGGCAGAGTGTTTGATGGGATCCAAATGGACTTCAGTAAGGCGTTCATTAAGTTTCCTCATGGTTACTGGGTAGTAAGGTTAGATTACATGGAATACATGGAAAACTAGCCATTTGAATACAGAACTGGCTCAAAGGTCAAAGACATGGTGGTAGTGGCTTGCTTTTCAAACTGGAGGCCTGTAACCAGTGTTGCGTCACAAGGATTGCTGCAGCGTCCACTGCTCTTTGTCATTAATGCAAATAATTTGGATGTGAACATAGGTATGTATGCAGTAAATAAGTTCACACATTTGCTGATGACACCAAAATTGGAGGTGTAGTGGATAGTGGAAAATGGGACTAGATTAATTTAGTATGTCTGGTTGGCATGGACAAGTTGGACTGAAAGGTCTGTTTCTGTGCTGTACATCCCTATAACTCTATGATAATCTCTCACCTTAAGAGAGACCTCTTAAGGTGTAAAGTAGTGGTTGTGTCCCCACACCTGGACCAGGAGGCCCAGTTTTAAATCCCACCTGCTCCAGAGGTGTGTAATAAAATCTCTGAATAGTTATTGAGGAAAAATAGCAGAAATAAACTTGTCCAATTTTACTGGTCCGGTTTCCCCCAGAACTAGTCCCAATTCCCCAGGAATCTGCCCTTGCACCATCTCTTCAGAAATGGATTCATCGTCTACAGTCCATCTCTAATTCTTCATTAGGTTGCATTCGTATCCTTTCCTGTCGCCTTACCGGTTCCTCCAGAGGGTTTGTCATTACTGTAGCAGTGTGTTCAGTCTGCAGCTAAGTCCAAAGGTAAAGATCTGTCCCCATTCCCCCACCCGCCCCGTCCCCCCGCCACCCTTTCAGTCCCTCCCTCAATGCTTACACTCCAGGCACCTTCACTCCCACTTCCTCCCTCATGGATAGAGTTTAACTTCCCAGTTTCTCCTCCCTGTGAAAAGGTTGAGAGCACAAAGAGAACTGTAAGATCATTATTCTCTCGAGCATTGTGATGGAATCTGAGGGTGGATCACTAAACTGAATGTGTTCAGTACAGTAACTCAGAAATTGAAACCAGTTTGAATCAGATTGTGAACATGGCTTCCAGACAGCAGTACCAGAGACTGACCGAGGAGACAATTTGTCCCATTTGTTTGGATTTTTTCAAGGATTCGGTAATACTGGATTGTGGACACAACGTCTGTTGTTCCTGTATCACCCAGAGTTGGGGAAAGAAGAAAAACCCCTCTCCAGACTGTAGAGAGAGGTTTCTGGAAAGATACCGCAGGTTAAATTGGGCCTTAGCGAATCTGGCCGAGGGGGCTTGAAAGTTAAAGCTAGTTTGAAAGAGAAGGAAAGTAAACCTCACTGTGAGAAACATCAGCGAGAACTGGGGCTGTTTTGTGAAACTGACAAAAAATTGATCTGTGAAATGTGTCACTGCACCAAAACACAGACAGCAGTGCTTCCTACAGATTAAAGAAGCTGTTGAACTCTACAAGGTAAAGGGGAAATATTTACAAAGACTGAAATTTTTGTCAAAGCAGAAAAGAGCTGACGTTTTGAGTCTAACTGACCCGTTAGGGTGACGTTTCGAGTTTAGGATCAGTTAGACTCGAAACATCAGCTCTTTTCTCTCCTTACAGATGCTGCCAGACCTGCTGAGATTTACCAGCATTTTCTCTTTTGGTTTCAGATTCCAGCATCTGCAGTAATTTGCTTTTATATTACTGAGACTTTTGTCACTGTTCAAGGGCTGACACTTTAATTTTGCGATTTTCTCTCCCAATTCCAGGAGTAGCTGAAATCTTCCTTAGATTCTCTCACGGAGAAGAAATCGGCGGTTCTACAAACGGAACTGAACCAGAAACAGCAGATTTCAGAAGTGAAGGTGAGGTTTCCCTGTGCTGATTTTCTGGGATCTCGTTAGTTTTGTTCCCTTTATCGCGGGACATTAATGAGGTTTCACATTTCATTTGGTAGGAACAGGCGAGCAGTCTGCAAACTCACATCACATCCGAGTTCACTAAAATGCACCAGATTCTCACTGAGAAAGAGCAGCGTTTACTCAGAGATCTCAGGAAAGAAGAGGAGAGGGTTGTCAAAGCAATGAAGGAAAGCCTTCGAAAGATTCAGGAGAATTTGAATTCTATTGAGGAGAAACTCTCAAAGTTGCACGAGCAGATGGAGTAAACGGATGAGCTGATATTTCTGAGGGTGAGTATTGCCAGTCTGTTCCGTGAAACATCACCTAGTTATAGAGTCAGAGATGTACGGCACAGAAATAGTCCAACTCACCCATGCCGACCAGATATCCTAACCTAATCCATTCCCATTTGCCAGCACTTGGTTCACATTCCTCTAAATCCTTCCTATTGATGTACCTGTCCAGATGCATTTTAAATGTTGCACTTGTACCAGCCTCCACCACTTCTTCTGGCAGCTCATTCCAAAGACACATAACCCTCTGTGTGAAAAAGTTGCCCCTTAGATCTCTTTTATCTCTTTCCCCTCTCATCCCATACCTACATCCTCTAGTTCTGGACTCCCGCACCCCCGGGAAATATTCCTTGTCTATTTATCCTATCCATGCCTTCATGATTATATAAACCTCTATTAGATCACCCCTCAGCCTCCAATGCTGCAGGGAAAAAGTCTCTAGGCTATTCAACATCTTTGTCTAGCTCAAATCCTCGATCTCCGGCAATATCCCTGTAAACGTTTTCTGAACCCTTTCAAGTTTTACAACATCCTTCCAGTAGGAAGGAGAGCAGAGTTGTGTGCAATATTCTAAAAGTGGCCTAACCAATGTCTTGTACAGCCACAACATGACCTCCAAACTCTATACTTGGTGGCCTGAATAATAAAGGGAAGTATACCAAATGCCTTCTTCACTATCCTATCAAACTGTGATTCTACTTTCAAGGAACTATGAACCTTCACTCCAAGGTGTCTATGTTCAGAAACACTCTCCAGGAACATACCACTATGTGTATAAGTCCTGCTCTGATTTGTTTCTTCAAAGTGCAGCACCTTGCATTTATTGAAATTAAACTGCACCTGCCAATCCTCAGCCCATTTGTCCATCTGAACAGAAATAACTGATGGGAAAACAACAATGGGATAAGGATCAGATGGGCCAATGGGCTGAGAATTCGCAAATGGAGTTTAATTTAGATAAATGTGAGGTGCTAAATTTTGGGAAAGCAAATCTTAGCAGAACTTATACACTTAATGGTAAAGTCCTAGGGAGTGTTGCTGAACAAAGAGACCTTGGAGAGCAGGTTCATAGCTTCTTGAAAGTGGAGTCTCAGGTAGATAGGATAGTGAAGAAGGCATTTGGTATGCTTTCCTTTATTGAGCAGAGTACTGAGTACAGGAGTTGGGACATCACGTGACAGCTGCATTGGACATTGGTTCGGTCACTTTTGGAATATAGCATGCAATTCTGGTCTCCTTCCTATCGGGAGGATGTGTGAAACTTGAAAGGGTGCAGAAACGATTTACAGGATGTTGCCAGGTTTGAAGGATTTGAGTGAGAGGGAGAGGTTGAATAGACTCGGGCTGTTTTCCCTGGAGCATCGGAGGCTGAGGGATGATCTTTAGAGGCTTATAAAATCATGAAAGGCATGGATAAGGTAAATAGACAAAGTATTTTCCCTGGGGTGAGGGGAATCCAGAACTAGAGGGCGTAGGTTTAGAGTGAGAGGGGAAAGATATAAAAGAGATCGAAGGGGCACCTTTTTCATGCAAAGGTGGTAAATGTATGCAATGAGCTGCCAGAGGATGTGATGGAGGCTAGTACAATTGCAACACTTAAAAGGCATCTGGATGGGTATTTGAATAGGAAGGGTTTGGAAGGATATGGGGCAGGTACTGCCAGGTGGGACTAGATTGGGTTGGGATATCTGGTCGGCATGGACTAGTTGGGCCAAAGGGTCTGTTTCCATGCTGTGCATCTCTATAACTCTTAATGTTACACTAATGTTGCTCACCTGAATGGATAGGAGGAAAATTAAACTTGGTTTTTGTCTGAATGGTTCTGACATTGTCATGATACAGAAACTGCTCCCACACTCTCTGCAGAATCACAGTAACACCGAGATCCTCCAGCAAATAGGTTGTGAGGTTGATATTCATTTTGTTATTATCTCGGTGTTCCCCAAGTTTAACAATCTCATGCTCTCACTGTCATCCAGTTCCCATTCCATGTGGGTGTGGCTGGTACAGTGGGACTGTCAGTGTCTGTGAGTGGGACTGATGGTCAGTTCCAGTTTATTTTACCCTCTTCTCAATCTTCCTTTCAAAATGTGTCACTTTCCACTTCCATGTTGTGTCTGCTCATTTCAGTTGTCTCTGTCTGTCGTCTCCTGAAATCTGTTACTGCCATCCTCAATGTTTGTGATTCATTTCTTTCAGGAGGCAGAAGAGAAGGTAGGGCATGCTCTTTCCTGAAACTCTGTACAATTTGCTCAATAACTCAAGGATGGGTTATTATGGGTTTATTTCCTGGTTATTTTTGCTGCTTTAAAATATTATTTAACTCCATTTGTGGTTCACATTCAAGGTGGTTCATATTAACTGTCCATCGGTCCTTTGGCAACTCTCTGTTGGCCAGAGAAGAATTGAAAATTATTGCCAATGCCCCTGCTATTTTCAGTCTAGCCTCATTCAATGGCACGAGAGTTTGTGTTTCAATTTAGATTTTATTGTCATGTGTTCTCAAGTACAGAAGTAAAGGAATATGATGAATAGTACATGATGTTGCCACACAAAGTACCATCTTAGCGACAAAGGTGCTTAGTCTCTCTGTTACTTTTTGGAAATGTTTCTAACAATGTTAAAAATGTAAGTATTACAGACCTTCATAGAATAAGTAGAATAAATTATGAAATAAGGTAATAAATAGTTTTAGATATTTTCAGCTTTTTCCTTTGTTTCACAAGCTCTTTTCATGTTACCGCAATAGCACAGGCTGCACTTTTATCATCTCCTGTGGTGTGCAATGTCTAGTAACTAATCTCTTATCAGGATATGGTTTTTTGTCTTTCCATGATGTGGTTTTCCACCTGGAATTTTGCATTTCCAAGTTGTGTTTGTTTGGTTATGGAAACAAATTTTTTCGCTTAATTTTCTCCCTCATTTGCTGAATGACAAAACATGCTGAAACCTGACTAGATAAATTATTTATAACTTATTCTAACAAAGTGCAATTTGCTAACACGAATTGCCTGATATTTGCACGATTAGCGATAACAATTGGACATCACCAGCAGATGGTGCCTTGTCTCTTGGAACGTACAATGGGCCTTACAGTACACAATTTGGAGACAAGTGATGGATGAAATTAACCCGGGTAAAACACAGTATAGTATTCCTGATTGTAAATCCAGCTGACACCTGTAACACAATATTAGCTGAAAAATATATTTTCACTTGAAGGCTTGTGTTAACAGACCTCTCGTGTGGATGGAATTAGACAGAAGGGGCAGCAGAAACTCTCTACTCTGATGAGGAGGTGCCTGTGTTAGACTGGGGTGGACATAGTTAAAAAAAAATTTAACTCTGTCTATTCTAGTCACTGGAGGCTGTGATGATCCTTTTGAAGTTTCCAAGGTTCAAAACAACAGTGAACAACATTCATGTGCTTAACACGAGCACAAGTTCTAAAACATTGTGCAGATATATGACAACTTCAATAATGGTGAGTAACAAGGTCTTTTGGAGATATTGAGGCTGATAGATGGATCCCACTGACTGAGCAGTAAAGCTCCTGATCTCTTCATGAATTTGACCAGCATTCAAATTATTCTGATATTTGGGCTTCAGTACAACATTCCTCTCAGTTTTCCATGGATTTGTAGTGTGGAAAGATGTTGGGTGGTCCCTGATGAATGGGTGGCAAATAATCTGTTCTTGCTTCCAGTGAGGAGAGAGTTTCATTGGAAGTGACAGTAACATGGGGTCATGGAGGGAGAAAGGAAACTGAGCATTTAACTGTCTTTAGGCTTTGTTCTGATCTGCAGATGTGCTGCTGCTTTTTACTGAGAATGTTTTCTCTGCCCACATTCTGGTCTATTTGCCCCTGTCCTGTTTAACTGCTGCCTACTGTTTCCCACACAAGCTCTGTTTTATTGGGCCTGTCTCCTCATGGCCAATCCAAGATTCTTTCCAGATTTTAGCAACCCAAGCTCTAACAACCCATCCTGCATTTCTCTGTTTTTGGAATTATTCCTCAACTTACAAAGTGCTTCAATATTCTTGAGGTTCTTGATTACCACAGGGGATCAAAAGGTATGGGGAAGATAGAGGAATGGGTCTGAGAACCATATCACCACGATCATAGCAGAGCAGACCTGAAGGGTCAAACAGCCTAATTCCACTCCAATGTTGCATGGTTTTATGATCTCACTTGATTAATTCTGAAATCCATGCCCATCTCCATCACCTATTTGAACCACACAAGTCAGATTTTACCCACGCTGAGAGCTCCACAATAGTCTTAATGTTGGATGTGGGGCCAGGATTTGCTTCCAATCACTAACTGCTGGTGGGATGGGGAAGTACCATGTTTCTTTAAAATGATTCGACAGACACGATGTGCTGAATGGATTTTATACGAGATGATTCTAATCTCTCCCTTCCAATCCCACTCCATCCACTACCCATTCTTCCCTGCTCTTCCAGCATCACTGTCTCCCATTCCCCGAGTCGTCTTATCCCTTCCCCTGCACTTGCTAACCCCCTGTTCTTCTTTCTCCTTCCCTCATCCACCCATCCCACTGAACTTCCACAATATTTCTTACCCTTCCTCACCTCCTGCACACTTGCTAACTCCTCCCCTTTCTTCCAACCCCCTCCCTCCTTTCCTTCACATGTTTCCTTTCCCCACTCTTCATCCATTCTTCTTTTCACACTCTCCCATTAATACTTCTCCCTGCTCTTCCCCCCCGCCCCCATCTCCCCTACCCCCTTTTTCTGATCTACCCCAACTCATCCTACCATCCAAGCCTGCTCTTCCTTCTCTCATATCCTGGTCTACAATCTCCTCCACCTCGTCCCCTTTTTCTCCCTGCCCAACCCTTCCCCACTCCCAAACTTCCATCTCTTTCCCCATCTTTCCATCATCTAGAGACAAGGACCTGTGGACACAGCCTTAGAATTAGAGGGGGTAAATTCAGAACAGAAATGCGGAGACATTTCTTCAGCCAGAGAGTGGTGGGCCTGTGGAATTCATTGCCGCAGAGTGCAGTGGAGGCCGGGACGCTAAATGTCTTCAAGGCAGAGATTGATAGATTCTTGTTGTCTCGGGGAATTAAGGGCTACGGGGAGAATGCGGGTAAGTGGAGTTGCAGCGCCCTGCAGCCATGATTGAATGGCGGAGTGGACTCGATGGGCCGAATGGCCTTACTTCCACTCCTATGTCTTATGGCCTTATGTCTTATCTCCCATGCAGCATTGTCCCTTCCTGCTCCCCATTTCTGCTCTTCCTACCTTCCTTCCTCTCACACAATATTATTTTCCCTCCACTCAACCAATCTTCCTTCCCCATCACTCCACCGTTTTACCACCCCTCAAAATTTCCATCCCACACTTGCCTCCCCTCCCCCATTCTTTCACCCTCCTCTCTTGCTTCCTCTCCAACAAACTTTCTGGTCCTTCCCTTCCTCCATTCTCCATATACCATCCCATTCCTCTCTATTCCCTCCCCCAGTCCCGAAACATTTCCGAATTTTTGCACCACGTCCCACTCTCTGTACACCCACACCACACCATTCTGCCTTCCACCCCTCCCCACCCCAATGTTCCTTCAAGCTACCCATTTTTCCCAAGTCCTCCCCCACTCTTCCTTGCCCCATCCCACTCTTCCTACTCCAACCTCCTCCCCATACTCAAGGACACCTCTTCCAACTGCTCCCTCGACCATGACCCCACCCCCCATCACCAAACCATTATCTTCCAGACCATACAGAACCTCATCACCTCAGGAGATCTCCCACCCACAGCTTCCAACCTCATAGTCCGGGAACCCCGCACTGCCCGGTTCTACCTCCTTCCCAAGATCCACAAGCCTGACCACCCTGGCCGACCCATTGTCTCAGCATGCTCCTGCCCCACTGAACTCATCTCTACCTACCTCGACACTGTCCTATCCCCCCCTAGTCCAGGAACTCCCCACATACGTTCGAGACACCACCCACGCCCTCCACCTCCTCCAAGACCTCCATTTCCCCGGCCCCCAACGCCTTATCTACACCATGGATATCCAATCCCTCTACGTCTCCATTCGCCATGACCAAGGCCTCCAAGCCCTCCATTTTTTTAACTCTCCAGATGTCCCCAACAGTACCCTTCCACTGACACTCTCATTCATTTGGCCGAACTGGTCCTCACCCTTAACAATTTCTCCTTTGAATCCTCCCACTTCCTCCAGACCAAAGGCGTAGCCATGGGCACATGTATGGGCCCCAGCTATGCCTGTCTCTTTGTTGGCTATGTAGAACAGTTGATATTCCGTAATTACACCGGCACCACTCCCCACCTCTTCCTCCGCTACATTGATGACTGCATTGGCGCCACCTCGTGCTCCCGCGAGGAGGTTGAGCAATTCATCAACTTCACCAACACATTCCACCCTGACCTTAAATTTACCTGGGCCATCTCTGACACCTCCCTCCCCTTCCTGGACCTCTCCATCTCCATTAGTGACGACCGACTTGACACTGACATTTTTTTACAAACCCACCGACTCCCATAGCTACCTGGATTACACCTCTTCCCACCCTATCTCTTGCAAAAATGCCATCCCGTATTCCCAATTTCTCCGCCTCCGCCGTATCTGCTCCCAGGAGGACCAGTTCCACCATAGAACACACCAGATGGCCTCCTTCTTTAGAGACCGCAATTTCCCTTCCCACGTGGTTAAAGATGCCCTCCAATGCATCTCGTCCACATCCCGCACCTCCGCCCTCAGACCCCACCCCTCCAACCGTAACAAGGACAGAACACCCCTGGTGCTCACCTTCCACCCTACAAACCTTTGCATCAACCAAATCATCCGCCGACATTTCCGCCACCTCCAAAAAGACCCCACAACCAGGGATATATTTCCCTCCCCACCCCTTTCCGCCTTCCGCAAAGACCGTTCCCTCCGTGACTACCTGGTCAGGTCCACACCCCCTACGACCCACCCTCCCATTCTGGCACTTTCCCCTGCCACCGCAGGAACTGTAAAACCTGTGCCCACACCTCCTCCCTCACCTCTATCCAAGGCCCTAAAGGAGCCTTCCACATCCATCAAAGTTTCACCTGCACATCCACTAATATCATTTATTGTATCCGTTGCTCCCAATGTGGTCTCCTCTACATTGGGGAGACTGGGTGCCTCCTAGCAGAGCGCTTTTGGGAACATCTCCGAGACACCCGCACCAATCAACCAAACCACCCCATGGCCCAACATTTCAACTCCCCCTCCCACTCTGCCGAGGACATGGAGGTCCTGGGCCTCCTTCACCACCGCTCCCTCACCACCAGACGCCTGGAGGAAGAACGCCTCATCTTCTGCCTCGGAACACTTCAACCCCAGGGCATCAATGTGGACTTCAACAGCTTCCTCATTTCCCCTTCCCCCACCTCATCCTAGTTTCAAACTTCCAGCTCAGTAACTGTCTCCTTGACTTGCCCGGACTTGTCCGACCTGCCTATCTTCTTTTCCACCTATCCACTCCACCCTCTCCTCCTTGACCTATCACCTTCATCTCCTCCCCCACTCACCCATTGTACTCTATGCTACTCTCTCCCCACCCCCACCCTCCTCTAGCTTATCTCTCCACACTTCAGGCTCACTGCCTTTATTCCTGATGAAGGGCTTTTGCCCGAAACGTCGATTTCGCTGCTCGTTGGATGCTGCCTGAACTGCTGTGCTCTTCCAGCACCACTAATCCTGTATTCATACACATTGTATCTATTATTCCCTCTCTCTGACGGTGCTATTTGATCTCTCCCCCAGCTCCAGCCTGTCTGACTCTGGATGCTAACACAGCCCATCCCCTGGCTCATCCTGTCTGAGGACCGGACCAGTGTGAGACTCTGACACGGAGCAGCCGCTCCCTGACTCCCCGGAGAGATTTGATCCCTTGTTGTTTGTGTTGGGATCAGAAGGGTCCATATAAAGGGGGCACAACTGGGAGGTGGAGGTGGGGGAGAAGAACTGGTGGATTCTGGGAGTGGCCCGGGAGTCTGTGAAGAGGAAACGGGGGATTCAGACTGAACCCGGAGACCGGACTGTGGGTTTGTATCTCAGAGATGGTTATTTTGCCGCCACCTCCCCCTCATTAACCCTCCTCTCTCCGAGCACGAATCCCCGGAAAATCAGTGTTTTCCTGGACTATGAGGGGGGACAGGTGTCATTTTACAATGCGGACACCATGCCCCATCTCCACACTTTCACCCACACTTTCACTGAGAGGATCTTTCCCATCTTCAATCCGGGAGGGAATGACGGCGGGAAAAACTCCGCCCCGCTGACAATCTGCGGGATTAAAGGGCACTGACAGATCCATCCCATAATTTCACCCCGTCCCCCTGCCTCCTCCCAGCTGTAAACTGATGGGGGTCAGTCTCAGTCTGGGGGAAAGAGGGAGGGGCAGAGAAGAAACAAATAGAAGCTCAATTGTCGAGAGGGACTGACTGGGTAGAATGAGCTGTGAGCTGCAGGAACCCGGGGACTTTCCTGCCTGTAATGTTGCTCCACAGGCGGGAGGTGGCGCTACATGACGGTGTTGGAGATGAATCAGTCAGTGGGTCTCAGATTGGACTCAGCGGGGTAGGGGGAAGGGGGATCTAATTTATTTCACTTCAGAGGCAGTGGGATCTTTCCAGAGCGGGACACCAGATCATGTCACTGCAAGGCGGAGAGAGACAGTGAGATCCAGAAAGAGGTGGGGAAGTGAAGGCAATGAATACAAGGAATTCCTTGAGTCACTGTTGTTCCCACTTTCACGGTGATGAGGTGGTCTTGGTTTCCAGTGGACCGAGGTTCAAATCTTTGAAATTTGGACAAGTGAGTAAATTTGAATGGTTTAGCTGGCTTCCACACAACTCCCAACACACAGCAATGTAGATGACTCTTAATGCCAGCTGGGCATTCAATTCTACTTTTCTGAGCAACACCAACACGAACATCTCATCAATGGTTATATCAAAGAAGACTGGAGGGGAGACCAGTTGCTGTTGTCATTCACATCACTCTTCAGTGTGGAGTCAGGTAGTGAGCAAGTGCCATTCCCATGTTGCGTGGCCTACTGAGTGCTTCCATCATTTTCTGTTGTTATTAATGGCTCATTGGTTTGATTCATATAATTATGATAGCACTGTCAGTTAGTTAAACTTAAAATTCTCAATCTATTACAATAATGTGAGTGACTGGATAATGCTGACCGTTGAACTGGATCTGCCCAGGTTTGTAAATATTAATCAGAACATCATGTTCAAGTGGGTGCTCTAATAAAATCGATGGTAAGGAAACTTATGTTTATGGGATATCTCCTGCTGTGAATATTGTTGATAATCTGTACTGAATGTGCTACAGAAATTGATTTGGGTATGTACACCATTCATGTATAATGTGGAACCACATGAAACACAGTGGTTTAAGTGAATTTAAGTGAGTATTCATTGGTCTCTGGATTTTGTGATCAGTCTCATCACCTGTTTACTTCAGTGAAATCATCCTTAAATCATGATGATGTAATTACTTGTTTTTTACAAAGTATTAAAGCACTCTTGTTAAACTGCAGGCTCAGGCAGAAGAGATCACATTGAGAGTATATAATTCAGGGCATTTGGAGGCAGCATGGTAATTTGGAGGTAGTGTGAGAATAGAACTGGCTAATGTTTTGTTTCCCCATCTTAAAAGATTGAATTTCAGTCACTTGAGTCATGAAAAGGTCGCTGATCCAGCTGACTGAGGGACAGTTATCTCCTGAAGCCTGAACAGGGTCTCGATAGGTGGTGATTACTGTTAAAAATTCAATACACCTGAGTCAGCTCTATTTAACGAATGAATGATTTTATTATCACCTATATGTTACAGTGCAAATACAGTAAAATGCAGTGAAAAACTTCCACTGTCCACTGGTACCATTTTGCATAGTTTACAATAATTTACAATACAGAGTCCATAACTGTTTCACAACCGCCAACAACAGATCCACTCAACGTCCAAGTCACCAGTCTTTGGATTCCATCATTTGGCGCTGGGCCTAACTCGCTTATTCAGGCTCCCATGCTCACCCCTCTGCCAGCCACCTCAGGATACAGCTCCAGACTCACCAGCCTCTGCCATATTCCCAAACCAAACAATGCGCCTTCCTACCAATTTCCCCACTGATGCCAAAATAAAAGGGGGGAAAAAAACAGAAGCAGGCAGAGTGAACATTCCCTGGCACAGGAGCCTTGGATGCTGCCATCGAACTCTTGAAATGAAAGATTTCTGTATTTCGTACTTGCATTAGGAAGTGAAAGTGAAAAAGAGAAAGGCTGTGAGAGGTTGTAAAGCACAGGTTGATCTGCTTTCCTTTATTGGTCAGAGTATTGAGTATAGGAGCTGGCAGGTCATGTTGCAGTTGTATAGGATGTTGATTATGGCACTATGGAATATTGCATGCAATTCTGATCTCCTTCCTATCGGAAGGATATTGTGAAACTTGAAGTGGTTTAGAACAGATTTACAGGGATGTTGCCAGTGTTGGAATTTGAACTATATGGAGATGCTGAATAGGTTGGGGCTGATTTCTCTGGAGCATCGGAGGCTGAGGGGTGACCTTATGGAGGGTCATAAAATCATGAGGTGCATGGATAGGATAAATAACCAGTCTTTGCCCTGGTGTGGGGAAGTCCAGAACTAGAAGATATAGGTTCAGGTTGGGGGGTGGGGGGGAGGGGGGGCGGGGAGGGACAAAGATACAAAGGAGACCCAAGGGTCAACATTTTCATGCAGAGGGTCGTGCACATATGGAATAAGCTGCCAGAGGAAGTGGTGGAGGCTGGTACAATTGCAACACTGAAAAGACATCTGGATGGGTAGATGAACAGGAAGGGTTTGCAGGGAAAGGGGCCGGGTGCTGGCAAGTGGGACCAGATTAGGTTGGGATATCTGGTTTGAAGTGGATGATTTGGCCCGAATGGTCTGTTTCCATGCTGTACATTTCTGACATTCTGACTCTATGACTGCACAGAGCGTGAAGATAGACGGGTTGGTTTGGAATAATTGCTCTGAGTATTGAGTGCAAATCCTCGTGAGATCTTTGAACTGAATGTGTTCTTTCACATTGAAACTGAAAGCAGGTAGATTCAGGAAGTGCGGAGAGTGAACATGGCATCCGGACAGCAGCTCCTGAGACTGACCGAGGAGACAGTTTGTCCCATTTGTCTGGATTTCTTCACCGATCCGGTTACACTGGATTGTGGACACAACTTCTGTCGCTCCTGTATCACCCGGAGTTGGGAAAAGAAGGAGATAAACTCCTGTCCGCAATGTAGAGAGGGGTTTCGGGAAAGAAACCTCAGGGTAAATCGGGCCCTAGCGAATCTGGCCGAGGAGGCTCGAAAATTAAAGCTGGATCCGAAAGAGAAGGAAAGTAAACCTCACTGTGAGAAACATCAGAGAGAACTGGAGCTGTTTTGTGAAACTGATAGGAAGGTGATCTGTGTGATGTGTGTCACTGCACCAGAACACAGAGAGCACCGCTTCATCGAGATTAAAGAAGGAGTTAAAGTGTACAAGGTAAAGAGGAAATGTTTAAAAGCTGTGAATTGTGTCACAGTTTCAAGGTCTGACAGTTTCAAGGTCTGATAGTTTCATGCTGCGATTTCTCTTCCAATTCCAGGCTAAACTGAAATCTGCCTTACATTCTCTCACAGAGAAAAAATCGGCGGTTCTCCAAACGGAACTGACCCAGAAACGGAAGATTTCCGAAGTGAGGGTGAGCTCTCCCTGTGCTGATTCTCTGGGATCGCGGTTAGTTTTGTTCCCTTTACCGCGGGACATTAATGAGGGGTTTCACATTTCATTTGGTAGGAACAGGCGAGCAGTCTGCAGACCCTCATCACATCCGAGTTCACTAAAATGCACCAGATTCTCACTGAGAAAGAGCAGCGTTTACTCAGAGATCTCAGGGAAGAGGAGGAGAGGAATGTGGAACCAATGGAGAAAAATCTTCGAGAGATTCAGGAGAATTTAAATTCTATTGAGGAGAAACTCTCAAAGTTGCAGAAACAGATGGAGCAAAAAGACGAGCTGATGTTTCTGAAGGTGAGGGAAGATATTGCAGGTCAGCTCCATGTAACGTCACCCGGTTACAAATATAACCAAGAAATGTTACATTATTGTTGATCGTTGGAAATGGACTGGAGGAAAATTAAACTGGGTTGTTGTCTGAGCGGTTCTGATGTCACGATGCAAAAACCGCTCTCTCACAGTCTGCAGAACCTATTCCACCATTAGCCATGCTGCTGCTGCTGCAGCTACCACCCCCACGCTGATTGATGATGTCACTTGCGCCCCCATCATGGCCACCCCCACAACCACATCCACCCCTCACAATTCCTCATGCATCACACCTGACACCACTTCCGCCCCTCACATCATCGCTGATGCCATGTGCTCAGTGACTTCCGCCACCCCTACTGCCGTGGCCACCACCACTTCCGCCCCCACCAGTGCCACTCACCTGCATTCTGCTGACATGCCCCCCACAGACCCCACTGTCACTATCCCCACCCCCCAGAACCCCAAGGGGAACACTACCCCTGCTCATGACTCCACCCCTATTCCCCCCACCATCACACCCACTCCAGTTACAGGTTCCGCCCCCACTCCGAGCTCTACACCCACACCAGATCCCAGCTCCCAGCCCTGCCGAGTTTTCACCATCCCCCTCCCCCAGACCTCCCCCTCACTGAGGAACGAACGATCAGTCCTCAGCAATGGACTCACCTTCATCCCCCTCCGTCCACGCATCAATAAATTTAATACACGCCATGACCTCGAACAATTCTTCCGTCGCCTCCGCCTCCGAGCTTACTTTCACAATCAGGACTCCCGCCCACCTTCCAAGGATCCCTTCGCCCACCTCCAACACACTGCACCAACCTGGACACCCCACGCTGGCCTATTACCTGCCCTCGACCTCTTCATTTCCAACTACCGCTGGGACATTAATCGCCTCAACCTGTCGTCCCCCCTCTCCCACTCCAACCTCTCACCCTCACAACATGCAGCCCTCCAATCCCTCTGCTCCAATCCCAACCTCACCATCAAGCCAGCGGATAAAAGGGGCGCAGTGGTAGTCTGGCGCACTGTCCTCTACACCACTGAAGCCAAACGTCAACTCGAGGACACCTCTTCCTACTGCCCCCTCGACCCATCACCAAACCATTATCTCCCAGACCATACAGAACCTCATCACCTCAGGAGATCTCCCACCCACAGCTTCCAACCTCATAGTCCGGGAACCTCGCACTGCCCGGTTCTACCTCTTTCCCAAGATCCACAAGCCTGACCACCCTGGCCGACCCATTGTCACAGCATGTTCCTGCCCCACTGAACCCATTTCTACCTACCTCAACACTGTTCTATCGCCCCTAGTCCAGGAACTCCCCACATATGTTTGAGACACCACCCAGACCCTCCACCTCCTCCAAGACTTCCATTTCCCTGACCCCCAACTCCTCATCTTCACCATGGATATCCAATCCCTCTACACCTCCATCCGCCATGACCAGGGCCTCCAAGCCCTCCATTTTTTCCTCTCCAGTTGTCCCCAACAGTACCCTTCAACCGACACTCCCATTCGTTTGGCCGAACTGGTCCTCACCCTTAACAATTTCTCCTTTGAATCCTCCCACTTCCTCCAGACCAATGGGGTAGCCATGGGCACACGAATGGGCCCCAGCTATACCTGTCTCTTTGTTGGCTATGTAGAACAGTTGATCTTCCGTAATTACACTGGCACCACTCCCCACCTCTTCCTCCGCTACAATGATGACTGCATTGGCGCCACCATGTGCTCCCGCGAGGAGGTTGAGCAATTCATCAACTTCACCAACACATTCCACCCTGACCTTAAATTTACCTGGGCCATCTCTGACACCTCCCTCCCCTTCCTGGACCTCTCCATCTCCATTAATGACGACCGACTTGACACTGACATTTTTTACAAACCCACCGACTCCCACAGCTATCTGGATTACACCTCTTCCCACCCTACCTCTTGCAAAAATGCCATCCCATATTCCCAATTCCTCCGCCTCCGCCGTATCTGCTCCCAGGAGGACCAGTTCCACCACAGAACACACCGGATGGCCTCCTTCTTTCGAGACCGCAATTTCCCTTCCCACGTGGTTAAAGATGCCCTCCAACGCATCTCGTCTACATCCCGCACCTCTGCACTCAGACCCCACCCCTCCAACAGTAACAAGGACAGAACGCCCCTGGTGCTCCCCTTCCACCCTACCAACCTCTGCATAAACCAAATCATTCACCGACATTTCCGCCACCTCCAAACAGACCCCACTACCAGGGATATATTTCCCTCCCCACCCCTTCCGTCTTCCGCAAAGACTATTCCCTCCGCGACTATCTGGTCAGGTCCACGCCCCCAAACAACCCACCCTCCAATCCTGGCACTTTCCCCTGCCACCGCAGGAACTGTAAAACCTGCACCCACACCTCCTCCCTCACATCTATCCAAGACCCTAAAGGAGCCTTCCACATCCATCAAAGTTTTACTTGCACATCCACTAATATCATTTATTGTATCCGTTGCTCCCGATGCGGTCTCCTCTACATTGGGGAGACTGGGCGCCTCCTAGCAGAGCGCTTTAGGGAACATCTCCGAGACACCCGCACCAATCAACCACACTGCCCCGTGGCCCAACATTTCAACTCCCCCTCCCACTCTGCCGAGGACATGGAGGTCCTGAGCCTCCTTCACCGCCGCTCCGTCACCACCAGACACCTGGAGGAAGAACGCCACATCTTCCACCTCGGAACACTTCAACCCCAGGGCATCAATGTGGACTTCAACAGTTTCCTCATTTCCCCTTGCCCCACCTCACCCTCGTTCTAAAATTCCAGCTCAGTAACTGTCCCCATGACTTGTCCGGACTTGTCCTACCTGCCTATCTCCTTTTCCACCTATCCACTCCACCGTCTCCTCTCTGACCTATCACCTTCATCCCCTCCCCCACTCATCCATTGTACTCTATGCTACTTTCTCCCCACCCCCACCCTCCTCTAGCTTATCTCTTCACGCTTCAGGCTCACTGCCTTTATTCCTGATGATGGGCTTTGCCCGAAACGTCGATTTCGAAACTACTTGGATGCGGCCTGAACTGCTGTGCTCTTCCAGCACCACTAATCTAGAATCTCAGTCAAACCGAGCTCCTCACGTGAATGTACCTTGCTGGTACCCTGCAGGGTGGCACAGTGGTCACCACTGCTGCCTAACATCGCCAGAGACACGGGTTCAATACCCACCTCATGCAACTGTCTGTGTGGAGTTTGCACATTTTCCCTGTGTCTGCGTAGTGTTTCTCCGGTTTTGTCCCACAATCCAAAAATGTGCAGGTTCGGTGAATTGGCTAAATTGCGTGTAGTGTTAGGGGACTGGGTAAAGGTAAGGCAATGGGTCTGGGTGGGTTGCTTTTCGGAGGGTCTGTGTGGGCTTGTTGGGCTGGATGGCCTGTTTCCCCACTGTAAGTAATCCTAATCGCTACTTGTTTTGTTATTATCTCCGTGTTCCCCCAATTTAATTAACTCCTGGAATTCCCTTTGTAATCCAGTTCCAGTTCCATGTGGAGGGTGTGTCTTGTACAGAGGGAGTGTGAGAGTCACTGTGTCTGTGAGCGGGACTGCTGGGCAGTGCCAGTTTATTTTACGCTGTCCTCAATCTTCCTTCCAAAATGTATCACGTTACACTCCAGTGTTGTGTCTGCTCATTTCAGCAGCGTGTCTGTCTCCTCCTGAAATCTGTTACTGCCATCCTCACTGTTTGTGATTCATTTCTTTCAGGAGGCAGCTTGTCGGAAGAGAAGGTAGGACATGCTCTTTACTGAAACTCTGCACAGTTTGCTCAATGACTCAGGGACGGGTTACTATGGGGTTATTTTCTGGTTATTGCCGTTGGTTTAAGTGGTTGTTTAACTCTGTTTGTGGTTCACACTCCATCTTTATTATAAAAAGATACTTGCTGCAAATAAAGAGCAATAGAGATTTCGATGACACAAAGAGGCCTTTCTACCCATCGAGTCTGTGTCAGTCAGAAACAAACATCTCACTTTTCTCATCCCATTTCTATCACTTGGCACATTGCCTGGTACATTTTGGCACGATAGGTGCACATCTAAATGCTTTTGAAATGAATTGAGGGTTTCTAAACATCTTGTATCCTTACTGACAGTGAATTCAGATTTTCACCACTTTCTGTGAGAGAAACACATGCCTCACATTCCCTCCTAGCCTACTCCCCCCACACACAAAAACATTTTCTGATTCAGTATGTGGTTGTATCTCCTAGAGAAGGTGCAAAACTTGACCTGCTCTTGGGAAATAAGGCAGGGCAGGTGACTGAGGTGTCAGTGGGGAAGCACTTTGGGGCCAGTGACCATAATTCTATTAGATTTAAAATGGTGAGGGAAAAGGATAGACCAGATTTAAAGCTGATTGGGGGCAGATGTTCGCAGGTAAAGGGATGGCTGGAAAATGGGAAGCCTTCAGAAATGAGATAACAAGAATCCAGAGAAACTATATTCCTGTTAGGGGTGAAAGAAAAGGCTGGTAGGTATAGGGAATGCTAGATGACTAAAGAAATTGAGGGTTTGGTTAAGCAAAAGAAGGAAGCATATGTAAGGTATAGACAGGATAGATCGAGTAAATCCTTAGAGTAAAAGGGCAGTAGGATATACTAAAGAGGGAAAGCACGAGGGCAAAAAGGGGACATGAAATAGCTTTGGCAAATAGAATTAAGGAGAATCCAAGGGTTTTTACAAAAACATTGAGGACAAAAAGATAACTAGGGAGAGAATAGGGCCACTCAAAGATCAGCAAGGTGGCCTTTGTGTGGAGCTGCAGGAGATGGGGCAGATACTAAATGAGTATTTTGCATCAGTATTTACTGTGCAAAATGACATGGAAGATATTGAAAGTAGCAAAATACATGGTGACACCTTGCAAATGTCCATATTACAGAGGAGGAAGTGCTGGATGTCTTGAAATGCATAAAGATGGATAAATCCCCAGGACCGGATCAGGTGTGCCCTGGATCTCTGTGGGAAGCTAGCAAAGTGCTTGCTGGGATATTTGTATCATCGATTGTCACAGGTGAGGTGCCGGAAGACTGGAGGTTGACTAACGTGGTGCCACTCTTTAAGAAGGGTAGTAAGGACAAGCCAGGGAACTATAGACCAGTGAGCCTGACGTCAGTGGTTGGCAAGTTGTTGGAGGGAATCCTGAAGGACTGGATGTATATCTATTTGGAAAGGCAAGGAATGATTAGGGATAGTCAATGTGGCTTTGTGCATGGGAATCATGTCTCACAAATTTGATTGAGATTTTTGAAGAAGTAACAAAGAGGATTGATGAGGGCAGAGCAGTAGATGTGATCTATATGGACTTCAGTAAGGCATTTGACAAGGTTCCCCATGGGAGATTGGTTAGCAAGGTTAGATCTCATGGAATAAATGGAGAACTAGCCATTTGGATATAGAACTAGCTCAAAGGTAGAAGACAGAGGGTGGTGGTGGAGGGTTGTTTTTCAGACTGGAGGCCTGTGACCAGTGGAGTACCACAAGTATCAGTGCTGAGTCCTCTACTTATTCTCATTTAAATAAATGATTTGGATGCGAGCATAAGAGGTACAGTTAGTAAGTTTGCAGATGACACCAAAATTGGAGATACAGTGGAAGAAGGTTGCCTCAGATTGCAAAAAGTTTTTGATCAGATGGGCCAATGGGCTGAGAAGTGGCAGATGGAGTTTAATTCAGATAAATGCAAGTTGCTGCATTTTGGGAAAGCAAATCTTCGCAGGATTTATACACTTTATGGTAAGGTCCTAGGGAGTGTTGCTAAACAAAGAGACCTTGGAGTGCAGGTTCATAGCTCCTTGAAAGTGGAGTCACAGGTAGATAGGATAGTGAAGAAGGCATTTGGTACGCTTTCTTTTATTGGTCAGAGTATTGAGTATAGGAGTTGGGACATTGGTTAGGCCACTGTTGGGATATTGCATGCAATTCTGGTCTCCTTCCTATGAGAAAGATGTTGTGAAACTTGAAAGGGTTCAGAAAAAATTTACAAGGATGTTGCTAGGGTTGGAGGATTAGAGTTATAGGGAGAGGCCGAACAGACTGGGACTGTTTTCCCTTGAGCGTTGGAGGCTGAGGCGTCTGACCTTATAGAGGTTTACAAAATTATGAGGGGCATGGATAGGATAAATAGACAAAGTCTTTTCCCTGGGGTCGGGGAGTCCAGATCTAGAGGGCATAGGTTTAGGGTGAGAGGGGAAAGATATAAAAGAGACCTAAGGGGTATGTGTATGGAATGAGCTGCCAGAGGATGTGGTGGAGGCTGATACAATTGCAACATTTAAAAGGCATTTGGATGGGTATATGAATGGGAAGGGTTTGGAGGGATATGGGCCGGGTGCTGGCAGGTGGGACTAGATTGGGTTGGGATATCTGGTCGGCATGGATGGGTTGGACCGAAGGGTGTGATTCCATACTGTACATCTCTGTGACTCTATGACAGCCCCCACCCAACCTTCAATCTGCTCTCCTGGTTATCGATCCCTCCATTAAGGGGAAACATTCATCCTGTCTACATTTGTCTGTGCCCGTCATTATTTTGTACATCATAATCAATCTCCTCTGCTCCAGGGAAAACAACTTCGGTCTGTCTAATGTCTCTTCAAAACTGAAACTCTCCAGCCCAGAGAACATGCTGGTAAATCACCTTTGCACCCTCTTCACTGCAATCATCCCTTCTGTGACGTGGATTCCAGAACTGCACACAACACTCTAGCTGTGGCCTAACCAACATTTTATACACTTCCAGCATCGCCATCCTGTACTTAGTTAAAAATCGCACAACACCAGGTTATAGTCGAACAGGTTTAATTGGAAGCAGTAGCTTTCAGAGTGCTGCTCCTTCATTAGATGATTGTGACCTGACACAACCATCTGATGAAGGAGCAGTGCTCCGAAAGCTAGTGCTTCTAATTAAACCTATTGGACTATAACCTGGTGTTGTGTGATTTTTTTTTTAACTTTGTACCACCCAGTCCAACACCGGTATCTCCAAATCATCCTGTTCTTAGAGTCTGTGCCTTGACAAATAAATGCAACTATGTTGTATGCATTTTACATCACTTTTTCTACCTATCTTGCTACCTTAAGGTACCGGTGGGTATGTGTGTTCCAGGGTCCTACTTTTCTACATATATTCACTTGCCTTGTTTATGCTGCACAACTGTAACATCTCACACATACTCAGATGGAATGTGATTCACCACTGATCAGACAATCTGACCAGCCTGTCTATCTCCTCCTGTATTCCCAAGCTATCCTCCTCATTATTTAACAACCCAATAGCTGTGAGATTTCATGTCCATTAAATTAGTTGAGGCTTCCTCTTCAGCCAGGACAGATAACGTTTTGAATAGCAAAGGAATTAAGGGTAAAAGCAAATTACTGCGGACGCTGGAATCTGAAACCAAAAGAGAAAATGTTGGAAAATCTCAGCAGGTATGGCAGCATCTGCAAGGAGAGAAAAGAGCTGACGTTTTGAGTCTAACTGATCAGCCATGATCATATTGAATGGCAGAGCAGGCTCAATGGGCCAAATGGCCTACTCCTGCTCCCATTTCTTCTATTCTTAGGTTCTAACCCAGCAATTTTCCTCCCATCCACAAACTTACCAATCACTGTCTGCCTTCAAGTCTAAATGAGTTACATGTACCACAAGCAGCAAAGGCCATAATGCTCATTTCTGTGGAACCTCCCTGGACACAGACTTGCAGTCACAAAATATGTTCCTCAGACATCACCCAATGCTTCCTGCCACTTAGCCAATTTTGGATCCAATGAACCAATTTCCTTTGACTTCCAGGGCTCTTAATTTCACAATAAGTCTCCCAAGCAGGACATTATCAAAGGTCTTGCTCAATCCAAGTAGCTTTGGACAAATGCAGTGCCCTCATCTGCACTCCTGGTCATATTATTGCAAATTTCAGTCAAGTTGTTCAGACATGACCTCCCCTGAACAAAGCCATGTTCTTCTATTCCAAAGTGCACCTAAATCATTCGAATAGATGCTATATCATTGTGGTCAGACTGACTGACCTTTACATTCCTGGTTTATCCCTTGCTCCATTCTTGAATAATGGTACTATATTAGCGTTGGTCCTCTGGCAACTCTCCTGTGGACAGAGGGGAATTGAAAATTATTGCCAATACAGTTGATATTTCCAGTCTTGCCTCATTCAATGGTGATAGAGTTTTTGGGTGTAGATTTAGATTTTATTGTCACATGTACTCAAGTACCAAAGTAAAGGAGTACACTGAATAGTGTCTGATGTTGCCACACATGGTGCCAGGTTAGGTACAAAGATATCTAGTTATAAAAATTTACAAAGAAGCAACAGAGAGAGAGAGAATGTTAAACATTTAAGCATTACAGACCTTCACAGAATAAATATAAAAATAAAGAAATAAGGTAATGGTTAACATTAAAGTCATTCTCAATATAAACTGGAAAAAGTAAAGGAAAAAGATTCAAAGTTTATTGGTCTTTCTTGAGTTCTTGCTGGAGCCCCAATTTCCTCCACTTAGCTCACTCTCTGGGAGATGTCACCCCCACTGCAGATACTGGGGAGGTCCTTCACAGCTCACTCCTAACACATCAGGCAGTGACCACTGCTGCTGTCACTGATGCTGCGGGCTCCAACCTCCTCCTGCTACCTCCACAACATGCCCAGCCAGGAGCCCATACACGGCCTCTATTCATAGGACCCGCTCACAGCTTTCAATCACAGGCTGGGCCCCACCCTTACCATCGGTTGCCTCAGACACTGGGCCAAGAGATGGACATAGGCTGCTGAAAGGTCATCCAACCTAATCTGAGCCTGCCGCGTGCTAACAAGGCACTGCTGCACTGGGGTGAGGCACTGGGCCGAGAGACTGCCACAAGGGACTGAACCAAGAAGAAAGAAGGAAGGTAAACAAATTTGAAGATGGAAAAAAAGGAGGAAAAGAAATAAAAAGATGGAGCTCCAGCTGAAGCATCGTACTCCTCCATCTTCTTGATTTTGCCTGGGATACATTTCATCTGGCCCTAGAAATGTATCTACTTTTCAGTCGGTCAGTACAATCACAGCCTCCTTTGCTGTCCATTCTGAATTTTTAAAAACTATATCATTGTTTCTCAAGGTGATTTCTACAACCACAATGTGTCGGTTTTCATGAGTGAGATAGACAATGTATTCATTTCAAATCTTATCTTCAGTCTCTGGTTCCATACATAAAAATGGAACCAGAGGCTGAAGAGGTGGACCTGAATAGACCCCACTCTTTCCCCAATTCTCCTTCAATCCTTCAAGCATTTATATATTCTAAACCAAGCTACCAGAACATGGCCCATACCAATATATGCTTTTCTGCTTCAAGTGTTGATACATATAGTTCTTAAATGTCTTGTGTGTTCTTGCCACTATTGCCCTTTTAGGCAATGAGTTCTCCATACTCTCGACACTCTGGGTGAAATAGGACTTCCTAACACCCCTGCAAACCTTTAGCTCCTTACTATAAATCTGTCACCTGGTTAATGTCCCCTCTACTCCAGGGAGAAACCTTTCCACATCTCCCGCCGTGTATGCCTCCCAGAACTTCATACACTTCAATTGGAACCCTCCCTTAAGTCTTCCTGCTGTCAGGAAAACAACCCCTCCCCTCCCCACCCCATCTCTCTACTCAGCTGAATTGGTCCTGCCCAGCCTTCATTCTGGTTAACTCTTCTGCACTCCCTCCAGTGCATTCACATCATTCCTGCGTGTCATGACCAGTCTACACGCAGTACTCCAGCTTTGGCCGAATTCTTACTCAGCTTCAGCACAACAGCCTTTGTATTCAATGCCTCAACTAATATATGAACCCAAATTCATTCATAACTACCTTTATATGCCTGTCCTGCTGCCTTCACATATGTGGACATCTACACCTAAGGTCCCGTTGATTCTCTCAACTTCCAAAGCTCTGACCACTTAATGTGTACTTCCTTGCCTTGTCAACAGTCTGAAAATTCATCAGCTCACACTTTCAAGAATTAAATTCTACTTGCCACAGCTCAGTTCATCTGACCTGGCCATCTACACCATCCTGTACTGTAAGACTTTCCTCCTTGCAATTTACCACATTACCAATTTTTGTGCCAAGTGCAAATATACAGATGATACCATCTACCTTCAAACCTAAAGCATTAATGTACACAGCAAACAGCAAGGGACACAGAACTGAACTCTCATATTGTGACAAGGTAAACTTCACAGCATTAATAACTGTTCATGGACTGAAAAAAATCAGCAAGAACACTTTCTGGGATAAGCTGTTTCTTGACATGAATGGTGCAAGGAGAAATTGTTTTGAAGAAATTAAAAGCAACACACGAATTCACCATCTGACAAGAAGTAAACATAAACAAGCTGTGCTCTGGGAGAGGGAAGATAACTGCTTGATAATCTGGCTTATGACAAATGGACAATTAAGTCTATGTGCAGAAATAATGTTTTGAATGGGCTATTTGCAGGAAAAGCTGTGTATCAAATAGACAGCTAACCCTAAATGTAACAAGGAACAGGGGAGCTACTTCTGATAAGCTACAGGCTTGAGGTCTTCAGAAATGTAATCAATGTTTGGGGATGAAAGAATCATCAGTAGTGGCACACTACAAACTTGGAAGTGATGAAATTTCAAAGGAATTGAACAATAGATCAAGTCAGTAGCAGAACTTCAAAGTAAACACAGCATAAGAATTGAACATTGGACACTTTCAGAGTGGCTGCAGTCCTCACCAGATTCCATCATTAATCAGGCAATGGCCAAGTTGTGTTATGAGGCTTAACTTGCTTGCTTAAAGGGTCTTACTCTGTTTGAAACATGCACTAAAGTTTAGATCATTATTTCAGTTCTTGACTGTGAGATTTCTTAAGTAGCTGAATTAAAGGTAACTTTTTCCAATTTACCCACAATGATATACCACGGGACAAAGGCTTCCCTCTGACATTTGCCCTCTGCTTCCTCCACTCAGCTAATTTGGATCCAATTTACCAAATTACCCTGGATCCAGTCCACTGTCATTTGCTTCCATGCCTTTAACTGTAAACTGGGATACCTCTCATTTGGGTTAAGGGCTTTGTTCATTTTCAAGACTGTTAAAATTACAAACACCTCTCCACTCTCTAATGTGAACTAATTCAATTCATTCAACTAATTCAAATCCCGCGAGATTCCTAGACCCACATTGTTCTTCTCCACAGTGCATGCAGATGCACTGTACTCATTTAAAACTACATCAATGTCCTCTGACTTAATACATTGCCAATTTGGTCTTTTTATCAGGCCCTAATCTTTCCCTGCTTATTCTCATGCTCCTGGTAAACCTCGGAAATATCTTCTAGGGTGTCCTTAAAATTACCCATTAGTGTTTTCTCTTGTTAGCTGTTTGATGTCTTAATTTATTTTACATCAAGCTTGTTTGTCAGTACCACCTTCTCAAAGGCAACTGATGACAGACAATAAATACTGGTCCAGCCAAGGGATGTCCATGTTTCATTAAAAAATACTCCCTGCATGGACCTTGGCCAGTAAGTCATACTTTCAACAGGTATGACTCGTACTTTTTTTTAATATTACACCTTGTTAACCAATATGACAGAAAAGTTCTTGACTTACACTGCCCCTTCACTGTAATATGGGGACTCAAGTCACTTTCACAGGAGAACTAGAAAGCAAAAAGTGACACTGAGTTTTTAACACTAATAATTGTTGTAGGTTTTACAGCATTTTAAAGGAGAAACGTGAAATGGAGGGACTCAGGGAGGGAATTCCAGATTTGAAGGACTCAGCAGCTGTAAATCCAGATTAGAGTGGTGCTGGTCAGGCAGCATTTGAGGAGCAGGAAAATCGACGTTTCAGGCAAAAGCCTTTCATCAGGAATGATTTTGCCCAAAACGTCTTTTCCTGCTCCTCGGATGCTGTCTGACCTGCTGTGCTTTTCCAGCACCACACTAATCTAGACTCTGATCTCCAGCATCTGCAGTCCTCACTTCCGCCTAGCTATAAATCCAACCTACATTGGGGGGGGGGGAGGGAAGGAGGCAAGACTAAAATCAGAGATGGTCAAGAGTCCAGAAGTACAGCAGCAGGATTCTCCGAGGGTTGTGGGACCCATCTATTACCCATTTGCACATGATGTTTTTAGTTGTGTTCAAGTTTTTTTCTTTGTTTCACAAGTTCCGTTTATACTACAGCAAGAGCACAGACGGAACTTTTAAAATCTCCTTTGGTGTGAGATGTCTCGGTAATCAATGTTATCAGATATGGCTTTTTATCTCGGGCAGCACAGTTTAGCACTGCTGCCTCACAGCGCCAGAGACCCGGGTTCAATTCCCGCCTCAGGCGACTGACTGTGTGGAGTTTGCACGTTCTCCCCGTGTCTGCGTGGGTTTCCTCCGGGTGCTCCGGTTTCCTCCCACAGTCCAAAGATGTGCAGGTCAGGTGAATTGGCCGTGCTAAATTGCCCGTAGTGTTAGGTAAGGGGTAAATGTAGGGGTTTGGGTGGGTTGCGCTTCGGTGGGGCGGTGTGGACTTGTTGGGCTGAAGGGCCTGTTTCCACACTGTAAGTAATCTAATCTGATCTTTACAAGATATGGTTTTCAACCTGTTCTGCTGCATTTCCAAGTTATATTTTGTCTGGTTGTGGATTTCGGACCTAATTTTCTCCCACATTTGCCGAATGACAAGAAGTGCTGAAAGCTTGACTATATATAAATCATTGATAATATTTGTTAACATGAATTGTCTGATATTTGCAGGATTAGTGATAACAACTGGACATCACCAGCAGATGGCTCCCTGTCTATTGGAAAGTACAACAGCCCTTTACAGTACACAGTTTGGAGAGAAATGACGAATGACATTAATCTGGGTAAAATACATTCTTATAATCCCATTCATAAACCCAGCTGACATTTGGATCACAATATTAGCAGGAAAACATATTGTCACTTGAGAGCTTGTGTTAACAGACAGCTCGTGTGCTGGATGGAATTCGACAGTTTAGTCAACAGAATGGGCTGCAGATACAGTCTACTCTGATGAAGAGGTGCCGATGTTGGACTGGGGTGGACACAGGTAAAAAATTTTAACTCTGTCTGCTCTGGACACTGGAGGCCATGACGAGCCTCTTGAAGTGTTCGAGTATCAGACATTCATATGCTGAACATGATCACAATTTCTATAACAAGATATTTGATAACTTCAATATTGGCAAGTAACAAGGTAGTTTGGAGAGAGTGAGGCTGATAGACTTATCCCACTGACTGAGCAGTGAAGCCTCTGACCCCTCCATGAATTTGATCAGTGTCTCAAACTAATCTGACATTTGGGCTTCAGTACAATATTCCTTCAGTTTTCCATTGATTTGCAGTGTGGAAAGATGATGGGTGGTCCTTCAGGAACAGGTGACAAATAATCAATTTTGCTTCGAGTGAGGAGAGGGTTTGATTGCGAATGACAGGAACATAGGGTCATGGAGGGACAGAGTAAAGGAACAACATGGAACTCAATAAACTCACATCATAGTCACAGAGAAATCATAACAAAGAGATTCAAACAAATTGTCTTTCAACTTAAATCCCTTTGTACCCTGATTTACTTATGTATTGTGTTGAATGAGCTGCCGAATCCATCAGAAACGATGTCAGTGTAAAACGGAGGGCAACCCCAGGTAATGTCAACCTCTCTTGTGGACTGTTGGGGTCTTTATCCTGAGCTGAAGTCCAATTGTCTGTAGGTTTTGCTCTGATCTCCAGATTTGCAGTGCTTTTTATTGAGCATGTTTTCTCTGCCTATCTTCTGGTCTATTTACCCCCATCCCGCTGCTCACTGTTTCCCACGCAAGCTCACAATGTTAATGGAATTATCTCATTATATCCAATCCAAGACCCTTTCCAGACTTTAGTACCCCACTCTCTAACGACCCATTCTGCATTCCTTTGTGTTTGGAATTTTCTGTCAACTTACATTCCTCCATAAAGTGCTTCAATATTCTTGATGCTCTAGATTACCACAGGGGATCAAAAGATATGGGAGAAGGAATGGGATTGGGTCTGGCAAACATATTACCATGCTCATAGCAGACAGACCTGATCGGTCAAATGGCCTAATTCCACTCCAGTCTCTTAGGGTTTTATGGTCTCACATGATTCGTTCTTAAATCCATTGCCATCTTCATCACCTACTATTTGAATCACACCAGCCAGATTTTACCCATTTAATGTGGGATGTGGGGGTCACTTACATGGCCAGGATTTGCTTCTTATCACTAACTGCTGGTAAGAAGGGGAAGTACCATGTTTCCTTAAAACGATTTGACAGACACAATATGCTGAATGGCTTCTGTACTAGAGAAATCTCCCTCTCCAATCCCACTCCATCCACTACCCACTCTTCCCTGCTCTTCCAGCATCATTCTGTCCCATTCCCCCAGTCTTCTTATCCCTTTCCCTGCTCTTGCTTACCCTTCCCTCCTTTTATTTCTCCTTCCATCCTCCACTCATCCCACTGATCTTCCCCAATTTTTCCGATCACACTCCCGCAGTCTTAATAACTCCTCCCCTTTCTTCCAAACCCTTCCCTTCCCTCACATATTTCCCATCCCCCACTCTTCATCTATTCTTCTTTTCATATTCTCACACTAATTTTTCTCCCTGCTCTTCCCGTCTCCCTACCCCGTTTTTCTGATCTGATCTACATCCACTTGTCCTGCCATTCACTCCTACTCTTCCTTTCCTGATGTCCTGGTGTACAATCTCCTCTACCCTGCCATCTTTTTCCTCCTGCTCTCCCCCTTCCCACTCACAATCTGAAATCTTCTTCCACATCTTTCCACCATCTCATTCCTCCTCGACTCCTTCCTTCTCCCCATTCCCATTCTTCCTATCTCACTCCCTTCACCTCACATGCTATTAATTTTCCCTCCTTTAGCCACACTTTCTTCCTCCACCCACTTTTCCCCTCCTTAATTTTTCCACCCCTCATAGTGCTCACTTACCTTTCCTCCACACTTGCCGCTCCTCCCCCATTCTTCTACCCTCCTCACCATCTCCTCTCTTGTTTCCTCTCCAACAATTTTTCTTGCTCAACTCTTTCTCCATTCTTCCTGTAACATACCATTCACTAAACACTTCTGACTTTCTGCACACCTCCCTCACTCTCTATACCCACCACCCTTCTTTCTGCCTTCCACCCCCACCCCCGTTCCTTCCAACACCCTTCCCAACTCCTCCCCAACTCTTCCTTGCCTCTATTCCACACTTCCTTCTTCATCCTCCCCCCATTCTTCCTACATATTGGCTCTGATATTGTCTCTCTCTCCCTTCCTCTCTCTGACGGTGTTATTTGATCTCTCCCCCAGCTCCAGCCTCTCTGACTCTGGATCCGAACACAGCCCATCCCCGGCTCATCCTGTCTGAGGACCGGACCAGTGTGAGACTCGGAGACAAACGGCAGCCGCTCCCTGACTCCCCGGAGAGATTTGATTCCTGTCCCTGTGTCCTGGGTTCAGAGGGATTCACATCAGGGAGACATTACTGGGAGGTGGAGGTGCGGAGGAAGATGGATTGGATTCTGGGAGTGGCCCAAGAGTCTGTGAAGAGGAAAGAGGGAATCAAACTGAACCTGAAGACCGGATTCTGGACTCTAGGGCTATATCCTGGAAATGGTTATTTAGCCATCCCTTCCCACTCGCGGACCCCCCTCTCCCCGAGTGTGAATCCCCGGAAGATCGGGGTTTTCCTGGACTATGAGGGGGGACAGGTGTCATTTTACAATGCGGACACCATGTCCCATCTCCACACTTTCACCCACACTTTCACTGAGAGGATCTTTCCCTTTTTCTATCCGGGACGGAATCACGGCGGGAAAAACTCCGCCCCGCTGACAATCTGCGGGATTAAAGGGCACTGACAGATCCATCCCATAATTTCACCCCGTTCCCCTTCCTCCTCCCAGCTGTAAACTGATGGGGGTCGGTCTCAGTCTGGGGGAAAGAAGGAGGGGGAGAGAAGAAACAAATAGAAGCTCAATTGTAAAGAGGGACTGACTGGGTAGAATGAGCTGTGAGCTGCAGGAACCCGGGGACCTTCCTGCCTGTAATGTTGCTCCACAGGCGGGAGGTGGCGCTACATGACGGTGTTGGAGATGAATCAGTCAGTGGGTCTCAGACTGGACTCAGGGGGAGTCTTTCAATGGCGGCGGTGGGCGGGGTGAATACCAAATCATTTCACTGCAGAATGGCGAGAGACAGATGCAGAAATTACCATCATCTAAAATACTGAAGCAAAACTCTCGATTTTTCAAAACCTTTTCAAAAGAAAAGGGTCCACTGGGCTGAGCTTTGGGAAAAATGCACAGATACAGAGATAGCTGTCTGGAACCATTGTTCAGACTGAGAACCCTCAACTCCAAGTGAACAATCAACCAAATCTAACAGTCTAGACCGAAACTAACTGACACCTTGGGCTATTTCCTGTACAGGTACCGAATATTTTACTTCATTCAAAATACTTTCACACATACATTCAACTGTCAGGAAGCCAATTGACCCCAAAGGGAACACCAGTAACACAATGGCAAGGGCAGCTTTAGTGCAAAGATAAGAAGCCTGTCATTAGCATAATTGTGGGCCCCAATCTCACCTGAACAGAGCTATCACCAGAAGAGGGATCTCAAACCTGACAGCTGCTCCTCCGGTAGCTATTCCCCAGGAGGCATTCCAAATAGTGATCCCAGAAGAAGGCTTTCTACAGCTAATTCCAGCAGCTATTTCCAAGAGAGTTATCTCCCTGAAAGCTATCTGCACAGCTATCTCCAGAAGAGAGATCCCGACAGCAATTCTGAAACCTACCAACGCAGGCCTGTTCTGAGCCAGGGGAACCAAAGGCAACTGACCGTGACCAGCAGACCTGAGAACCAACAACTTCTGGCTGACACCACAAGGCCTCAGGCATATTCTGAGGTGAACACCAGGCCGCAAACCCACCAGAAATTAAGGAAAACCAAGTACCTACCCACCAAATTCAAAATGTCCTAGCAGACTTGACCCAGACTGAAGGCCCACACAATCCAAAATTTCAATTGAGGCACCAATTACAGCAATTAGGAACTACCAGCTATACTTCAAAATCAAGATTTTTCCCCAGTGCTGAACTTAAATCCCCGAGACCCTAAAAGTTTCTAACCTAGCCAGTAGGGAGGGGAAGGTGGGTAGTGACGGTGCAGGGAACCCCAAAGGTAGGAAGCCTGATTAGAGTTTATGTAAGACCTTATGTAAGCTAAGCTGGTGTTTAGCTTCTTTTCATGGTTAACCTGTGTTTAATTTTAATAGTGTGTTTAATAACTGTCCTCTGCGTAGTTTGTGTAAATTTTAATATTTATTATGTTTGCCTTTATTTCTTGTTTTATACTTAACTTTCACATTTAATAAATGCAGAGATTCTTTTGCTCTGAAACACCTGTCTGCTGTCTACTTCAGTTCATATTCCAAAATAAGTCCAGTGTCAGAATCAGGAATCTGGGGTGATTCACATTACCTAATTATCAACAAATTACTGATCGCAAACCAGATACCCTACAGAAAAGAGAAAGGAACTGAAAACAATAAATAACAATCTACAGATGGTGGATAAATTTGAATAATTGAGTAAATTTAGATAATTCTGTTGGCCTACATATGACTCCAGACAAGCAACAAATGGTCAACTCTTAATGTCAGTTGGGCCTTAAATTCTGCCATTGCTAGCAACACTAATACCTCATGAATTACTTGATCAAAGAAGCAGGAAATAGACAGTAATAGTGGAAGGTTGTTCTTCAGACTGGAGGACTGTTACCAGCAGAATTCCACAGGGATTGGTGTTGGGTCCACTTTTGTCTGTCATTTATATCAATGGTTTGATTGAGAAAGCGAAGGCGTGGTTAGTAAG